>NC_045542.1:17943868-18243868 GCF_009769535.1 Thamnophis elegans | reverse complement strand
CTGGAAGAGGTCAAAAATAAAATTGAACTATATTAAATATATGCAATGAATTAATATTTCATGCATTTAATGACTTCCCATTTCCATCATCCTGAAAATTATCATAAAGTGTAAAGTTTAGGAAAGCTTTTAGAGGCTACTGCCAACGTTTTGGGGGATGCCGCATTTTGTCTACACTGGCTTTATTAGTCTTGTTGATAAATCGGCAGAAGAACTCTTTCTGCATCTTATGAAAATGTTTGCTACATGGTGTTATTTATAAAAACAAGCATTAGGCTATGGTTAGACTGCAGTGTTTCTCAACCTGGGCCAGGTTGAGAAACACTGGGTTAGAGATTCTTTTCAAGGATAACAGCTGCCTCTGTCACCAAGCTCCATCATTTGGGAGAAAAATGAGCTTTGTCCCCTTTTACCCACGTTCTTGACTGTGTATAATCTTACTCTTCAGCCTCCAGGTTTCCGCCGGGCTTACAGCTCTCCATTGTACAGTGCCCAACAACTCTCAGGTGGTAAGTCAGCCATCCAAAAGGACTTTAACTCTTGGTCATCCATCCTCAGAAACACCTCCATTTTACAACTTTGTTTGTTCATTTATTTCACAGCTAGCCGAAATGATCCTGTCTTCGATACCCTGCGGTCGGGAGTTATCATGGCGAACAAGGAGCGCAAGAAAGGACAGGATAACAAAAAAAAACGTAGGAAGCCAGTATGATGAAACATCCCAACGTAAAAGGGTGGTGCATAAAAGGCTATTCAAGCTGGAATAATGGATGGAGATAGAAGCCATTCTAAAGCTAACATTGGCCACATATAGTACAGTGTTTCTTTGGAAACACCATCACTCCAATAATAAGCCCAACCCTAATTTTTTTGCGGGTAGGCAAGAGGTGGGTTCCTACCAGTTCACACCTATTCGGTAGAACTGGTTCGTCAAATCTACCAAACCGGTTAGAAGAGGTTCCACCAGTGGACCCGAAAAGCAGGCCACACCTACAGAAGAGGTTCCAAAATTTTTTGAAACCCACCACTGGGGTAGGCCTAATATTATCCCTACTCCAAAAATAAGCTTGGAAAGGATGAGCGTGGCCAGCACAAGTGCCGGCATGGGAGGGGGGGAACTGTCTGGCTGCAGCCTGCTAGCCCAATGGGGCAGCGCAAATACCATTTTTGCCCTTCTCTTCTGCTTGTTGGGGCGCATTTCCGCAGCCCGCCGCTTTGCTTTTTCCCTCTTTTTGGGAGGCTCGCGGAAGGCTTTTTGGCAAATGGGAGGAAAATGGAGAGGGGGATTTTCTTATTTTCTGTCTTATTTTCTGAGAAACACAGTCATAGCAATATCACTTAGACTTATGTGCTGCTTTACAGCACTTTACAGCCCTCTCTAAGCTGTTTACAGAGTCAGCATATTGCCCCCAACAATCTGGGTCCTCGTTTTACCAACCTTGGAAGGCTGAGTCAATCTTGAGCTGGTCAGCATCGAACTGCCGGCCAACTGCCAGCCTGCAATACTGCATTCTGACCACCGCACCATATATAGCATTCCAGCTATTTCTAGACTCTCCATTCCTCATGTTGGCTGGGACTGATGTGAGTCCAGTGAAATCTGGAGGGCTACATTTTCACCATCCCCCTTTAAATTAACTATTCCTCTCCTCCTCTCCTTAAATTCATGCTACAAGGCACTAATCTGCCATCCAGAATCAGTTGATGCTGGGAACTCTGGATTCTCATCAAGATTCTGCAGAGCTGAAGAAGCTTCTTGGATGAGAAGCGAAACATCTTCAAAGAAAAACCAGAAAGTCCAGTTACCTTTTGAAAAAGCACTTTTGGGACAACCATGACCTAGATGACTGAGAATCTCCATCTATGATTATGATTATTTAATATTATTATAATCAATACTAATGTAATGAACACTGTTGTAAATATTTTGATTGCTACTTCCTAAAACTGTACCCAGACAACACACAGTTAAATTGAAAATGGAATTTTTATATGTTATAAAATAAAAAACTTGGGGAGGGGGAAATCTCCATCTAGTGTAAGGTTTGAAGTTTAGTGTAGATGAAGGATACAAGTTTATCATTAGTGCATTTTGATTCTCATCGCTCTAAGTTTATTGATTGGGGTGGCATATAATTGGGGTGGCATATAAATATTGTGAAATAAACATTTTCTATTCTCCTTCCTACATTTTAGCCTTTGGCTGCCATGATGGAAGAAGAAACAGATGCCCCCAAACCAGAAAGTGACAAACCGGAGGGAGGTAAGTATTAACAGACTTCAGAAAACCTGTTATCTCTGGAATCCAGAGTCTAAATATTTGTTAAGCAAATGTTGCTCAAGTAAACAATGTACAAAAGAAGCCAGAAGATCACTGAAAAGAAGAGGAACCCCTGCTGCCCACGAATTAAAACTTTTTCCCATGAGACATCTCAGGAGAGAAAAGAGTTGCTCAACTGTAACCAGATGTGAGTCTGCTTACGTTTTTGAGTGAAGTTCACCTAGGTTGGGGATGTTAAACTCGATTTCATTGAGGGACGCATAAGGGTTGAGTTTGACCTTGGGTGGCCAGGGTGGGCATGGCCAGCCCGACGTCACTTGTCCCAGGGGTGCCTATAGTGATCAGAGCATTCTGCCAGTGAAAACGGGCTCCCAAGCTCCGCTTTTGGCTGCAACGGCTTCCTGCAGCCCTTCTAAGCTCCATTATCGCTGGCAGAGGCACCACGGACTGGTCCAGTGGTGGGTTTCAAAAATTGTTCAAACCTACTCTGTGGGTGCGGCCTCCTTTGTGGGAGTGGCTTGTCGCCCATGTGACCGGATGGGAGTGGCTTGCCGCCCATGTGACCGGATATGAAGATGCCGACGACACTTGTCAGAACCACCTTAAATTACCTCACACACAGCACTGGCATGGATAAGAATATGATGTAAACTTGTTTTTTAAAAGGCATCTTTGGTTTGCATTAAAACAACTTTAACACACGCAATGTTCTGATTGCACCACAAACGCAGTAGTCATCCTTACCTTTCACAGAGGCACTGAGTTTTATAAATATAAGCATGAAAGTGTAGAATAATCATATCCAAGGACCAGTGGTGGGTTTCAAAAAAGTTTGGAACCTCTTCTGTAGGTGTGGCCTGCTTTCCGGGTCCACTGGTGGAACCTCTTCTAACTGGTTTGGTAGATTTGACGAACCGGTTGTACCGAATAGGTGCGAACTGGTAGGAACCCACCTCTGGACTGGTCCTTCACTGTTTCCAGGGCGGCCTGTTGGCCGAGCTTTATCCTTTAACTATAAAATACAAATATAAAAGTGAAATGAATGTAATCAATCAAGGCCAGAAAAAAAAGGACACCTAAATTTGTGACCTGTAAGCAGGGAAAAGAAAGCAGACTAGTACAAGAAAAGCAGAGAAAGGGGGAGTTAATTTATGAATAATTTCCTTTTTAGGCCTTGAAAAAGAAAAACTAGGAAAATTGTGGCATTTTATTTTCAGTGCCCTGGGAGAAGGGAGACTGTCTGATCTTTTATCCATACAGGTAATCTTCAAGTTACAAATGTAATGGAGCCTGCCAATTATACTAGTAACCCGAGGATTCGTAGCACTGAATCACATAACTGGAACGTGATCACTCCCTGCTTTTCCTCACACATTTGCTAATCGAATATGCAGGTCGTTAAGTGAAAGAGGCAACTTGGGGGGGGGGGGGAGGAGGCCATGAGTGGGGAGTAGTGCTTCCAATCACCTAAGGCCTCCAACCCACTGATATATCTCATGCTCCCCCACCTCCATATCCTGCCTGACTGGGTCATTTATCATATGTAGATCTCAATGATCAAGGAAGCTGCCTCTTCTCCAGCCCCTCTGCCATGGTTTTGCCTTGAGCAAAGGCTTGCTGAGGCCTGCAGGGATGAAAGATTGTATCCCTATAGGCTCTGGCTGTCTTTGAAAAAAGACTTTCCCAACGAGAACGGAGCCCAGGAGGGGCGCATGTTTCCAGACCTCTGTTCTCAGCAGCAAAGGCTTTTTGCAAAGAGGGCAAAAGGCTTTGCAAACAGAGGGAAGGCTTTGATACTTCAGACCTTCCTTCTGTTTCCAAAGCCTTTTGCCCCAGATCTCGTCCAAGCCTCCATTTGCAGAGAACAGAGTCCTAAAGTACCATGAGATCATGCGAGATCAGTAGCGTGAGGTCTCACATGATCTTGCAGTACTTTAGACTTCTATTCTCTTCGAACACACCAAAGGCTTGAAGCACTGAAGCAGGCCAAGGAAATGAAGGCTTGCTAGATCTTTGCAAAGTGAGTAACCACAGCGCCAATACCTGTGGTGACCCAGGGGAGGGCGGGGAATAGGCAGGGCAAGCGTTGCAGGGCCTCTGTGATTGTTCGTAAGTACGAACGACTCCGTGGTGCTGCAACATTCGTAACTTTGAGACTGTGTCATAAGTATTTGGGGTGGGGTGGGGGGTGGGTTATGTCATAACTTCGAATGGTTTCTGTTCTGACCCCCCTCCCACACCAACACACACTCCGAGCCAAAGATAAGTTACGGCATTTAATGAACAGACAGACAGGTCCTTGGCAGCAAACCAGTACAGACAAGCTTGGGCAGCAATAAACACAGATAAGGCTTGGCAGCAATCCAGCCTGCCAAGCTCATAACAATGTTCTCCGACATTCATTCCTGCGTTGACTTCTGCAAAGAGGGGCATGTGCACAAGTAGTCTTTTTATAGTCTGGAGAGGAGCCTAATGACCACCAGCTGAGTGCAATTACCTCCTGTAACTGCGCAACTGTTCCTGACGCCTATTAGCTCTTCGGTGCCATGCATCCAGGAACAACTCACTACTGGCTTCCAGCTCACTCTCCCTTGTCTCCTCCCCACTGGTCCAAGGCTCAGACGCCTCCTGGTGGCCAACCAGCCTCTCTGCACCCTGCTCGGAGTTGCAACCCTGTCCAGGGTCCTCCACATCCTCCAGAGCCGACTCATTGGGCCCCTCGCTGTCGGAGTCTGGTGGCAGCTCCAACGGCTCCTGCTGGGCCACAACAGGTTTCTAAGTGAACTTTCCTAACTCAAGGATTACCTGTATTTCATCCCATCTGAATTTTACTTTCTTGCTTGTTTGTTTTTAATCCAGGAAAACCAGAAGGACAGAAAGCAGAGAAGAATGCCCCGGATGACAAGGTGCTTGCTCCTCATTCTTGCATGGGAGAGGGGAAGAGGGAGAGAATGTGCTTGCTAGTTTCCAGATTGAACACAGTGGCTACACTTTTTCTTGTCTCCAAATCCTACAAGTTGTGATGCTGTTGCAAGTCACTGCTCTTCACTTGCCACCTCTGATTATTCAAATGGTTGCCTGCTGTTTATTTCCTGTATGGTCAACTCCATGTTTTCTTTTTTTCCTGCACAGATCATATTGGTAAAAAGGACTGCATGGAGGGGGGGAAATAGGACAATGGTACATAGAGAAGTCACTCAACTCATGTATATGTATTCTCTCAAGGTCAGAATCTCAAGGCCAGAACTCAGTCTGTTGAGATTGAGCAAGCAAGCATAGACTCCCAGTGTGCTCGCTTGCTTACTTTATTGCCTACGGCCTCAGTTTCCACCAATCAGATTCCACTAATCATCCATATACACTTAAAGAAGTTTACACATAGTACATTTTTAGCATATGAACAGCATAGATTTCCAAAAATCTTTATATAGAGTATAATGGAAAGGGATGGCTAGTTTGTTACTACTTGTGCCAGATAATTGAGGATTAGAAATCCTTGCTTAGGTCCACAGAAAGACCTATATTTGTAGAGATGTAAGGTTGGGTAGCTACAAGATTTTGAATAGCTCAGCCCTAATATCTTGCTTGCTATCCTGCTTTCCAGAGGTGGATTAAATCTACTTTGGAGATCCATGCATGGATGCTCCTGGTCATATAAACATGTTTATTTGTACATCTATGAATAATCTGTTTTGATTCCTTGCCCATCCAGACACTAATTTTATAAAGGATATCTGTAGAAAGAGCTTGTGTTTTGCCAGCATTAAAGATTTCTGACAAGAACATATATATATGAGGGCAAAATATATTAGGTAACATCAGAATTGGTATTCAGCAGGTTCTGACCAATTCTGGAGAACCAGTAGTGGAAATTTTGAGTAGTTTGGAGAACTGGTAAATACCACCCCTGACTGCCTCTCCCCCAGCTATTCTCTGCCTCCTGAGTCCCAGCTGATCGGGAGGGAATGGGGATTTTACAGTATCCTTCCCCTGCCACACCCAGCAAGCCATGCCAGAACCAGTAGTAAAAAATGTTGAATCCCACCACTGGGTAACATCAGTACTTTACACAATTTGGGTAATTGCCTAGTTTGATAATGAAACTTCTGCAAGAAAACCACGAAGCATAGAGAGCATCAAGGACCCCACAGTTCAACCCTGAGCTTCAAATATTCTCTTCTATCATTGACCTTAGCTTGGCAGGATTACCCCAGGTTATGACCTACATGTAAGTTTTCTGGGAAGCCCAACCTACAAATTAGCCTGGAAATCCAAGAACCATCCCTAAAGGAGGCTATAGCTTCCACTTCCATAACATTGCCAAGAAAACTGGCAATGAATAAGTCACCAAGAGTCAAGTTTGACTTGAAAGAGACTTTACTTCTTTTCTTCTTTTGAACAGAGTAAGAAGCAGCAAACTGGTTTCCCACAGTCTCACTACTTTATTGCACTCTATCGCTTCAAAGCCTTGGAGAAGGATGACTTGGATTTTCAGTGAGTAACGAAATTGTCTTGTTTTCATTGATTAGAACATCACCAACCTCAAGCCTTCTTAAACCGCTGCTGTGTAGAAACAAATCCCAACATAGAAGTGTCTGGGTTGAGTTTCTGGTACATTTTATCAAAGTCATGTCAATAGAAAGGGGTGCAGTCTCAGGGCTTTAGAGACTGAGGAGTAATCTATGGAGCAGAGGTGGTATTCAGTAGGTTCTGACCAGTTCTGGGGAACCGGTAGCGGAAATTTTGAGTAGTTTGGAGAACCGGCAAATACCATCTCTGGCTGGCCACGCCCCCATCTCTTCTCTTCTGAGTTCCAGCTGATTGGGAGGAAATGGGGATTTTGCAGTATCCTTCCCCTGGAATGGAGAGGGAATTGAGATTTTACAGTATCCTTTGCCTGCCACGCCCACCAAACCATGCTCACAGAACCAGTAGTAAAAAAATTCGAATCCCACCACTGCTATGGAGTAATATGGAGCTAAAATGCAATATGCTCAGATAGTCTTTAAACAAGTCATTGATTACAAGGGATTTGGAACTCAAAACTTTGCTGAGCTGATTTTACATGAATGTAAACAGTAATGTGAGAATGCTGAGACCTCAAACAAAACATCAAGACAAGTTATGGAGGTTTCCTTATTCAGGAATATCAAAGGCTTGTGGAACACCATGGCTGTATCTCTCTTAAGTCAGTGCATGCATCCCATGTAAGACTGGGAGATCTCCATATGTCAGCTTCTTTATATGGTTTTGTGGGGAAGGGCTGGGAGACAAGTGAAAAGAGCTTATCCTGTATGCAAATGTAGGTACTGGCAACAATATATATATAGAATCCTACCAATGGTAGATGGATATAGAAGAATAGAGCATTTGTCAGGCTGCTTGGATGTTCTGGTGCTCAGCTAAGACTTTTGTATCTCATTACCTTGTTGAGTTTGTGGTAGTGTAAGGTTTGGCGATGTGCTTAAGTCAACGATAGGCCAAAAGAAGAGCTTAAGTGAAGACTTGGAAAAGAAACAGCTTTTTATTTTTGATCAAAGCAAAGAGCTGGGTAGACCATTCCATGAACATACCGACAAGGTGCACATAAGGAAGACCACACCTTGGGGAAGGTATGGCACCAGAGGTGGGTTGCTATTGGTTTGGATCGGTTTGGACCAGTTCGGCCGAGTAGGTAGTAACTCGGCTGGCCCTGCCCTTGAACCGGTTCTATCGGTGGCGCCATAGGCACCGCCATCTTGTTTTTTGCTTCTGCGCATGTGCAGTTTTTACACTACTGCGCATGCACCCACGCAAAGCGCATCCCTGAGTGAACCAGCAGTAACAGAAGCTGGAACCCACCCTTATATGACGCCCTTTTATACCTTCAGAGACAACAGCTTAGTACCCAATTCTGCACTCCTGGCCCATGCCTTCCTTGTAGCCCTGCATTGGCCGTGCAGCAAGGAACAGGGGGGCTGAGTGCTTAGCAACAGAGGGACTGGGTGCTTAGCAACAGAGGCATTTGCCCGATGTAATCTTGCTAGGCCATGACACACCCCGCACAGGTACTGAGGTGTACACAAAAACAAGATAGCAGGAGTTAGATCACTGGTAGAAGCAAATGGCAGAGGCAATTCTAATTCTTACAGGAGGAAAGCAATTCTTACAGAAGTGAAATAGCAAGTTATTATTATGTCCCAGTAATTCTACCTATTCTACTATTATTATGTCCCTTCAGTAGAACCATGAAGGAAGTATGGGGGGAAGTTGCCATCTTTGTCAGATATTCAGAACTGGGAAAGAAAGGACTGAATGGCCAGAATGGGCCATGTTGTTCAGCGGTTCTGACTCACAATAGTATTTTCATTGTTGGGTCCTTGTTCTCTTTCAGCCCTGGGGACAAAGTTGCAATTGTTGACGACTCCAATGAAGAATGGTGGCGGGTAAGAAGATGGCTTCTCTTTCAGGATCTAAGCCTGTTCATTGTGAAGAAAGCTCTTGATCTTTCAAAGTTTTTAAAAATATTTGGGATTTCCTCTGTTTCAGCTTTTACTATGGCTGGAGTCTTCCTTCAGTATGACTTGAAATACATTTGAGTGATTTAACTAAACTTGGCAAAATAGTGTGTCCCCCCCCACCCCAGAAGTCAGTTACTGAGTGAAAATGAAAAATGGACAACCATTTAATGATCAGGTGTTAAATATATAGTATATAATTAGAAATAAGCATTTTAAAAAATAGTGTCATGTCACAAACTTGTGAAATCCAGGGCTTTTTATTATAGTTTCTTCCTAAGTTTTGGGGAGGGGCGGAGCAAGGGGAAAGAGAGTTTGTTTGGGAACTCTGCTACAAATGTTTGGGTGTGCCCTGCTTCAACATTGTATGAAATTCTACAGCTAGTTTTTGGCAGCTGTAGTCAGGGAAGGGTTAAAAATGAATCAATATCATTAAGATGCCCAACCAAAGGGGGAGGGACTCCAGAATATCTTATTTCCACCTGCTTTGTAGTATTATATAAATCATATCCCCTCCCCCACATTTAAAAAATGTTCAGTCCAATCTCTGGCCCTCAATAGCCTGCCTAAGGTAAAGGTAAAGGTTCCCCCCATGCGTATGTGCTACTAGGTCCTGACTCTAGGGGGTGGTGTTCATCTCCATTTCAAAGCCATAGAGGCAGCGCTGTCTGAAGATGTCTTCGTGGTCATGTGGCCAGCATGACTAAACACCGAAGGCGCACGGAGGGTTCCACCACAAAACCGCGTTCGACTAAAGTGCGCTCGACGAAACCGTGTAGCTGACGTCATCACAGCGCGACGAAAAAAGCATGCTGTGAACGCTAAAGCTAAAATTAACCCCTAAACCTAAACCTAACCCCCCTAAACCTAATCCTAAACCTAACCCTAAACCTAACCCTTAACCTAACCCTAAACCTAACCCTTAACCTAACGCTAAACCTAACCCTAACCCTTAACCTAACCCTAAACCTAACCCTAACCCTTAACCTAACCCTAACCCTAACCCTAACCCTTAACCTAAACCTAACCCTTAACCTAACCCTTACCTTAACTTGAATCGGCTTGCTTTCAAAGCGCTATTTAAAGCGCCCTTTTTTCTCCGTGGTCGCTGTTGTCGTCCTGCTGATGACGTCAGCGACGCGGTTTAATCGGGCGCGCTTTAGTGGAGCGCGGTTTTGTCGTGCCACGGCACAGAGCGCTGTTACTGTTCCACCAAAGCTGGTCCCTATTTTTCTACTTGCATTTTTACATGCTTTCGAACTGCTAGGTTGGCAGAAGCTGGGACAAATAACGGGAGCTCACTCCGTTATGCGGCGCTAGGGATTCGAACTGCTGAAGGTGGCGCAGTGGTTAAATGCAGCACTGCAGGCTACTGCTAGATCAGCAGGTCAGCGGTTCAAATCTCACCGGCTCAGGGTTGACTCAGCCTTCCATCCTTCCGAGGTGGGTAAAATGAAGACCCAGATTGTTGGGGGCAATATGCTGACTCTCTGTAAACCGCTTAGAGAGGCCTGAAAGGCCTATGAAGCGGTATATAAGTCTACTGCTATTGAACTGCCGATTTTTCTGATCGACAAGCTCGGCGTCTTAGCACTGAGTCACCGCGTTCCTTAATAGGCTGCCTACTCTGCCACAAAATATATACATCCATCCTCTGTCAATAAAATGTTATGAATGACAATGTTAAAAACTGTATAGTTTCATGAAAGAATTCAAAGCCATTAGTAATATTAATTTTGTATTTTTCCTTTACAAAATATTTCCTTTTGTAAAATTCACTCATTTTTCTCTCACACTATTTTTTAATGTTCCACATTTAGAACATGCAAGTCGCTTACTGTCCTGAAAATGGCTTAATGAGCAGTTTGCAGGATTATTGATGTCAATTTTGAGGAATGAGGATAATTAAAATATATCATGTTGACAAGAGCTAATGTTCCAAAATATTAGTTAGTTACTTGTCCCTTCCTCCTTTTTTTAAAGAGCAAAAAGTGTATTTATGTGCTGAAGGAGAGAATCACTGCAAATTGCCAATTTTCCTCTCTGCTATTTTTGAAGAAAAAACAAAACCCTCATGTTAATCCCATCTTGTTTCATGGTGATAGAATTGGGAATTTGGGGAGGGGAGGGAAGGTTATTTCTTTATAAAGTAACTTCGTGCATGAATCTCCTAGGGGAAGAAAATTGGACAGATTGGAGACAAAATTGGATACTTTCCACCAAACTTTATTATCCGAGTCCGTGCAGGAGAACGCGTGCATAAGGTCATGAGGTCTTTTGTGGGCAACAAAGAAATTGGTCAGATTACATTAAAAAAGGATCAGGTATGTCTCTTTGAAGTACTTCGTTCAGATCAGAGGTGGGTTCCTACCAGTTCGCACCTATTCGGTAGAACTGGTTCGTCAAATCTACCGAACCGGTTAGAAGAGGTTCCACCAGTGGACCCGGAAAGTAGGCGACACCTACAGAAGAGGTTCCAAAAATTTTTGAAACCCACCACTGGCAAGGATCTTGTAACTTGACAGCTTTAAGACTTGCATGCTTCAATGCCAGAGTTTCTGAATAGCTACTTGGACCAACCTAAGTATTAATACATAATTTCATATCCGGTCACATGGGCGGCAAGCCACTCCCACAAAGGAAGCCACACCCACAGAGTAGGTTCCAACAATTTTTGAAACCCACCACTGGTTCAGATATAAATAAATGTTCCCCCCTCCCTCACCGTTCTGAACAGCCAAAAACAATGATAACTTTTACAACTTTGAGCTGAAAGGTCACATTCACTGGAAAACTGCTCCCTATTTTTCAACAAATTGATCTTATATATCCCATCCTTTTCTGGCAGAGGATTTAAAAGTTAAGTAAACAAGGGCTACAACAGCACAATTTATCTTTCTTTCCCCCTCCCACGCACCCCCTGCAAAAATTTTCTGAAATTGAGAAGTGGGATTTTTAGTTGTGTTTTCATCTGATAATTATCACATAAGCCAGAGCTAGGGGGAGAACAGTTTAAAAAGAAATTGATCATGTTTAGATTTCCCAGGGAATCTGGGTACATGATAGTTATAAAACCCAGCTTTTTAAAAACACGTTGTTTAAATCAGGGGTCTCCAACCTTGGCAACTTTTAACTCCTGGCTGAGGAATTCTGAGAGTTGAAGTTTAGTTTAGTTTACCTTGTACAATGAAATTAAATGCGATCTGCAGTGTACAATGACAGTTCAGGTTGTGGCTGTTAAGGAATCATTTGCAGTCATTAAGCACAACATCAGATGGTGGCTGGTTTCCTCATTGACTTGACTTATTGGAAGCTGGCTTGCCAAGTGCCCCAGTCATGATCCTGTGACTGCGGGGATACTGCGACAGCCACAACTTTAAAAACCAGCCATAAGTCTTCTTGTTGAGCACTGAAATCCACCAGTTTTAAAGTTGCCAAGGTTGGAGACCCCTGGTCTAAATAACAGCCCCCAACCGATTCTTAGTTTTTTTTCTTTCTAAACTCAGGTCGTGCTACTTATTGGCAGTTCTCCCCACCCTCTTCCTCCTTCCCTATATATAAATGCACAAGAACTCCTTCCTAGAAAATGTGGTAATCTGCTCGGGGATTCTGCCTCATCTAACATCTCTTATCCTCTTACAGATTGTGGTACAGAAAGGAGAGGAGCTGAATGGGTATGTCAAAGTCTACACTGGCCGCAAAGTGGGACTCTTCCCCGTGGACTTCTTGCAGGAGATCTGAGCTCCAACCCTGGCATTCACAAGGATTTCATAGCCGAGGCCAGAGACGGCCAGAGTGTTTGAGTGTCCGTTACCAGCTGCAAACGCTTCTCTGCAAGGAAGCGGAGTTTCTGCAGGTCTGTGGTCCAGGTGCTAAGGCATCACAAGATGGCCTGGATTCAAGGCAAGAAGCTTATCTATCTGGCCCCGGAGAGGACTCAAGTGCTTCTCTTGAACTCTGCACTTGGCTGCTGGCAGATTCCGGAATGGGTTCAGCCATTGCCCCTTTACAATATTGTCATGAAGGTGCTGGGACGCGGCCAAAGCTGCTCCACTTCCTGTCTGCGAAGAAAGTAGTGATTGGACAGATTGATTGACAGAATTGACAAATGGCAAGAGTTACTGCTGCCGCCCGCTGTAGGTGGCACTAACATGTGCATGCATTTACTTCAGGATATGGCTGTCCCTTTGCTGGCAGAGGGGGAGCCTGGCTCCTAGTTTACTTGGATGGCATAGATTCGGTTACGTTTTGCCAATAATATCTGTTACCCTTTTCCATCTCTCGCCTATCTGTGTTGATGCAAAGCAGCAAGTTTCTGGATTAATAGAGAATATTTGACATGAGGGGTCCTTGGTGCTCTCCGATCTTGGTTGGGTTTTGTTTTTTTTGAAGACATTTCATTATCTAAACTAGGTAACATCATCAGTTGTAGCACTGGTGATATTACCTAGCTTTGGTAATGAAACATCTGCCAAACACACACACACACACACAAAACCAAGCTGAGAGAGCTCCAAAGACCTCCTAATTTCTGAATTTGCTGTCAATTACTGGGAGTCTATGGAATTGTTCTGCTCCCTTAAATTGAACTGATATTTATATCACTCTTGTTATCCTCTTCCACTTGTTTTGATACCTTCAAGCTATTGTTCGTGACCCAACAAATGCGCGCCCGACAACAGCGCGCCGACAAAATCGCGGTGATAAAACCGCGACGTCGACAGTGTGCTGATGAATGAGCACAGAAGCGCACTGACAAAAGAACGCCAACAGAAGCGCCATTACGATTAAGGTAAGGGTTAGGGTTATGTTTAGGTTTAGAGTTAGGGCTAGGGTTAGGGTTAGGGTTACGTTTAGGGTTAGGGTTAGGGTTAGGGTTAGGGTTAGGGTTATGTTTAGGGTTAGGGTTAGAGTTAGGGTTAGGGTTAGGGTTAGGTTCAGGGTTAGGTTCAGGGTTAGGGTTAGGTTCAGGGTTAGGTTCAGGGTTAGGTTTAGGGTTAGGTTCAGGGTTAGGTTCAGGGTTAGGGTTAGGTTCAGGGTTAGGTTCAGGGTTAGGGTTAGGGTTAGCTTAGGGTTATCTTTAGGGTTAGGTTTAGAGCGCGCTTCTGTCGGTGCGCTGTTGTCGGCGCGCTTCTGTGCTCATTCGTTGGCGCGATTTCAAACTCGTGCTTTTCTGCCCGTGGTTTTGTCGGCGCACTTTTGTCGAGCGCACATTTGTCGGTGAACCGCTATTGTCGATGCCTGACAGCTGCCTGGTCTGCTCCCTGTATTTTTCTTGCCAAGGTTTTTCAGAAGTAGCTTGCCCTTACTTGCCTCCTAGGGTAGAAAAAGAGCCACTGATCCAAAGTTACTCAGCTGGCTTTGTGTCCAAAGTGGGAGTAGAACCTACAGCCTCCTAGTTTTTAGCCTGATGCTTTAACCACTGGCTCTTGTCCTTTTCCACTACTTTCCTTCTATTATGAAATTATGGTTGGTCTCACAATAGCCAGGTGTCTAGGCTGCATTTTGCATTATCCCCCACCTATTTCATCCTTCCCAAGGATCTGGGTTAGGCAGATGTAATTGTTTAATAATATTAAGGATATTGTTGCAATATATGCTGTGCCTTTTGCAATGGATGGTGATTTGGTTAATGCTGATGTCATTCAAGCTCCAGATGTTTTGGAATTACTCCCAAGGGGCCTGTAATTATTGTTACTTTCTTTGCTTTTTTGCCATAGTTGCTCTAATTTTTATTTACAGGCTTTTAGATTTTGTGATTTTTCACTAGTTCTTTCTCTTCTATTCTGCGGTCTCCAGGTACGGCAATATCCATTACCCAGACTTTTTTTTGTCATTATTTATTTTGCACTGTCCCCTTCTATACTCTCTTCTACGTCTAGTTATGATAGAGATCTGATGTGCTACATGTTTTTATTTTAAGCAGCATTTCTGCTGCCATGCCTTTGTTTGTTTATATCAGGGGTCCTCAAACTTTTTAAATAGGGGGGTAATTTACAGTCCCTTAGACTGTTGGGAGACCCGGACTGGCCGGGTGGGCATGGCTAGGTAAATGTGACTGGGTGGGCACGGCTAGATGGTCATGTGACTGGGTGGGCGTGGCCAATTTAGCAGTCCATTAAAAAATACACAGAAATTAAACTTTAATTTGTTTTGCTCCTGGGGGTGGAAAGCAGGTTAGTGAAGGGATGTGACTGCCTTGGTGTGTGTGTGAGGGGCTTCTGTATGTGTGGGTGTGTATGGGTGTCCTTCCTTCCCTCTCCCCCCACTCTCTCTGGAAGCTGTAGAAGTCAAAAACAGGCCTGTTTCTGGTCACCTGAAGCCTCTGCGCATCCCGTTTTTGGCCTCCTCGGCCTCCAGAAGGCAGGAGGGGGCCAGCAGGTAGGTGGGGCGATGTGAGCGGGGCAGCTTCGTGGTCCCGTGCGGGCCAGCTTAATGGCTTTGGCGGGCCGTAGTTTGAGGACTCCTGGTTTATATGATATGCGCATGTAAAGTTCCGACGAGCTCCATAAAGTAGGGAAGCTACTTGGTTATCAGAAGGCTGACTGATCTGTATATCGCTCTCAGAAAGCTCGCAAACAGAAAGAGGTCTAAACTCCAAATTCATCTGGAACAAACAAATCTTTAGTAAAGGGCGAGGCATGAAAATAACGTTTCATTGGGTTGTATTTTTAATGGTTGAAACTGCTTTCCTGACCACATCCGTCTCATCAGGCACTGGAGTAAAAGTTTTTTCCTCTTTTCTCAGATCACTGGAGGCAATTATTCAGGAGGCCCTGTAAATCAGGGTAGGCAATTGGTTGCTTTCCAGGCATATTGTATTACAATTGAACTATCATAAAGACAACGTGGTCAATAGTCAAGGAATTATAGCTAAATACCTATCAAGTGATGTGATTTTAGTGTCCAGATAATGTGTATATTCAGTTAATAATTGCTACAGCTCTTTACTTTATTCCATCAGTTTACTCTGCCTGTTCGTACCTTGCAGAGTAATTCATACATGTTATTGTGCAGAATTCTCAAATGCCAGGAGTTCCTTCTACACTGACACTCGTGTTTATTTTCACAAAAAGTCAAGCTGACAGGCTCCTTGGCTCCTGTTTCCTAAAGCTTGCTATCCACCCTCTTTACATCATACCTGCTTTTTAAATGCATTTGGGTACCTGCACGTATAACAGCTTGCAGTTTCCTTTCTCCTGCAAATCAGTAGGATGTTGCTAAGGTAGCCATGCTGCCTGTTTCTCATTCTAGTGTTCTCATCCCATTGGCCTTGTATCTGCACTTTCCCTTGTGATTTCTATGCCTCTGTAATCCAGACTGCACAACTATCAATTTAATATGTGTGATTTCATTTTTTACTTTCTATATATCTGCCTGCCTATCCTATCCTATCCTATCCTGTCCATCCATCCATCCATCCATCCATCCATCCATCCATCCATCCATCCATCCATCCATCCATCTATCTTCTATCTATACCTACCTACCTACCTATCTTCTATCTATATCCGTCTGTCTGTCTTTCTCTCTCTCTCTCTCTCTTTCTTTCTTTCTTTCTTTTTGATTTTCAGCCACACTACTTTTGTTTCATACTTTCCTTGTACTTCATGATTCACCCAAGTCTCCCAGGTGGAATTAATGCATCTGCAAAATACTATTTATTAATGTGCTTTCCTGTCCCAATGTTACTAGCTTTCTCCTTTTAACCCAACCTTCTCATCATTGTTACTCTATGTTGGACAATTAGGTGTTACAGATTCGGGAGCTAGTCTAATCTACTCAACTATTACACTGCTTGTAATTTGAGCCTGATGTGTTTCCAAATAGGGAACTGTAAAAATGAGTAGCAATGTTTTGGACCTGGATTTCTGGTTTTGCGACTTCTGGGCCCAGGTGTTGCAGATCCAACTGCTATAATCCCATGTGGATGGCAATGTGAACTAATTGCACCTCTTTAGGAAAGTTTGAAACGGCTTCATGAATAAGGAAAGATTGCTTAGGGAGAACAAAATAAATTCTAATGTATCTCAAAAGAAAATATCTATGGAAGTCACCTAAATCAGGGGTCCCCCAACCCTCAGCTCAGGGCTCACTGTTGGGCCGTGGACTATTTGGAACTGGGCTGTGTGAGCAGTGGATGGGCGTGCACAGCTTGATTTGTGTGAACAGCACACATGCACACTTGCGTGCAGCTCAACCTGTGCAAGTTGAGCTGCGCGTGCATGCACGTGGACACCGGCCCACTTCTCACAGAAGTCAAGCTATATGCTCACAGGCTCACCGGCCTGCCTCTTGCACGGCCCAGTTCGCCTCCCCGCCAGGCCACAAAGCTCTAAAGGTTAGGAGTGCTGACCTAAATATATACCTAAAACATCACACTACGGATTAATGATTGGTCATTTCATGTTAAAGTCTAAAGCCCTGATGGTGAACCTATGGCACACCTGCCACAGGTGGCACACAGAGCTCCCTTGTGCATGCACGTGCATCTCCTGCAGGCCACGTATGTGTGAGCATGTGGGAGATGCGTGTGCAAGCGGGGGGCAGGGTGCACATGGGGTCACGTGTGCATGCATGGAGGTGGGGCCCATGCAGGGGGTTGCATGTGCATGCATGGGAGGCAGGGGGCACGCATGTATGCATGGGGGCAGGGTGCATGCAGAGAGTCAGGTGTGCATGCGCAGTGCATAGGATACACAGAGGGGTCATGCATGCATGTGTGGGTTCGCACACCCATTGCATTATGGGTGTGCGCATGCACACTTTTGTCACGTAGCAACAAAAAGATTAGCCATCACTGGTCTAAAGAGTAAGGTAGGTGGGTACTACAGCTGTAGTTAGTATTAATACATTTCAGATAATTTAGGTACTATCTGAGGTTAATGAGTAATCTCTTTTCTTTTCCTTCCATACGACTTCACAATTACATTTTGAGTTGGCAAGGCAGGACAGGACACCTACCACAGTGATGGTACCACATCTACCATTAGTAGGTACCTGGTCTCTTAACAAATGTGTTTTCCATTATTTCCTGCTGCCCTGGAAATCTGTATATTTTGTTTCTTCTGGGGGCAGCCGGTGGTGCCCCCGTTATATTTCTACTTCACCCAAGGATCTATCTATCTATCTATCTATCTATCTATCTATCTATCTATCTATCTATCTATCTATCTATCTATCTATCTATCTATCTATCTATCTATCTATCCATCCATCCAGCCAGCCAGCCAGCCAGCCAGCCAGCCAGCCAGCCAGCCAGCCAGCCAGCCAGCCAGCCAGCCAGCCAGCCAGCCAGCCAGCCAGCCAGCCAGCCAGCCAGCCAGCCAGCCAGCTATTAATGGAAAGTTAAGAAAGAAAAAGTTGGCATATAGGAATAATTTGCACTTGTTAGGATATACATACCAGAAGTGCTTGCACAAATGAGATGGTCTGACTCTTGAGGGGGAAAATATGTTTGACTGTAGATCTCCAGCTGTCTTAGAGCCATTTAGAATTGCATCAGTGGGTAATCAGGAAACTGACAGCTGAGATGGAATTAAGTTGACGAAGGCAATACACATTGAGGATATTTCTGTCTACAACTCTATAATGAATGCAAATACCTATACCATATTGTCTCTTATCTCTTTGGATTTGAACGATTGCAGCACAATGATAGAGGAGGGAAAGATGAAGAAAAGTTGGTGGTTTTGGATATGAATGGATCTGAAACATCTGTTCAGAGACTTATGCCTCCTGTAGGAATTTCCAAAGAAATGTCCATTCTCTCTCTGTCTCTCTCTTCCCTCTCTCCCTTCCTCTCTTTGAGTCTGCGCTGTACAAGCAGAGCAGGGGTTGGTCCCTGCCAGTTCTAACTTCTTCTATAGAAGAGGTTCCACAAATCTACAGTGCCGTTTAGAACCGGTTCCAGCTCCTTCCCCCTGCCCGTCCGTACATCATCAAGATGAAGAGTGAGAGGAGGAATTCTGGGAGTTGAAGTGCACAAGTCTTAAAGCTGCCAAGTTTGAACACCCCTGGGGCTTTTTTCTAAAAGGTTAGGGGGTGCAAGGGTCTTGTAACTTGACAGCTTTAAGACTTGCATGCTTCAAATGTCAGAGTTCCTGAGCCAACATTTTGATTGCTAAGCCAAGAGCATTGTTAAGTGAGTTTCACCACATTTTACAAGTTGGCCATGCCCACCCAGTCACATAGCTGGTAAGCCATTCCGACTCAGTCACATGGCTGGCAAGCCACTTCCACCCGGTCACATGGCTGGCAAGCCACTCCCACAAAGCAGGCCACACCTACAGAAGAAGTTCTAAAAATTTTTGAAACCCACCACTGAAGCAGAGAAATGTGGTCTCTGGTGTACAATGCAACCTCCTGAGAGGTCCGATCATTGTTTATTAAAATCTCAAAGGGAAACAATGTCATATGATGGATCTGTAGTGTGCTTCATTCCTAAAATAAAATATGCAAAAGCAGTCGACAAATGTAGATGTTCACATCATAAGTTCATCTAGGAAACATTTGCTTTGATAAAAGAGTTTGATTACTATATAAATTACTTTATATTTAAAAAAATATATGCCTAGCCCTGGAGATACAGTCTTGATATTGATGATATACGAGGCTTGGCAAAGCAGAGGATTTGAAGAAGCTTATGTATTAGGTTTTGGTGGGTTGGATTTGAGGCTGTTGCAGTGGTGGGATACGACCGGTACGGGCGTATCGGTGCCTGCTGGGAGCACCAGGTACCGCTCTGGTACGGTGCTCCAGAGGGCCCGCCCACCCGCCCTCCTTACCTCTATTTGAGCCGATTGGGGCATACGCACACGGAGTGTACGCCACCTGTGCGACGCTCTGCCGAGCAGCTGGAGCGTTGCGGACAGTGGGTACACATGCACCCCCTGCATGCTTGCTGTGCATGTGTACATGGTGAACGTCCAGTCCTATTGCAACGTACCGGTTGCAACGGGATCCGGCACCCACCACTGGCCTATTGTAATCCTGCGTGATAAGATGTTCAAACCTTAGAGCAATCTTCCCCAACCTTCTTCCGCCTGGATATGTTTGGACTACAACTTCCAGAATCCTCAACTGACAGTGATGACCGCTGGATGGAAATTTTGGATGCTACGGCCTCCAAAAGCTTTCCCCAGGCTTGGTATGCATCCTATGCATCAACTTCATTTCCCAGGATATCTAGTATGGTAGCCATAGCGAATTCTGGGAGTTGAAGCCTTCGTTCTTGGCAGAAGGCTGGTTTAGGCTCCCTCCCTCCTTTCTTGGCTGCATTTATTTTGGGCATGCCACCTGCTTCTTCTTGCCTAGTAGAAAAACAGTCCAGCCAGAAGCTGTAACCCCGATTGGAATGTGTAACTGAAGATCTTGATCGGAAACTGGAGCCTTACCCAGGGGCTGCCATATAAAGGAGCAAAGGAGACAGGTGGCATGCCGGTTTTTCCACATAGAATAAATAACTGCACAATTCATAGGCCAAAGGTTTAAAGGGGGAGCAATAATCAATCCTTCTGGGCCCTCTTTCTTCCCAATTTAACCCTAAATCTACAGCTGCCTGGCTGCCCATGGTGACTCTAGTTAAGCCAGGAAAAGAAGAGAACTGTGGCCAGCAGAGAAGGCTTAAAAATAGGTTTATGTCATATAAACATATACCTCAAGGGGGCACTCATACCCTGCAGGACTTTTCAGTTAAGGTTTGCAGAACCCTGCTTCTCAAATTTTCCTTGCTAGCAATCCTTTCTCCCATGTTAAACCTACTGAACTGTCCGGTCTACTCTACTTTATTCAGGGCCAAACATTCTGCCCAAGCAGATCCTTTGGTATGTGTCCCTTTATTATCATTGTGAAAAGCTTAAGGTTAAAAACAAGAGGAAGGAAAGGATTGCAGGAAAATAAGGAGAAATAGCAGGAATTGCTCTCAAACTGTGGACGCAAAGTTCAAAGGCTTTCAGGTCCTTCTGTTTGCTGTTTGTATTTTCTTTTTTTTTTTAAAAAAAAGAGGATCAAAAGAGCTCATTGCTTCAGCAAAAGAATGAAGTGTGTTTCATAAATCTTCCCAAACCCAGGATGAAGCTTGAGTTGAGCTTGGGAGAAAAACTTCTGTGGACTCTGCAAAACAGAACAGAACAAAACAAAACAAAACACCCAAAGGCTATGGAATAGAATTTCTCTTCTCAATTGCTATCTCATCACAGTTTTCTAGCCACAATCTTTAAAAAAGAAATATTTCCGGTTGTGGGAAGTTATCATCCAGCCCTCTCCCAGAAAAATGAAATATCCTAGGAAATATTGAAAAGGCAGAATATTTCTCTGGATATGAAAAGAAAGAAACATGTTTTAAAAGACAGAATAGTCGCCTGTAGCTTCCTGCCCATCCCCACTGTTAATGGGCCATTAAGAAGGCCAAGCTAGTCCCTTTTACATAATAAAGACTTCTCCACTGCAGCTCCAGGAGGGATGGGAGTAAAAGCATGATAATATTGGCCCTTTACTCAACTGACCACATGGCATCTGAGAACTCATCCATACCTGATTCAAACACAGCCTAGAGAGTAGCCCCTGCATGGCCCCATGGGAGTCTGACAACCAATCAGAATACATTTCTTACACAGGAACAGGAAACAGAGAGGTGGGACTGAACAGGTTATAAAAAGCCTAGCAAGCCCCTCCCTCAGGCCTTCTCTTCTTCTCCACCAACACTGAAGCATGTGATCACCTTTTCTGTTCAGGGCTCAAGCCATGTGGCCCTGCCCAACAATAAACCATCTTTCCAAGCAGCCTCCATGTCTCCAGTGTCTTTTTCCCCACTTGGAGCCGAACCCAGAAGGACATTTCTTTCATCACGGGAAAAAAGGGCTATATTTTCCACCAGGTTTTGACCTTCCTGTCATTGTCACTGCTTAATCCTTTCACACTTCTGATGAGAGGAAGGGTGAGGGAAGCAGCCCCAAGTGGGCTGCTCTTTAGAGAAAATCTGGGCATGAATTAAGGGTAGAAAGTAAAGATTTGGCACCCGTAAGTGTGTTAATCTACGGCTTGTCACCCCAGATAAAACTTATTAGACATCTACTGTGGGTTTCCAGATGCCTGAAATTCCCTTGTAATCGGAGGTAGTTGCAAGCAATGAGAATCAGGAAGTTTTCTATGCCCTAATGAGGCACCTTACTGGGTAAGTGAATTGATTAGATTGAATCAGTGGTGAAATTCAAATTTTTACTACCGGTTCCGTGGGCGTGGCTTGGTGGGCGTGGCGGGGGAAGGATACTGCAAAATCTCTATTCCCTCTCTACTCCTGGAAAAAGGATATTGCAAAATCTCCGTTCCCACCCCACTCTGGGGCCAGCCAGAGGTGTTATTTGCTGGTTCTCTGAACTACTTAAAATTTCTGCTACTGGTTCTCCAGAACCTGCTGAATTTCACCCTGGATTGAATCAATCCCAATTAGTCCAGGTCTGGATGGGTGTTAGCAAACAGGTCTGGAGAGGAGTATAGTTACAAAGGAAAACAGCAAACACCATCTCTGAACAGGAAGTTGTGCATTTCAAATAGTGGCTGAATTTCATCAGGTTTCTGGGACAGAAGTGTTTTAATCATAGGCAAATCTTTCCCCCCCAAACTACTGTGCCTAGCCTACCTTTCACCACTGCACAGGGGAGAGGAAATCTAATACTATATTTTAAGAACTAAGTATCTTAATACCATAATGGTGCTCTTTATTTTGGGTATACCCCAGGCAGCATACTTTATAAACATATGTACATATTGTCCCTCTATTTCCTTTTAAAATACGCCACAGATGAAAAGAAATAATATTATGACAAAGAAGTTAAAAGAATTAAAATTATGAGGAAAAAACAACTAAATCTATCCTTCCTGCCAATGTCCATTATATTTCTCCATATCTTTCTATGTTGGCAATCCATTCTTGCTTTCATACCTTGCTCCATTTGTTCCCTTTCATAGATTAGGCTTGTCACTTCTCCGTTTTTCAGAATGTCATCAGCTCCATCCAATCGTAACTTTTAACTTTTTTTCTAAATCTGGTCAAGAATATATTTGATTTGCAGTTCAATTCTCATTCATTTTCCCTACATGAATGAATGACCAAACCATCTCCAGACTTCATTCATTCATAATGGTCATTCACTTTCATATCCAGTCAACCTTTATTTATCATCCATTCATTCCTCACTCTATTTGATTTACCACATGCACTTACTGTATAAGTACCACTATGTTTAATTTCCTTTTTATTTCTCCTAACCTACCGAACTCTTACTTTCACATAACAAAACAGGCAAAAGCACAGTCATTTTTGCTTCCTTTAATTCTCACAACAGACCGACCTTCCATATTTACACACTTTAAAACTTCTCTATCCATTTCCCCATCTTTGGTAAACATTCTTTAGTTCTATTTTTCTCTCCGTTTTCCCTATCAAAATAACTACCCTGTTCTTTTCTCTATTAATTTTAAATCCATATTTTCTTTGCATCATATAAGCAACCTGACAGTTGCTGCAATTCATTTGGGTTCTCAACTAAAAACCCCAGCATCCTCTACATAGAAAAATATATGTACACTCTCTACCTAAATCAACACATCTCTAGCAACGTAAACACTCCTTATATATAGTAGTTATCCATAAATATAATAAATACCCAAGAGATGTCACAAATCTTTGTGTTACCTTCTGTTCAGCGTTGAACCTATTGCTAAACTTTCATTCTCACAAATGCTTTATTCCCTTCGTACACTGCTCCTAGGATATTGAGCAAGAGCTTTCAGCTCCATATTCTAAAATTAGTGTTTACAAATAGCAATAGCCAATTCTACAATGTAAGCTATGACAGAACATCTGAGTGACTTACAAAGGATTCAGGTTCAGTTCACCACTCCTTCAAGCAAGAAAGCCTGCGTTGAAATCCTGGATAGAGGAATGTGCAGGATTTTGTATGCAATTGCAAAAGGTGTTTTAGAGGTCATAAGGGCAAACGCATAGCATCTGTCTGCAACATTGCACCTATTCTTAAAGCAGGCCATTCTTTTTCTGCGACCATGAGGTATCTGTAAAGGACCTTAGCAAGAGACGTAGCTGCTTTAAAAGGTTGCTGTGTTTGTGCTCTGAAGTCCCTTTTTGGAATCAAATCTGAAGCACTTACAGTGCTTTAGATAACTGTTACTGCTCCAGGTAGAGCAGGGGTGTCAAACTTGTGGCCCGTGGGTCGGATGCATCATGCACTGGCCACCCCCACCCCATTTAGTGAAGGAGAAAAAAATCATATGTCACGTGACGATGTGAGTTTGACACCCCTGAGGCAGAGCAATCAAACTAAATGGGCCAGGATGTACTGTATTTTTCAGACTATAAGACGCACCCGAGTATAAGACGCACCATGATTTCGAAGAGGTAAATTTAAAAAAAAGGTTTTGCACTCTGCAGGCCTCCCAAACCCTCTGCGCGCCTCATTTCTTGCACAAAAAAAGGCATGCAGAGCTTTGGGAGGCTTGTAGAGTACTCCTGGGGGCTGGGGGGGGGAGGCAAAAACAAGCAAAAAACGGCCCATTTTTTGCAAAAACAGGCTGTTTTTTGCAAAAAAAAAAGGGGGCATGCAGAGGCTTTGGGAGGGTTCTGGGGGCTGGGAGGGCAAAAACAGCCTTTCTTTGTTCTTTTTTGCCCTCCCCAGCCCCCATGAGCACTTTGCAAGCCTCCCAAGCCCTCTGCACATCCATTTTTGCAAAGGGGGCGGGGTTTCGGTAGGCCAAAAATGCTATATTCAGTGTATAAGACGCACCCAGATTTTCACCATCTTTTTTTTGGGGGGGGAGGTCTGTCTTATATCTGAAAAATACGGTAACTTGGTTTTAAAACCAGCTTCTCATGTTCCCTTGAGCAGGTGCTAAAAATACACAACTCTTTAATCTTAGGTTTCCTATTAGTTTTTATTGGGTTGAGAGGGGACAATATGACCAATGCTTGACATCATCCTTGTCAAAAATATAGCACACCATGGTTTGGTTTTTATAATATCTCGACTTCCTGGAATGGTGGAAAATTCCAGGGATATCCAGAGTTCTTTAGGTTGACTTCCATTGGAGTCATTGGAGTTTGTACTACCCAAATTGTACACAAATGAAAAGAAGCAGTGTGCTTCCCTTCCTCTCGGCAGATCACAGAACTAGAACTTCCACAGATTTCCAGAGAGAACTGTTCAGTCTTCATCTAATGCTCTCTCACACTGGGGGTCTCACCTCCTGAGCTCCAATAGCTTCTTCTGTTAAAAGACCTGAGGAGAAACCTCCCATTCTTTCCCCGTCATTAGGGCCCATTGAGAAGACATCTATTAAAAAGCTAGAGTAAAACAGGTGTTCTGAGGAACAGTTAGGGAATGGACTTCACTATTTGGAAAGCAGAACCTGAAGAAAACAAGATAGTTAAAGGCACAGCACCAGCGGTGGGATTCAAAAATTTTTTGCTACCGGTTCTGTGGGCGTGACTTGGTAGGTGTGGCATGGCTTGGTGGGCATGGCTTGGTGGGCGTGGCAGGGGATGGATACTGTAAAATCTCATTCCCTCCCCACTCCAGGGGAAGGTTACTGCAAAATCCCCATTTCCTCGCGATCAGCTGGGACTTGGGAAGCAGAGAATAGATGGGGGTGGTATTTACCAGTTCTCTGAACTACTCAAAACGTACACCACTAGTTCTCCAGAACTGGTCAGAATCTGCTGAATACCACCTCTGATCTGTTGTCTTCATCTCTATGGGAGGGAAAATATCTTACTTGTTATTACGATGCATTAGAGGGAAGATTGATTTTGCCTGCCTTGGCTTAAGTAGATGTGGCAAAACCTGTAAAACCCAAGCCACACGGGGAGATCGGTGGGCACCAAGGAAGCATCATAGTGGTTTTGGGATCCAAAATATAGTGCAGTGACTTTGGTCCAGTCATTCTCCCTCAACTCATCTCACCTCCCAGGATTGTTATAGTGAAGAAAATCAGGCAGAGGCAGCATTGCCTATACTACCTCGAACTGCTGTACAAAAGGTGGGCAGGATAGGAATTGACTTGGTAGGTGTGGCATGGCTTGGTGGGCATGGCTTGGTGGGCGTGGCTTGGTGGGCATGGCAGGAGACGGATACTGTAAAATCTCCATTCCCTCCCCACTCCAGGGGAAGGTTACTGCAAAATCCCCATTTTGTACCAATCAGCTGGGACTCGGGAAGCAGAGAATAGATGGGGGTGGGACCAGTCAGAGGTGGTATTTACCGGTTCTCCAAACTACCCAATGTCCGCTCTCCAGAACGGGTCAGAACCTGCTGAATACCACCTCTGCACAGCACATAAGCTGAAAGTGGCTTTCAAAACGGCTTATAACAGGAAGCCAAAAAGCACTTTCCAACTTT
The DNA here is from genome assembly GCF_009769535.1 of Thamnophis elegans. Classification (NCBI taxonomy): domain Eukaryota; kingdom Metazoa; phylum Chordata; class Lepidosauria; order Squamata; family Natricidae; genus Thamnophis; species Thamnophis elegans. The sequence goes on along the minus strand of NC_045542.1, from coordinate 18,217,679 downwards.
GGATGAGGACCACTAAAAAGCCACTCCTTCATACCAGTCCTCTAGCCTGCCTTTTAATTATTATTATTTAATTATACAGTGTTAGCAAGGAAAGAAAGCCAGCAGCCATGTAAGTCCTGTGTTTCAAAATATTTTCCAGTTTCCAAAACCCGTCTTCACAAACTTGTTATCTTCCTCTGGATCTGACCGTATCTTTGGCAATGCTCCATCCTGAGACGCTGTTGGAAGAAATGTCCATCTGGGTTTAGTTCCAAGTGGGGAAAAAGACAGTGGAAACATGGAGGCTGCTTGGAAAGATGGTTTTTAATGATGGACAGGACCACATGGTTTGAAAAAAGGAGATCACATGCTTTGAAGATCTTGAAGAAAAAAGGGAAGAGATGTTGAGAGAGCCTGAGTTTTATACCCTTTCTTGGGCCCAGCTTTAGAGTTTCCTGTTCCTGTGTAAGAAATGTATTCTGATTGGTGGTCAGACTCCCAGGGGGCGGTGGTCTTAGCTAGCTGTAGGCTGTCTGTCTCCCAGGCTTGGTTGACTCTCGCTGGGTGATGATGTAATGAAAGGGCTTTGGGATTCCTGTTATGGCTCTGTCTAAAGGAGGTAGATCTTTGTTATGTAGAATAGACTGGGTCAGGCCTTAATGGCCCATTAGCAAAGGAAGGGGATGAATTTCTGCCTCCCTTTTAGGAGAAATATTCTGCCCTTTTTAATATTTCCTAAAATATTTCATTTTCCTAGGGGAGGGGTGAGTGCTAACTTCCTACAATCCCTTTGATGCAAGATTTCCTTTAGGTACACAGCCCAGATGTGAGAATGGAGCTTAAAATGATAGGCCCTGTCTTTGGGGAGCATTAGGAATGTTCAAGGAGTTAAATAGATATTTTTATCCATTTCATCTTTAAACTATGTATATTCTTTAATAGATCGATTCTCTCTCTCTCTCTCTCTCTCTCTCCCTCCCTCCCTCCCTCCCTCCCTCCCTCCCTCTCTCTCTCTCTCTCTCTCTCTCACACACACACACACACACACACACACACACACCACACACGATTTTAAGAATAAAGGGAAAAATTGATACTTTAAACTTGTTCCTATATAAGGTTTGGACATAATCTGAACTCATATCATATAAAGAGCCCTAAGAAACTTCTTGACTCCTTTTTGGGATCAGAACAGAGATCGGCTATTCCACTTTTTAGCCATTAGATGGCAAGCGAGGCCCTCCCAATATTTTTCTAAGTCAGACTCCAGACATGATAGCATAGATCACTTCCTTGTGGGGCTCAGGTCCAATCAATAGGAACAGGGAAGGAAGGAAGGGGCATGCTTCATTCTTGACTCCAGGTGGAATTGTTTTAATTGCAATGCTTTTGTTTAAAATTGTCAAAATTATGAGGTGAGCATTAATGGAGGAGAAGGAGGAAGAGGATGCAACCCCAACTTTTCTAATTCCTTGTCCTTGGTCAGGTCCTAGTTTCTTTCACTCGCTGTGAGGCACAACTAGAATTTCTCCTTGCAATACAGAGAGTGGGAGAGCGTTTTAAAAGTTTGACTATATTTCATCCTGGCCTTAGGATAAGCACCGTGACATGGGAAACCCACTTGATTTTTTTCATCACAGTCACACAGGAATGTTTCCCTAAATGGTGTGAAGCCAAAGACATTTGTATCACAACATGGAGAGTGGCCTGGTGACATTCCAAAGATGTTATTGGTCACTAATGTGGAACGCCCTAAGCCAGACAAGAGTTCAGTTGAGCTCCAAGCAGTGGTAAAATTCAATCTTTTTACTACCGGTTCTGTGGGCCTAGCTTGGTGGGCATGGCTTGTTGGGTGTAGCAGGGGAATAATACTGCAAAATCTCCATTCCCACCCCACTCTGGAGCCAGCCAGAAGTGGCATTTGCCGACTCTCCAAACTACTCAAAATTTCTGCTACCAGTTCTCAGAATTACTCAAATTTGCCGCTGCCAGTTCTCCAGAACCTGTCAGAACCTGCTGGATTTCATCCCTGGCTCCAAGCATCCCTAGTCTTGGTTGAAGTAAAAAAAAAATCACTAGGAGATAATAACCCCTTTTCTCTGTGGGAATTAATTGGGTTCCACCACAAAACCGCGGTAGACTAAAGCGCGCTCGACGAAAGCGCGTACGTGACGTCATCACAGCACGACGAAAACATCGCGCTGTGAGCGGTAAATTTAAAATTAAAGCGAAAACCTTACCCTAACCCCCCCAAACCTAACCCTAAACCTAACCCTAAACCTAACGCTAACCCTTAACCTAACCCTAAACCTAACCCTAACGCTTAACGTAACCCTAAACCTAACCCTAACCCTTAACCTAACCCTAACCCTAAACCTAACCCTTACCTTTATGTGAATCGGCTTGCTTTAATTTTTATTTTGTAAATCAGGGCCTCAACATGATTTATTATTTTAAATGGTGTTCTTTTCTGTAGCAAATGTAGTAGTAAATGGATGGCACAATGTTTAATAGATGCAGATTTATTTATGTATATATAAATAAATACATTGGTGTGACGGCCTAGAGGTGGAGCTCTCACCTCACAATCAGGAGGCTGTGAGTTCGATCCTAGGTAGAGGATTAATATTTCTCTCTCTCAGCACGTTGGAATTATATCTGCTGAATACACCTCCGCATTGGTGACAGGAAGGGCATCCGGCCAGTAAACACTTAGCACCATTTAGTTACCCAGAATCCAGCCTGCAAGGGATTATGGGGTCATTAAAAGACAATGAGGATAAAAATAAATACATAAGTGGACAACTGAGAGCCCTATCCCTTTATCCTCTGTCCTAAAAAGCTACTGGGAGAGGGAGCGGCTTAGCTAAAATTAGGGTTGGTTAAGGAAAACAGATTAAGGATTTTGGTAAGCAATCGCTGACTATTTGCTCAACCCTTGCTTGCTGTTAGGCTTCAATCAGCAGCTGACTAAACTTAGCTGCTAAGATAGCAGTGCCAAACAGGCATGAAATCCGCTTACCTTCACTACCAGTTCGGAATCGGGAGCGCTCACGCATGATGCTTCTGCACGTGCGCAGAAACCTTTGCGCATGCACAAAGCATCCATGATGGCATCTGGGCAGGTGGGTGGAGCCTTCCGCTGCCGCCACTACCAGTTTGCCCAAATTGGTGTGAACCGACAGAATACCACCTCTGGTGCCCAGGCTTGGTGAGCCATTGGATGGGAGACCACTAACAAATCCCAAGGGCAAGCTGCAAAGTGGGTGAGGGGGGGAACCCTCCAAGGAGAAGGCAGGGATAAACCATTCTGTTATTCTGCCAAGAAAATGGAACAACCTTGTCCACAAAGTCAGCGGGACTCAAAGGAGACAGATGTTATGTTCACAGCAGGTGTGCCTTCCAAAGTGGCAGTTTGCCACTTTTTGGCCAGTAGTTTTTGGATCCCCTAGCCATTTGGGGCATTATCATCCTCAGGATTGGGAGAATATCTCTGCAACAGCATCTTTTCTCTGCTCTCCTCACCTGCAGGAAAGAAGCATACATTTTAGGGTCAATTCCCAGTGTCCCCCACACCACCAAAGCAGATACGTACAAAACGTTGGTGGTCCAAATGGGCACATTTGTCCCTTTCTTCTTGACAGGGGAAGCAGAGAGCATCAAAACTGCCCATTGCCACCTCTGAATTCTCTTCCTCTTGCTTTGCCTGAGTGGTCCGGCCCTCCTCGTTTCTTGCTTGTCAGCTTGTACAGAGCATAATATATTTTCTCACTGCTACCCAAAGTGGTTTGGTGTACCCTCTATCCCAGCGTTTCTCTCTCTCTCTCTCCCTCCATGCTCAGCCAGTCTGTCACATCTTTAATCTTTCTGCAATCAGGAGCCTAATTAAATTAGCCAGCTTTGTTATACCTTCTTGTAATCTTATTGCCGGCAAATTGCAGCCTTCACAGAATTCCCCAGCAAATCCCCGGGGGCCTGTTTGTTGCAGCCCACTACTGATTGCATTGCGGAGACAGACAGCCGACCGGCCTGCTGGAGTAGCATGCCAGTCGTGCAGGGAGGTGGAAAAGACCCACATTTTCTGCAGCCGCTGGCTCTGGTGTAAACTCAGAGAGGTGGATGAGTTTGCCATATTCTTTTAAGCAAGGATTCAATGTGGGACTGTTATGTATATCAGGAAAATACCTATCTCTGCCAGTGAAGGAAGACAGAAGAGTGGCAGGGATATATGGAGTATGCACAGCTGGCTGATGGCATCATAACAAGAAAGATTGTTGTGCAATATTATCAGTTCCACCTACAACTTTTCATTTATCCCTATGTTAGCAAATAACAACTATGCAGAAAAAAAGCTAGCTTTTCAGGGGCAACACACCTTCCCACAAAGCCAGGACTCAGATGTCCAAATTCTAGACAGGTCATCTGAACAGATTTTATCCTGATCTTCTGAGCCGTGCATCCTAACCAGAGGTGGGTTCCTACCAGTTCGCACCAGTTCGGTAGAACCGGTTCGTCAAATCTACCGAACCGGTTAGAAGAGGTTCCACCAGTGGACCCGGAAAGCAGGACACACCTACAGAAGAGGTTCCAAAAATTTTTCATACCCACCACTGACACACACACACACACACACACACACACACACACACACACACAGACTCACACAGAGAGAGAAAGAGAAAGAGAAAGAAAGGAAGAAATAAAGAAATAAAAAAGAAAGAAAAAGTGAGAGAGAGATGAAAGAAAAAAAGGAAAAAGGGACAGAGAGAAAAAAGGAGAGAGAGAGAGAGAGAGAGAGAGAGAACACATGGCCAGCAAGCCACTCCCACCAGGTCACATGGCCGACAAGACACTCCCACAAAGGAGGCAACACCCAGAGAGTAGGTTCAAAATTTTTTGGAAACCCACCACTGATCCTAACCCACATTGTCACACCTGGGTCCAGTTCTTAGTTCATGTTGAAATGTGGGGATGGAGGTTCATTCTCTGAGCTTGTGGGTTGGTTTCCAAACATTTCATTACTAGGCTAGGTAACATCTTCGGTGGAATTTAAGGGATTTCAGTGTCGGCGTTCTTCTGCTTATAAGGACTCATGTGGTCAGTAGGTCTTGTGATGGTGAGGCCGTGTCAGGTGAGGGTCTTGTGATGGGTTGTGATAGGTCAGGTGTGGGTTGCATCAAGTGAGAGTCTTGGATTGGATCTTGTGATAGGTCAGGAGATGGTCGTTTGGAGGTGAAGTGCTGGTTGGAGAGGGTTTGCATGAGTAGGTTGAGGGTCGTGTCCTCAACTGAGGTGACCTCCCCATCACAAGACCTATCACAAGGCCCATCACAAAGCCCTCACCTGATGTGACCCTCATCTGATGTGACCTCCACATCACAAAATCTACTGACCACACATAAGCAGAGAAACACCTAAATGTCTTCTGAAGATGTTACATAGCTTGGCAACGAAATATTCAGAAACCAACTCACAAGCTCAGATATGAATCTTCCACCCTCAACCTCCACCTGAGCTACAGCCACTATTGCAAATGTTGAAATGTGCCAAAAGACTCAAAGGAGCATGCGTGTGCATTGATTATCCTGTATGTGCCCATAGCATGGCACAAAGCAAAATATTCAATCTGGCCATTGGGTAGTAGAGACACGATTCCTCCTGGATTGGATATTGAGATAGAATTGATGGCAAGATTATCATCCAGATTGTGGACTCAGTTGGCCAGGTGGCATCTTGAATAGTCTAAACATGAAGCTGAAGGGTCCCCCTCAACTCCTCCCGATGCATTTTGAAAATGGGGGAAGCTTTCTCTCTTGCTAGATGCATTTTCCAAAGCAAAAGAAGGGGTGATAACAGTACAGCAATGAATGCACCTAGCTCCAGTTTGAATAACCCAGCAGAACATTGATTTGTGGGATACTGTGATCAGATTGGTGTGGTAGCTGCTGAGCTACCAGGAAGCCTCTGGTTTGAATCTCAACTCCTTCATGAATTAAGTAAGAAGCCTTCATTAAGATCGGCTGCCGGCTGCCAGCAGTTTGATTCTCACCGACTCAAGGCTGACTCAGCCTTCCCTCCTTCCGAGGTCAGTAAAACAAGGACCCAGATTGTTGGGGGCAACAGACTAACTCTGTAAACCGCTTAGAGAGGGCTGTAAAGCACCATGAAGCATTATATAAATCTAAGGGCTATTGCTATTCTGCCTCCAGATCATGAAGCCATGGCCGGAATGGAGAACGGACTTCGACCAGCAGGAGGTAGCATGGCGACATCCTTCTCAGCATCTCTTTGGGGCCTAGGCTATTCCACCGAGCAGGTGAAGTTTTCCCACCCGACTTGCATTGGCCTTTAGCGAAAGATTTCTCCCCCCCTGTCTGGCTTCCAAGGCAGTTAAGGACCTGCCAACTATTCCCTGGAGCTCGTTAGTGCCTGGGGCTTTTGAACTCCCTTCTCCCCCCACCTTCTCCTGAGTTTCCCTTTCTCATCCTTTTTTCCACCATCAATGTCCTTTAATGAAAAGAAAAGAGGCTGAACAGAAGAAATCCTGAAAGTGCTGCAAAAACCCGAAACCATCTCGAAGTTCAAGTAATTACGGTGATTTTTCTAGCCACCGAATCCCCCAATGGGGAAAGAAAGGCAGCCTAGCAAGGAAAGGTGCGGAGATTGGATGACCCAGCAGCTGCTTTTATATTTTAAAGCAAAATGTTCTCATCAATTAGTTTGTGAGCCATCGCGCATTGCCTCTCTGTGATCCCATTGCCACCAATGGCAGGACCATCTATGAAAAGCAGGCGTGGCTCCTTTGACACAAAGCATTAGGACAGTTTGTTTTGACTCTAGATGTTTTCAATCAAAGGGAAAGCATGGGGGGTTAAAACGACAAGAGACAGAACACTACAAACTCTTGATTTAAAGCAGATTTTCTCTCTCTCGTGCTCTTGAGTTCTATAACCAGAGAGATATAGTGGTCTGCAATTCAGAAGGGCCTTTGGGCAATATAAGAGCATAATTTAAATTCTGGCATATTACACCCCAACATAGGTGCAGTTTGGAGTTTCTTGGTGATGTCTTGCATGTAAAATGAGTACATTTTGATGTTGGCAAGTCGAGTGGTACATTTTGAAATACAGAAAATCATCATGATGGCCCCCCCCCCCAGGTTAAGCCTCCAAGGAGAACGCAAAAATGCCAGCAGCCTCACTACTAGGACAAAGACTAATCAGAAGGACATATTATAATACGCAGTTAGCATCCCTTGCCAGTTGCAGGAAAGGAACTGGCAAAGGACAGTGGAGAGAAAATGGACTTTGCTCTATTCAAAAAGTAGGAAAAAAATCAGAACGTGACTGCACTAAATCAAATGAGCAATCAAGGATCAATGACAATGATCAGCACAGAATAGTCCAGGCGTATCAGACTAAAGGCCCAGGGGCCGGGCCTGGAAACAGCGAAGGACCAGCCCGCTGTGCCTCTGCCAGCGAAAACAGAGATTCACGAGGACTGCAGGCGGCCCTCCTGAGCTCTGTTTTCATGGGCAGAATGTTGCAGGAGGCTGTTGCAACTGAAAACTGAGCTCGCGAGGGCTGCGGGAGGTCCTCCCGAGCCAGTGGTGGGTTTCAAAAATTGTTTGAACCTACTCTGTGGGTGTGGCCTCCTTTGTGGGAGTAGCTTGCTGCCCATGTGACCGGATGGGAGTGGCTTGCTGCCCATGTGACCGGATATGAAGATGCCGACGACACTTGTCAGAACCACCTTAAATTACCTCACACACAGCATTGGCATGCATAAGAATATGATGTAAACTTGTTTTTTAAAAGGCATCTTTCGTTTGCGTTAAAACAACTTCAACACACCCAATGTTCTGATTGCACCACAAATGCAGTCATCATCCTTACCTTTCACAGAGGCACTGAGTTTTAGAAATAGGAGCATGATAGTGTAGAATAATCATATCCAAGGACCAGTGGTGGGTTTCAAAATTTTTTGGACCCTCTTCTGTAGGTGTGGCCTGCTTTCCGGGTCCACTGGTGAATCCTCTTCTAACCGGTTCGGTAGATTTGATGAACTGGTTCTACCGAATAGGTGCGAACTGGTAGGAACCCACCTCTGTCCCGAACTCTGTCTTCACTTGTAGAGGGTTGCAGGCGGCGTCGCAGCCGGAAACTTAGCTTAGGAGCCTGTTTTCGCTGGCAGTGTGCTTGGGCTGCCACAGGCGCCCCCGACACAAGTGATGTTGAACTGGCCATGCCTACCCTGGTCTCCCCGCCGCCCGAAATCAAACACAACCCTGATGTGGCCCTCAATGAAATCAAATTCGACCCTCCTGGTATAGACCATAAATCAGTCTGAAACACTGCATTATCTATATTGCCCTGTTCTGACTGTCTCTCTGTCCAAAACAATTAAGTGCAACTGCCAAGGCCGGTCCCTTTCCTGATGTGCGATGGGGAAGGATCTGTTGATTTGAGTATCCATCATTCTATTGCAAAGGGTGCTGGGGTTTAAATTTTATGAAGTATGCTTAGGAAGTAATTCTGTACCTCAGAGTAAATCAGCAGTAGCTTTGGGCAAACCACAGCTCATATTCAGGCTTTTCCACATCCCCAAGTCCTTTGATTTTAGGGATTGTTAAGATATTGTTGAATCAATCCTCTCATATGGAGGGGATAACCCATTTGGGACCCCCAGTTTACTTTGAGGCTTCTAAGCATGTCAGCCTCCTTTTGCGATTCTTCTATCATTGGCTGCAGTTGTTGTTGTTGTTGTTGTTGTTGAAATCAAATGCATTCTATCAAATTATATCACTGAAGGGGACGTGATTTGCTAATCTAGTTCTGTGAATGCAGCGTGGCAATTATGCCAAATCAATTCTGAAATTAGACATCCAGAACTGTGTACGAGTCAATGAACATTTTGCATTGACTTGGCAACGTTTGCAAGCATCGTAATCCATTTATTTGAATGGAATCCATCCAAATTAGTATGCCCTTCCTCCTCCCGCCCCAAACTATTTAAATAAATGCGAGGTTTCTCGGCAAACAGTGGAGAATCCAGTCTGACAACCAATTTTTCCCTGTGGCATTGGATGTATTGCAGGGAGCACATTTGAGTCACTTGTCGTTTTCCATGGGTGTACACATTTTGCTGTCTAGTGTGAATTCACCTCCTAGTTCTCCCCATGCATTTCTGTTTATTGATCCATTGATCTCAATGGAGAAAACAGCAGTGAGGAAAGGAAATACTGATTAAGGCGGCAGTGCGGGAGTGCTCATTTAGTTTCTGAACCCGACTACTCCACTTATTACTAGAAATTAATCTCTTTGTAGCCACTTTGCGTAAAGGTTGTGACACCCTATCTTCCCCTGAAGGAGTCCAGAGGCTTTCTAAATGTCATTGAACTACAACTCCTGGCGGCAATAGCTGGGAGGCCATGGATTTCCCATTTTCTAAAAGTTACTAAACTGAGAGTAGCATTATCTAAGGCAATACAAATGAAGCTTATATTGAATCAGACGGTCTACTCTGAGGGGCGGGAGTTATTTTTTAAGGCCTTGAAGAACTTGTTTTTCTCCACTGAGGCGTTGGGTCAGGTGGTCTTGTGAATCTGTCCATTTTGTCGTTGCTGTCGAATTGCTTCTGGCACAGTTGCTCTATGCCATTATATTTTGATAATTATTTTTATGGTGTGATTATTGTTTTAATTATACGCCATTCTGAGTTTTATGTGGAGAGGGTGGCTATCGACATGAATGAAATAAACAAACAACTGAAATCTGGGACTCCAAGTGAACCTATCCCAGATCTGTGAACGGAGAAAAAGATAAAAAGGACAAGGCCCAGTATTAATCCTTCAAATCCAGGCTGCAGTGAGTAACTTGAGAGTTGCTGGCAAATATCTCATTTCTCATTAAGAGGACAGTTGATAAAAGAGGCCATAGGTATTCCCTCCAAAATATTGGATTACCAGGAAGTAAGCCCCTTTCCATCCTTAAGTTAGAGATCTTTGGAGGTTCCCTCTAATGACCCCAGAATAAAGGTAAAGGTTCCCGTCACACATATGTGCTAGTTGTTCCTGACTCTAGGGGGCGGTGCTCATCTCCATTTCAAAGCCGAAGAGCCAGCACTGTCCGAAGATGTCTCCATGGTCATGTGGCTGGCATGATTAAATGCCGAAAGTGCACGGAATGCTGTTACAGAAACAGAAACCCCCAAAGTTGTTTCTTCCCAAGCCTGGAATATATAATGTTGAAGAAAAGGAAAAAGTGGATATGATCGTGGTTCATAGGATTTGCGACCTCCCAAATGCCCCCAGTTAGCTGTGGAGTTGATGTAGAGTCCTTTACTCCCCCCCCCCCTTTGCCAGTAGGGCAGAGATTGGAATGCTGGGGTGGGTGGGGCTAGGAATAGAAACAGCAATAGCACTTAGACTTATATATCGCTTCATAGTGCTTTTTACAGCCCTCTCTAAGCAGTTTACAGAGTCAGCATATTGTCCCCAACAATTTGGGTCCTCATTTTGGGTGGAAGGGTGGAAGGCTGAGTCAACCTTGAGCCTGGTGAGATTTGAACTGCCGAACTGCAGCTAGCAGTCAGCTGAAGTAGCCTGCAGTACTTCACTCTAACCCCTGTGTAACCTCGGCTCTATAACATGCTGTTGCATGAAAGGAACGGAACAGAAATGCTGTTTTCATCCAGCAGCATGTTAAAGATGTTGGGGTCTCAAACAACAGACAGTTTTGCTCTGCCCACGTCACTGGTAATTGCAAGCAAGGGAGCCAGGGAAGCGAGCCATTCCAAACTTTTTTTCCCCAGAAAATGTTTAAATTTTTTATTCTCTTACATAACAATTTAAGTATACATTCACATTTATCATTCTTATACATTTATTATTTCATTTAATAGGTTATAATATGCAATTTGGGTTGCTTTATTTACCATCCCTTCTTCCTGTTGTAACACCACCTCATTTTCCCTTTCTTTTCTCCCTCCCTCCCTTTTCTACTTTCTTCCTTCTTCCTCTCCTTCCCCTTCCTTCTTCCCTTGTCTTTCTCCCGCTCCTCCTCTTCCAAACTTAATGAAGCCAAGTACACACTCACAGGATGGTTGGGAGGGCCTTTTTCACAGATGCAAACATACATGTGCAAGTGCACACTGTTTCCAATCAAAAAGCAAATTGAGCTCTCTCCCCCCACTCCAGCCTGAAGCAAGTGAATGGACGTGCTACTTAATCCAGGGAGCTGTCATTGCAAATCTCTCAGGAACCTCAAGTCACAGGCAGGTTAATGAGAGCCGTGTGAATCAAGAGCCTCTCTTGAATCAGCTACCAAATTGCCTCGGAGACATCAGGGAGGCAGCGTCATTCTTTCCACTTCAGTTACACATCCCCTAAACCCCTATCTCGCTGTGTGGGGTTGCCTGGGCATCACAGACTTGGCCTAGGACCATGATGGCAAACCTAAGGCACGCATGCCAGAGGTGGCACGCAGAGCGTTCTCCGTGGGCACATGTGCCGTTGTCCCAGTGCAGATCTCGGTGGTGTTATCCTTTTCCCTGCAAATGAATGAAGCAGAAGCTCAGGAAAGAAAAAGATCTCGCCTCTTGCCATGCTGCCGATGTTGGGATGACCCGCCTCCCACCATCCGGTCTTTGGCTCTCTGCTGAGCATGCGCTTCTGCCTGTGCATGCATACCTCTCTGCATTTCCACACATGTGCGTGTTTGCAAGCGCACACCTTTCAATTTGGGTATGCGCGCACACGCAGTTTGGGCACTCGGTATCTAAAAGGTTTGCCATCCCTGGCCTAGGAGAACGCAATAAACTTATTTCTATCTTGTGCTTTCCAATTGGGGATGGGGGGGCACCTGTTGACCCCCTTCCCAGTTTCAAATGACAGTTCCTAACCATGGACACGGCAGAGTGAAAGTTACACTTAAATCCTGGGGTCAGAATTGGTGGATTTATAGAGGGGATTAATGCAAATAAGTACAGGTAGTTCTGGACTTACAACAGTTCATTTAGTTATGACAGCATGGGGGGAAAGTGTCTTATGACCATTTTTCACACTTATGACCATTGTAGCATTCCCATGGTCATGTGAGAAAAATTCAGATGCTTGGAAACTGACTCACATTTATGATTGTTGTAGTGTCCTTGGGGGTTGCGTGGTCAATTTTTGCGACCTTCTGACAAGCAAAGTCAATGGGAAAACCAGATCCACTTAACTGTGTTACTAATTTAACAAATGGTTGTGATTCCCTGTGATTCACTTAACAACTGTGGCAAGAAAGGTCATAAAATAAAGCCAAGTTAACTTAAAAATCTGAATGGTTTCCCTTCAGAACTCGGCCTTTGCATTGTAGCATTGAGTTTGATGAGACTTTCCGACAAAGAAAATCAATGGGAAAACCAGATTCACTTAACTAACTTAGCAGACTGCAGTGATTCACTTAACAACTGTGGCAAGAAAGGTCATAAAATAGAGCAAAGTTCACTTAAAGGTGTGTGATTTAGGAGCACAAATTTTGGACTCCATTGTGGTTGTATGTTGAGGACTACTATATACAAGGTGGATCTATCCTTATTGCCCACTCAACCTTTCCTTTGTTAATGACTCATGGATAGACTGATTCAAAAGCTCCCCTATTGAGTGGCATCTATTGCCTGTAGAGCCCAGAATTCACCCTGCAAAAAAGAAACGTCTGATTTCCCTTTTACCTTACTTCACCTCAAAACTGCATGTCAACAAAATTCATGGTGTATTTTTTTTTTAAGAAAAATACTTTTAGGCTCTATTTTTTACCCCATATTCCCCAAAGGGTCAAGATTTAGGTCAGCTGAATCATCGCATGGTGAAATATATAAAGAAATAAATAAAAAGACACGGCGCAGTCTGCAGAAACTGGCAAATTATTATACGGTGCCTTCAGGGCCAAACACTATTTTGCACAAATTATCTACAATTTTTTTTTGTTCCGTTCTGTGCTTTGTTATAAAAATGTGCTTCAGATGCTATCATAGGACATCAATTATATATCTATTATGGAGGAACTGGAGGAGCGGGGTTGCTCAAATCTTTCCCTTCCTTCTTTTATCTACCCCCTCCAGTTGGATTCTCACTGAAAAAGAAGGAGAAAAATAGTCTCCTTCTGTTATGTCACTTAAGTCTCATTCAAGCTTGATCTAAACATCTGCAGGGAGGCTTTATATTCACATGTTCAGCCCTGTGTGCAGTGGCTTCCTCCTTATGGATGTGTGAACGCCAAAGCTCATCAGGGCAGCAACAAGGGCAAAAGTAGACCTTCTTGGCATCTCCCCATTCTCTGGTTGAGTGTTCCTTTAACCAGGTTAGGACAGGGCTTTAAAATGCCTGGAGAAGCAGCAGAATTGGTGTCTACGATGCCAATGATAATTCACACCACAGGGCCCTTGTCTCAAGCAATGTACCAAATAAAGAGAAACTTCCCTTCCCCAGAGAGGTACGTGGGTGTTCATGTCCTTTAAAGTCCATACATGTGGAGCATGACATCTGTACAGGTAGCCCTGGTCTTGCAACAGTTCATTTAGCGACTGTTCAAAGTTACAGTAGCCCTGGAAAAAGTGACTTAGGATCACACTTAAGACCATTTTGGCATCCCCATAGTCACGTGATTTATATTCGGGTTCAGTTGGTTCATATTTATGACGGCCACAGTGTCCAGTGCTCTCTCTTTGCCACCTTCTGAGAAGCAAAGTCAATGGGGAAGCCAGGACCACTTAACAACCATGTAACTGACTTAGCTTACAGTGATTCACTTAACAACTGTGACAAGAAAAGTCATAAAATGGGGCAAAATTCACTTCACAAATTTCTCACGTAGCAACATAAAATTTGGCCTCAACTGTGGTTGTAAGTCAAGGACTACCTGCATCTCTCTTCTCTCTTCACCTGTACCTCTCTTTCTCTAAGGGAAAGTGAGATAATATACCATTCGGATACCGCTTCTAGATACACTTCCTGCAGTTGTTCAGCACCAAGAGCTGGATAGCTCCTACTGCCAACATGCTGCCTAGAGTCATCTGAAGTGCAAAGGTCTGAGTTCAATTCCTAGTGGAGGTTTTGAGTACAATAGAAGAACATCTGGCTACTCCTGTCTGAAGGGTCTCATAAAGGAGGGAACGGTCATATGGTTCCTCCTAACAGTCAGTGTAAGTGAATAAAGTTGTGATTGTGTTGCCATTATTAATTGCTGTTCATACAATTAAGGTTGCAAGAAAATGCAGTCTTAAGAAAGGGAAAGGCTGTCTGGTCGTGTCTGACTCCAGGGAGAGGTGCTCATCAGTGTTTCTTGGGTTACAGAGACAGCATTATCCGAAGATATTTCTGTGGTCATGTGGCCAGCATGACTCTCTGACAAGGTGCATTGAATCTGTTACATTCCTACCAAAGTGGTGCCTGTTTATTTATTTGCATTTGCCTGCTTTTGAACTCCTAGATGGCAAGAGCTGAGGTAAGTAATGGAAGCTCATCCCATCACATGGTGCTCAGGTCTCGAACCCAGGCTGTCAGCTTTCCAGCTGGCAAGCTCAGTTAACCACTGAGCCATTGTGTCCCCTTGGTGCCTCCTTGATGCCCCACCAACCTCCCTGCATTAGCTCAGGTTTTGCAGATTTTCATATATTACTAAAATCTGCTGCATCTAGTTAATCCAAGATGGACAAAATCTACCTTCCCTCAATACATAATAATAAGGATGATATTTTCATCCCCGCCTATCTCCACTCATCCACCCATCCACCATCTATCATCTGTCTGTCTGTCTGTCTGTCTGTCTGTCTGTCTATCTATCTGTCTATCCTTTCTCCCTCCCTCCCTCCCTCTCCCCCTCCTCCTTCCTCTCTCTCGTGCAGCCACCTATTTTAATCTCAGGGTAATTCTGGATGAGTGAAGGACAGATTAGGATCAGCATTACTTCTATAGAGTCCTTTGTAGTTCTCACGACCTATAATCAGTGAATAAACAGGCATTGCACAATTTTGAAGCACCGCTAAAAACTGAAGTCTATTTGATCAGAGGCAATAATGAGGCTATATATTTGAGCGGGTAGAGGATATGGATGCTATATCACCATGATGTATGTACCTAATAAATGATGCAATGACTTGTCTCCAACCAGCTTGTAGTCTTGTGTTTTGTCACAATGGGATGATCTCAACAGCCTATGAGATTAGCAAAGATTAAAAAAGCATTTTCATTGAACAAGGATCTTCAAACTAAGGCAATATCTTAATTTCAGGTCCTCAGTAGTGGATTGGGGGTGGACTATTTTATTCAGAGAGATCTTTTCACATTGGCAGAGACCTCAGTCCAGCAGCTGGGATCATCTAGGTCTCAAGATCAAGAAGTCTCATTAAGCTATAGGGGAAGATGTGTATGAAGGTATGTAAATAATAATAATTTGCAATGACTCTTACCTTAGGTTCTCAGCTTTATTTCAAGTATCAGGTAATCAATGTACTTTATCATTAGAGGTCAAACTGATATCCTATCTTGAAAAACCAGTGTTTTATGTTCTTATTCTTTTTAGCAAATATATATATGTTGTCATTCCAGCCAATACCAAAAATGAAGATTTTATAATTGAGTGTTAAAGCTTCTACTTTGCATGATGGGTCCATGATATAGTCTCAAACTGAGTTGGGACAGATCTCTCATTGATGCTCTTTGGTGAGGACCGGACTAAAGTTGTGATTGTGTTGCTATTATTAATTACTTGTTCCTATACAGGTTGCAAGTCTTATCATAAAAAAGGTAGAGGTAAAGGTTTTCCCTATCCAGTCATGTCAAACCTTAGAGGATGGTGCTCATCTGAGGCAAGTAGCGGGTGCTCATACATGCATGGTATTCAGGTCTCGAACCTAGACTGTCAGATTTTTAGCTGACAAGCTCAACATCTTTAACCACTGAGTCATCGCATTCCCTCTTAACACAAAACCTTTGTAATAATCCCAACAATCCTGAAAATGATAACTATTGGGATTAATGAGAGATTTCTTTTTTAAAAGAAGAGGAAAAAACAATTCAATATGATTGTTATTCAATCAATCAATTGTCTTACTACAGAGCTAAGGGCAGAAGTAGAATAAAAGTAGCTGGGTCATGTAGCAGTTAGATTAAACTTGGACCATGGAGACCTGTGCTGAAGTCCCCACTGGATTACAGAAGTCAATGGATAACTTTGGGCCATTCAGGCTCAATCCCTCATAATCTGTCATGGAATTATTGTTGGAGAATAAAATTAAGAGAAGTACTTCTTAAGCCTTGGAAAATAAGAAATTAGAATGACCAATTGCTTACATTCTAGGCCAGTGTTTCTCAACCTTGGTAACTTGAAGATGTCCGGACTTCAACTCCCAGAATTCCCCAGCCAGCAAATGCTGGCTGGGGAATTCTGGGAGTTGAAGTCCGGACATCTTCAAGTTGCCAATGTTGAGAAACACTGTTCTAGACATAGAACTGATGTTTTTTTCTTGTTCACTTCCTGGTTCTTGCAATGTCTGCCTCTATTTTCCATCAATATATATTTACAAAGGGCTATCCCTCAAGATAATTATGGAGGGTACAGGATATCATCTCTTGTAGTGGTCACTTCAAGCAGGGAAGGGCATTCCCTCTCTCCACCCCAACAATTCTTCTATGCTCAGGTTCCTAATTGGGCAGCTGAGCAGTGTTACAACAGCCCATTTTCCCCAGACAAAAAGCATCACTGATCCGATAGGTTCTTAAGGGTTATGGACAAAGATTTTCTGCCTCAGAATACACAATGCTTCTCACCTAAAATGGACAGGCCAGCTCCTGATACAAGCAAGAACCAAATGCAGCTTGGAACTATATAGTCTTCCTCACATGCTCAGCTGTGTTCCTGGGTCCTTTCAAAGTACATGAGCAGCATAACAGAGAAGACACAGAGAACAGTTCCTATTACTAGCAATAGCAGTTAGACTTATATACCGCTTCATAGGGCTTTCAGCCCTCTCTAAGCAGTTTACAGAGTCAGCATATTGCCCCCAACAACAATCCGGGTCCTCATTTTACCCACCTCAGAAGGATGGAAGGCTGAGTCAACTCTGAGCCGGTGAGATTTGAACAGCCGAACTGCAAAACTGCAGTCAGCTGAAGTAGCCTGCAGTGCTGCATTTAACCACTGTGCCACCTCGGCTCTATAAATTAAAGATTTACTAGTTTCATCATGTCCATACAGTATAAATATCTGACTGTGAGGTCTACCATAAAAGCTACCCAGGAACCCCCTCAAAGATGGAAACCCCAAGAGATGTGTTTTCCTCATCCCGGAGACAGGAAGGAAGTACATCACTTTCTAAACCTTTATCTCAACAGCCACCATCTTAGTAGTCCTCCACAACCTTCTTGGATTCTCCATTTAAACTCAGTGCTCTTGATGCAAATGCTGGATTTTAGGAGAACAAGGAAATCTGGATTATTTTCCTTCACCTTTAAAAAAATATTTTTATTGTTTTATATCATACATTTTCTTTCTATGTTGAGCAGTGTGCTCGCCAGATGTCCAAGGTGTTAATATACGAATATACAAACACCATCATCATCATTATAATTGTATATATATAAACAGATATGCAATAACATCAATTCTAATATATATTATCTTCCATTATAGTATCGATTATATAATCGTCAACAAAAATTACTCATCTGTTTTTCTTTCTCAAGTAAACCATGCCTCACCTAATTCCACTCCTCTCACCTCAATAGCTGTCATTTAACCATTTATAGAATAGTTCCCATGCTATGAAATAACCCAAATCTTCTTTTCCTTTGATTTTTAGGGTTAACTTATCAATCTCTGCACATTCCAGAATTTTTTTGATTACAACATCATCTGCAGGTTAAGGTTCACCTTTTAAACTCAGCCTTTGCATTGGACCATTGGAGTTTTATGAGACCACAACATTGAGAGAGCAGGAGAGTTTCCATGCAGTATTTGTTCTCCTGATACTTGGTTGCAGAAATTATCTCATGGAGTCAGGATCAGTCTTTATTCTTACCAAAGACACCCCCAGAAAAACGCCTTTCGGCTTTTGGTAATGATCTGTTCTTTCTAGTTTTTGCTTTTAGCCAAAGCGGAAACGATTAGATAGTTTCAACTTATGGCCATAATTGAGCCTGGCATTGTGACATTCATAAAGCAGGTCATTACATGACAACTTGCACTCAATCCCGACAAGACCGAGTGGCTATTGATGCTCCCTCCCAAAAATGGTCCAGCTATTCCATCCCTTAGCCTGCGGGGTGAAATTAAATGCCCTTCAGAGGGGGTTCGCAATTTGGGAATCCTCCTGGATCCACAGCTGATGTTAGAACATCATTTGTCGGCTGTGACCAGGGGGACCTTTGCCCAGGTTCACCTGGTGCATCAATTGCGACCCTACCTGGAACGGGAGGGCCTTCGGATAGTCACTCACGCCCTCGTCACCTCAAGACTGGATTACTGTAACACGCTCTACATGGGGCTGCCCTTGAAGAGCGTTCGAAGACTTCAGTTAGTCCAGAATGCAGCCGCGCGAGTGATTGTGGGTGCACCTAGGTACACCCATGTTACACCTATCCTCCGCGAGCTGCACTGGCTGCCCATTGGTCTCTGGACACGCTTCAAGGTGCTAGTCATTACTTTTAAAGCCCTGCATGGCATCGGACCTGGGTACCTGAGAGACCGCCTCCTGCCAATTACTTCCCAAAGATCGATTCGATTGCACAGACTTGGCCTTCTCCGGATTCCATCTGCCAGCCAATGCCGGCTGGCGACCCCTTGGGGGAGGGCTTTCTCTGTTGCAGCTCTGGCCCTCTGGAATGACCTCCCAATTGAGATCCGGACCCTTACTACCCTCCCAGCCTTCCGTAAAGCTACTAAGTTCTGGCTGTTCCAGCAGGCCTGGGGCTGTTGAAGTATCCAGTCCCACTTTAATTGTGTATGTTGTTGTATTTTAAATTTTGTATTGTCTTATTTATCCCCCTTCCCTTTTTATTGTAAGCCGCCCGGAGTTCTTCGGGAGTGGGCGGCATACAAGACCAATAAAACAAAACAAAACCAATAGGGTGCTGCAAACAGTCATAAATATGGCTGGGTTGCCAAATGCCCAAAATCCAATCATATGTCTGGGGGGGAGCTGCATATCATAACTCTGAAACTGCCTTGTAAGTAGCTTTTACAGTCATAAACTTCTCTGAGGCTTTTCCTCTGTGAGGATCAGAACATTCAAAGGGAAGTTGTTTTTTCCCCTTTCCTGTTAGATCATTTTGATTTTGTTAAGTTCTGGGCGAAGAATGGAGGTGAGGCCAGAGTGATTACCAACAGCTCTTTATTCAATACTGCCTGTGAGGCAACTGAACTCCCTGACTGACACAGCTCCTTTTTTATGAAACTGTTCAGCCGAAGTATCAGGAAAAAGTATTTTCCCATTCCAACAGAGGACCAGAATGAGAACTTCAACTGACAACTATACACTATATACATTCAATAACAGATTTGGCTTCTGCCTGCCCTGTTTCAGGATGGCACCAAGATGGTCTTTCACAAATAATAAAAAGGCCATCTTGGAATTGGAGGAAAAAAGATGTGGATTTCCAGCTCTCTTTCTTACATACAAAAAAGCAATATAGTTTATGAGTTTCCTTCCAGAGGATCCCTTTTCCTTTCTGTCTTCATACATTACATACATGCATGCACGTGCACATACGTACGTACGTACATACATACATACATACATACATACATACCAGAGGTGGTATTTAGCAGGTTTCGACCAGTTCAGGAGAACCGGTAGTGGAAATTTTGAGTAGTTTGGAGAACCGGTAAAAACCACCTCTGACTGGCCCCACCCCCATCTATTCTCTGCCTCCCAAGTCCCAGCTGATCAGGAGGGAATGGGAATTTTACAGTATCCTTCCCCTGCCGTGACCATCAAGCCACACCCACCAAGCCACACTATGCCAACCAAACCACGTCCACAGAACTGGTAGTACATTTTTTTGAATTCCGCCACTGATGTATACATGTTTGCATGTATGCATGTATACATACATACATACATACATACATACATACATACATCACTGAATGATGCCACAGAAAGTTGGGTTGGATTCATGGACTGATCAAACTCCAGCATAAAAAGTCATTTTTAGATGAACTTATTTTCTTTATTCATAACACAGTTAGAAAAAAAAACATATTAGTTTCATTTTTGGCCATGTAAGATTACTTATGCAGTAATCTTAGCCAGGATAGAGAAACAAGAATCCTTCAGATCTTTCCTCCCAACTTTATCTTACGGCTTTTGCTTTAAATAATTTGATGTGTGTGAAAAGAGCAGTAGATTTATGGCTTAATTGATCTAAAAATTCTGGGTTAGCTATTTTCCTGCCTGCAAAGGCTCCTGTTACTTTCAGTGCGCTCAACATAAGTCTATAGCTACACAGAAAGTATCCTTAAGCCCCCCCCTCCCTCCCCTTCCTTGGAGTTAATCAAGGGCTTTTTATCTATGCTTAGCTGGCAAACCATCCAGATGGCAGAATATGGGCCTTTTTTCTTTCTCTCTCTCTCCCTGGTAATCTGCACAGAGTAGATATGATCCCATGAATGATGCTTCCCCCCCATCTTTAGTAATCTTCTTTTTCACCCTGGATTCATTTTTAGTGACCTTTGGCTCATTTTATAACAGACAAGTCTTCTCCTCCTTGGCCTTCCATTTTGGAACCAGCCAATTTTCAACAGCCAAAGTTACTTAAATCCAAATTAGCTTACTAGCCATAATCTTCTATTTTTTTTATATCTATCACTATAAAACTCCAGGCCCAATTCCTTCTCCCTGACTCAACAGTCACTTTGCAACCCACTTTCTGTCTGCTTCTCTGCATGTGAAATTGTACGTGTGGGGGAAAAAACCTTATCTGCTCTTTTTCTAGACCAGAGGTGTTCAAACTTGATTTCATAGAGGGCCGTATCAGGATTGTGTTTGACCTCGGGGCAGGGGGGGGGGGCTGGATGGGTGTGGCTGGGGTGGGCATGGCCAGCTTGACAACACTCATATAGGGACGCCTGTGGTGGCCTGGGTTTTTGGCTGTGATGGCTTCCTGCAGCCCTCTGCCAGAAATACAGAGCTCAGGAGGATAGCACGCGTCTGGTTTGCTGTTTCCAGGGTGGCCCCACGGGCCAGATCAAAGCACCCTATGGGCTGGATTCAGCCTGCGGGCCTTGAGTTTGGCACCCCTGCCTGTTCTAGACTAAACCTATCACCTTCTGCTTAGCTTCCCTGTCTGGGAGTTATTGTGATAGAATGGCAGACCAGGCTTTGACAAATTGATATGTTTAATTCAGGCATCCTGTCAGTGGTGAAATCCATTTTTTTTTCCTACTGGTTCTGTGGGTGTGGCTTGGTGGGTGTGGCAGTGGAAGAATACCGCAAAATTTCCATTCCCACCCCACTCAGGGGCCAGCCAGAGGTGGCATTTGCCGTTTCTCCAAACTACTCAAAATTTCCGCTACTGGTTCTCCAGAACCTGTCAGAACCTGCTGAATTTCACCTCTGAAACAGACCCTTTAATACAATGGGACAACACTATTTGACTACAGAAGAAATTAAGATTATTTGGGAATAATTTACTGAGAACTTGCAAGATTGGGTGATACTACAGCAGAAGATATAGAAGAACACATTTTACAGAATAAAACCGAGAACCTGCTGGATTTCACCCTTGCATCCTGTCATGTTGGTTAGGAGGGAGAAATCAATTTGTTGCAAACAGCACTGAGCACTTAAAGCTGGAAACACTGGAGTATGAATTTCATCACAGTATGGCAGGCAGCACTGCCTATCATAGTTGTGGGAATTATCATGAAAAGCTATTCCAATATCACCTTCCTTAGGGGAAATTTAGTTCTCCAAGGAGCAGGAAGAGAACCATGATTAGAAACAAAAACTCATTCTTCAGGCGGGCTCTCTAAGCCTAGAGGAGCCCTTGATATTCCAAGAATGAGAATTATATTAATTAGATATTGAAAGATGAGATCTGAAGAGCAAAACTTCCACTTTTTAAAAGAGAGACGGAGGGGGAAAACTCTCTGCTGTAGAAGCAACAGAGCATGTAAAACCCAATTAAGATGGACGGAGTTTAATGAATTGACAGCCAAGCTATAACATATCCGCTTTCCTCTGTACTGGACTTCCACAGACAAAATCCTTGCTTTGCCTGCTTCTTTTGTCTGGCACTGCTTTTCCAGGCTCCTGTGATGAATTATTGAAGCTGCAAAGAACAGGCAGTGACAGGGCAGCATTAAGCACCTACCCACATGTCAACCTTTGATCATGCCGAAGAGTGTACAGATCAATTCTTAAAGATGAAGCACAGTTAAAAGGGAGGCACAGCTATGCAGAGAATAATACAGCAGGGAGCGAGATGCTTTCTGCAGAAGGAAGGGCAAAGTTCTGTATATGATGCAGAAAGGAATGGGAACAAATTGGGCTTCTGCAAGAAATCTGCTTTAAGTTTACCAGTCTTTCCTATCGGCATGTTCGGTTATAGGCTGGCTAACAGCCAATAGACTTACACTCACTCCGGGTACAATGGAGATGCTATGGATAGGAGGGCAACATTTGCCTGGTTTTGTACAGTTGCTTTGAAAAGTTCAGACTGGCATCTTGAAAATTCTCACTGATCCAGGTTTATTATGGGAGAAAGTATAAGATATCCACAAGTGCACACGGAATGTGTGATGCTTAAGTAACTACACCACTTCTGATTTCTTTGGAGCAAGGATAATCCAGAAGTGGAGATCCATATCCTGTTTAGCTTGCTTAATGTGCTGTAATAAGAGAAAGAATTGGCATAGAATCAATCTTAAAAACTACATACAAAAAGAGCAAATAAAGTGGTTTGTTCCCCTGGATGCCGTGGGATTCTATAACACAAAAAGCATATAGAAAAAGAGGAGAAGGTCAAAGAATACAAGGCAGACCCAGAAGAAGATGGAGACAACATCAAAGACACACTACAACAGCATCAATTAACAATGGTTGAGGCTGCCGGGAGGCCAAGAGCCA
Source organism: Thamnophis elegans (assembly GCF_009769535.1). NCBI lineage: Eukaryota > Metazoa > Chordata > Lepidosauria > Squamata > Natricidae > Thamnophis > Thamnophis elegans. The sequence goes on along the minus strand of NC_045542.1, from coordinate 18,194,588 downwards.
GATCTTTGTATGTCCCCTGACCCCTGAAATGGTAAAGGAGGAGGAAGGGGAGGAGGAGGAGGAAGTAGTAGTAGTAGTAGTAGTAGTAGCAGCAGCAGCAGCAGCAGCAGTAGTAGTAGTGATGATTGGAAGTGCCCTTGAAAATAATTTGAAATCCAGTAGACCTGATAGAACTCAAGAACCATACCAGGAGGAAGCCCTGCATTTTCAGGTATTTGCAGTCTGTTACTTACCCAGTTACCCAATCTCCAACATCAGTTAATTTTTCATAGATCTAATTTTGTTTAGCCTTCCTAAAATATTTGGCTAGCTGAGGCTCAACAGTAAGGAATCTCATCTATCCAAGTAATGGGAAGTAGTCAGGGGTGGGTTTCTCGCCCCGTTCCAACCGGTTCGCTTGGAATGGGGCCGGCAGCGTCCTCGTGCATGCGCACGGTGCACGCATGCATACTAGTGTCTGTGCGATGCTCCAGCTGCTCCTGGAGGATCGCACAGGCGCTGTATGCGTCCTGCGCATGCGTGGAAGCGCAGAACTCATCAAAACCGGGTAAGGACCGCGGGCGGGCGGGTGGGCCCTTCGCCGTTCCCGGAAGTTACTTACTTCCGGGTTCGCTGACCAACCGGTTCGCAGGGACCGCCGCGAACCGGTTGAAACCCACCCCTGGAAGTAGTACAGAAAGCATTCATCTTGTTTTGACACTGGAGCCCAATAGGCACCATCTCATGACTAGACATAAAAATGCTCTGGAACATATTGCAAAATCAACAGCTGGCTTCCCTGTCATGAAGCCCAAGATTTGAAGCCTGAGGTCCCCACCTAATTTTGTCTTGTAGTAAGACCGACCCTGGTTGAAAAATGCATGTTTACCTAAAATTATGAACTAAGAAAAGCTGGCTTTTGTGAGATGCATAAATTAGCTATATTTATATACATTTGCATCCATGACTTAAAACCATTTATTTAGTGACTGTTCAAAGTTACAATTGCACTGAAAATAGTGACTTAAGACTGGCTCTTACACTCACAACTATCACAACATCCCCATGGTCATGTGACAAAATTTGGGCACTTGACAACTGGCAAGTATTTACAAAGGTTGCAGTGCCATTTGCAGCCTTCCCAGCTGGCTTCCAACAAGCAAAGTCAATGGGGAAAGCTGGATTCTTAACGCCTGTGTGATTGACTTAACAACTGCAGTGATTCCCTTAACAATCATGGCAAGAAAAACCATTAAATTGGGTATGACTCTCTTAACGACTGACCAATGGAAATTCTGGTGCCAGTTGTAGTTATAAGTCAAGAACTACCTGTGCTTCATAAGCTTGCACTGTCAATAACAAAAGATAAAATACTGGAAAGTTTATTTATTTATTAGATGTTTATTCCACCTTTATTACTTTATATATAATTCAAGGTACCAAACATGTGTAATACATCTTCCTCCTCCTATTTTACCTATAACAACAATCCTATGGGGTGAGTTGTGTTAAGAGATTGCCCAGAGACACTCAGTCAGTTTTCATGTCTAACATGGGAGTACAACTCACAGTCTCCTGGTTTCTAGACCAGCATCTTAACCACTACACCAATTGGCATCTTTTATCCTAGTTAACTCCCTCTTTGATTTTTGTGATTTTATCTTGTCCATAGATTTCCAAATAAATCTTTAAAACCTTCAGAACTAGATTTTTTTTTAAAGTTAAAGGAGCGGGAGTAAAGTAATGTTTGACACATTGTGAATAGAATAGCAAAACTGCAAACAAACCAGCAAAGATTAGAAAGCGGGACTGGAGAGATGCATTGCAGAAATCAAATTCTAAACCAATTCAGGGTTTCATAAAATTTGTGCATTTGAATTAATCTAATGCCCATCAACTTCCACTCCCGTTAACGTTGTGATCAAATTGGACTACCAATGGATGCCAAGGATCACGCATAAAAGAACAGCAAGCAAATTGACCTTTTGCTGTAACCGATAGACGTTTGAGAGCTCCTGATCTCTCTAGATAATTTAATGTAATTGGGAAAATAATTGCTTTTATTGGGCCATAAGATATAGAGCTCAATTAGGCCTCTTCCTCAATTGCTCCAAGACATCCCAGCCATCCTCACCTCCCTCTCCACTCTCTCTCCATTTCTGTCTGCTCTCTGTATTGCACAATGTGTGAGCTTCTGTGTTCTGCATTATTCGATGCACATTATTGATGCTAAAAGATATTAACAGCTAATGGAAACTGATGTCAAAGCAAAAGGGGGAAAAATATTTTCTGCTATTTAGCACAATGCAGGCCACTTGATGCAATATTCCATCTCAAGTCATGGTTGGTCTTCTTGACATTTTAAAATGGGGGAAAAAAAAGAATCCACAAAATCCTAGGAGGGAAATAAGTCTTGATCTCCAGCAGGCCTCTGCCGAGGCATCAGATTAAAAGTCTTTCTACAAAACACTTATAAAACTAGTCACATCTCATGTAAATCAAATGAGGGATTTTGGGGGGGGATGCAGTGGCTCAGTGGCTAAGACGCTGAGCTTGTCTATCAGAAAGGTCAGCAGTTCGGCAGTTCAAATCCCTAGCGCCATGTAACAGGGTGAGCTTGCGTTACTTGTCCCGGCTTCTGCCAATCTAGCAGTTTAAAAGCATGTAAAAAATGCAAGTAGAAAAATAGGGACCACTTTGGTGGGAAGGTAACAACATTCTGTGCACCTTTGGCATTTAGTAATGCTGGCCACATGACCACGGAAACATCTTCGGACAATGCTGGCTCTTCGGCTTTGAAATGGAGATGAGCACCGCTCTCTAGACTCGGGAACAACTAGCACATATGTGTGAGGGGAACTTTTACTTTTACTTATAAAACCAGACACATGTCATGTATATCAAATTAGGGATTTTTTTTTTCTTTCCTACAAACTCTCTAGGGAGCAATTCTGCCTTTGTTCATCCAAATGCCTCCCAATCTTCCTTGTATTGTACAGCAGACCACCTAAAATGTGGTCTCAAACTCAGTTCTTCTAGACCAAGGGTTTCAAACTCAAGGCCCGTGGGATGCTTAGATCTGGCCCGCAGGGCTTTCCTGGAAACAGTGAAGGACTGACCTGCGGTGCTTCTGCTAGCAAAAATGGATGCCGTGACCCTCCCAGGCTCCGTTTTTGGCTGCAACAGCCTCACACAGCCCACTACCTGTGAAAACAGAGCTCGGTAGCGTGTTTTCACTGGCAGAGCACTCCAGCCACCACAGGCGCCCCTGACATGAATGACGTCAAGCTGGCCATGCCCACCCCAGCCCCTGAAGTCAAACACAACCCTGATGCAGCCCTCAATGAAATTCAAGTTTGAGACCCCTGTTCTAGATGAAAGGTAGGTACAACTGCTGCATTTATCTATAAGACCTGAAGCAAATGTAGCTGCAAAGGAACCCTAAGTAAGAATTCTCTGAGTTTTCCTTGCGTCCCTATGGCAAATGTTCAGTTTACATGGATCTGTAGAAATTCTTCTGAAATCTCATTATATTTTTACATTTGAGAGGCTCAAATCTACCAACAACAAAAAGTTCCGGAACCACAAAAAGCCAGCAATGTGTAGCACCACAAATAAGTTGAATAACGGAGTTGGAAGGGACCTTGGAGGTCTTATAGTCCAGCCCCCTGCTCAAGCAGGAGACCCTATATCATTCTGGACAAATGGTTGTCCAATCTCTTCTTAAAAACCTTCAATGTTGGAGTATTCACAACTTCTGAAGACATGTCGTTCTACTGATTAATTGTTCTAACTGTCAGATTGGCCAGACCTTATTATTTTCAAAGAAAGATATCAGAACTTCTTTTTTAAAAATCGGATCACAGTATCCAGACCAGTGGGTTGCCTTGCAAACATCATGGATGCAGCATGGACAAGTGTTTTTGTTCACTCTCAGTTCAATGTATCTTGAATATGGTTTGAGAGCATGATTCTGAATTATCTGGATGATGGACTGCTGGCTGACAATGTGTTCCATCTCAGAATGGCTAGTCAAATGTGTTTTGCTTAAACACAGTGTGCTTGACCAGGATGACTTCAATTCAAATACTATAAATTGAAGATGAAGACCCTGAATTAAGGACCTTAGAGAAACACTTCATTGAAAAAGTGAAAGATTGATAATCAGATTTCCAGATGAGAAATACCTGAGCTGAGGCAGCTAGCTTCCCAGAAGGTAAGAATAAAATCCAAAGCAATCGTCATAAGTTAAAGAGATTGGCTAAAAGTAACAGGACATTTTTTTAACCATTTAATTTCACCCAGGAAACAAAAACCAAGTGCACAAACACAGACTGGGGCTATCTGGCTTGGTTATATTAATTCTGAAAAAAAGATCTTGGAGGAGTAGTTGATTGCAAACTATGCATGAGTCAGCACTATGATGTGGCTGCAAAAATACTAATTTTAGACTGCATCAATAGAAATATAATTTTCAAATTATGGAAAATCAGTTGTTACTGTTCAACCATTCAAATTCTTCCAATTTTATTCTTACTTGGATTCCACTGAAGTCTTGTCCATTGTGTATAGAACTTTAAGATTTCAGACAAACTGAAACAAGTTCAGAGAAGAGCAACAAGGATGATTGGAGGACCCCAAAAAAGTCATATGAAAAGAGATTGAAGGAGCTGGTCCTGTTCTGCCTTTCTTGAGAAAAGATGACTGAGAAGCTTCAAATGCCTGAAAATATGCTGTACAAAAACGTGACCCGACAAATGCGCGCACGTCAAAAGCGCACCTGCGCCGACAAAAACTGCGACGTCATACACGTGCCCACAACAATGCGCTGACAAAACCGCACCCACAAAAGCGCGATTTCAGTTAAGGTAAGGGTTAGGTTCAGGGTTCTGTTTAGGGTTAGGGTTATTCGGTTGTTATTACTTGTTCGTTGAAGGCGCGCTTTTGTCGGCGCACTCTTGTCGGCGCTCTTCTGTGCTCATTCGTCAGCGCGATTTCAAACTCGTGGTTTTTGTCGGCGCAGTTTCGTCAGTGCATTTTTGTCAAGTGCGCATTTGTTGGTAAACCGTACAAAAAAAGTCTAAGACTATTGTTCGGGAGGGCTGGACATAAAAATAATGACTATAGGTTCAGGAAGGTTGCTGTGATGAGATGTAGCGAGGAGGTGGATCGCCAAGAAGGATGGGCTGCATTCCAGAGGAATAAGAGACAACTTAGTCCAGATATTTTATGTGCGAGAAAGAGGGGGAAGACAATCTTTCCTTAATAGTTCTCAGAGTATATGGTAGATGCATTTGGTAGAGAGCTTAATCTGGTAAGATTCTGTCTATAGGTAATGGAACTAATAAAGAACTCAGCTTGGAAGAATCACCACATGCCAGTCTTGGTTTTGGGGCCTGGTGTTTGATTCTTATTGAATGTTTGGGAAATGATCATTCACGATTGGCTGATTGTTTTTTCTATTTCTTTAATAAAGGTGTCATTATTATATTGTTATTATTTTATTTGTTTTTGGTTTTAGTAAACTATGAGTTTCTTGATTTGTAAATCTTTCATTTATTGTTTTGTATGTTGTCCTGGGAGTCATCTGAATCTGGTAAGATGATGATGATGATGAGCCCAGACTGGGCAGCTAGATTGGGAAACCTTATAACAGGAAATAGGCAGCACAGAATCCTTCCGTCAATGTTCCCAGCAACTGGACTTGAATGTTCTATTATGTTTAGTCATCTTGATCAGCAGTCATTAATAGTGCACTATCATATCTTTGAAACTTCTCCCTGCTCAGCAGAAGTGAGGTACTAACAGAAAGTGAATTTTCCTGGAACTCTTAATATTACACATTATAATCCACACAAATAAGCACTATTCATATCGAAATGTAGAGAGTGCATCAGTGGCGGGTTCTGGTTCCTGTTGCAAGCAGGATGGTGCAATGGGGCCCGGCATCCACCACATGAACGCACACACGTGCGCAACACACACATGCATCCTTACCTCCTGTGATGCTCCACGACACCTCTGTGATGCTCCAGCTGCTTGGCGGAGCATCGCGCAGGCGCTGTATGCTCCATGCACGTGTGTGGAAGTGGCTAAGAGCTCAAATACCAGTAAGGAGCTCGGGCGTGTGGATGGGCTCTCCGGAGCACCATACTGGAACGATATCCGGTGTTCCCGGCAGGCACTGGTACGCCTGTATCGGGGCATACCGGTCATAAACCTCCACTGGAGTGCATGGGGGGACACCCCCCCCAAGAATTCTGCATTTATGGGGCTATTGTAGATTAAAATAAATGCTAATAACCAATCTCCATGTATATAGAAATCAAGTTTATATATATATACCTCGCCGAAACGTTGCCAAGACAATCTCAATCTTACACGGGAAAAGAGCCGAATACAACAAGACCAACATACCATGTTTGTGTGAGTAAAGTGTGGTTGGAGCTGCCGTTTTTCTTTAAATCTTGGTGGGGGGCGTGTGGAGTGCTGGCTTTGTTTCAGTGTGGATTCATTGGCTGTGTGGTTGTATCATGATTGGTAGATTGGTGCTGATTGGTGCTAGCTGTGTGTCCGTTATTGTTTTGTGTTGTAACGGCCTGGGTTGTGGGTGGGGCTCATTTGTTGACTAGGGCTGGTTTCCAGATGTCTGGTAGGCGGGAGTATTGTCATGTTTATTCATGTTGTGGGGGTGTTTCTCTATTTCGATAGCTTCCATAATTATTCTCTTGTTGAAGTGTTCAGTTTTGGATATTAACCTGGTTCCTTCAAAATTAATTTCATGTCCTGTAGCTTTAAGGTGCTGGAAAAGGGAGGAAGTTTTTTTTTTCTTACTGCGTTCTTGTGTTCTGCGATGCGTGCATTTATTCTCCTCTTCGTTTGTCCTATGTATGTTGCAGGGCAGATTTTGCATGGTATTTCGTAGACTCCTTGGTTTTCTAGCTGGATTTTGTCTTTGCCTATTTTTTGGTCAGTGTTGAAGGCTGTCTTGATATTGTTTTTGTGAACATTGTTGCTGATTTTATCTGTTGTGCCTTTGATGTAAGGGAGGAGGGCGATGCCGTTGTTCTGTTCTGTGTCTCGGTTCTTGAGTCTCCCTTTGGATTAGGTTTGGTAATTGACAATTACAATTGTCAATTACCAATTGCTCCAGTTGACAATTGACAATTGCTCCAACTCAGCTCTACCATGCATGAACATGTGCCTCCCACCAGCCTGCTGATTTATAGACTGTTGCTGCACATGCGCGGGCGGCGGGGCACATGCAGGAGACACATGGCATGCACAAGGGGCAGGAGGGGGTGTGGCCACCCCTTGGCCTGTTTTTGCTCCCAGGAGACTGCAGGGAGGCCTACTAGGCCCAAAATGGGATGAGGGAGGGGGTCATGTGCACATGTGCAGGGTAGTGCAGGGGGGTTGCACGCGCATGTACATCGGGTGGGGGCACAGGGGGATGTGCATGCATTGCATTATGGTAACGCACATGCACACACACACATGCTTTTGGCACGCGACGACAAAAAGTTAGCCATCACTGCTCTAGCACATAGTATAATTGTATACTGTAATTTACACCAGTTAAAGAATTTGCCATTATCATACAAACACACATGAAAAACACACACACACACACAAAAGTCAGAGGCATCCGATCTTTCATGTAGACAGCTGACATCTCTGCCTGGGGCTATACCTAAAGATATAATTATTTTATGGTATTACGATGATAGAAGCATATAGGATCTAAGGTGCAAATCCTCAGGCAATCCATATAATTTTTACAAATGCCCTAAGGCCTTTTCCTAATCACAAGTCCCTTTTGTTTATTCCAACTGCAGTGTAAAGCCTTCCGATCTTCTAGATTTGCTGAGATAGATAGACCCAAGCCCCAAATTGACATAGATTTTCATGGCTTTTATATGTTCACATGCACACACACACACACCAGCCCTCCTTTTTTATTATAGGTTGTAGATATATGGATTTAGACCTACATCCCTGAGTTATACGTATTTATATGAGATCTGTATAATCTCCTGAGTTGAGTGTCCTGTAGCTTGGCCAGCAGATGATGTTTCTAGCTCTGTTTGCTGAAAAGCGTTAGAATGCTGGAGGTTTCTGCCAATCTTAATAGGTCTATAATCAAAGTTGGTTGAAGATTAGAGTGACAGCCAGGTAGTGTAGCCTTCAAAAATGATTCAGAAGAATTCCTTCAGACCTTATGTAACTGTCAGTGCATCTGTTATTCATTAAAGCAACTGGAAATCCCTCCCCCCCCAGACCAATTATTGTATTAAAGGTTATAAATGTAAATGTAAAGATACAAGAAACTATAAAAAAGATTTTTTTTTTAAAAAGTGGAAAGAAATAGGAAAGGGGGAGAGGGGGAAGGAAAACAGATAAGAAATAAAAGATATATGAAAGATTACTATCCCTGCCCTCCAGACAAGTATAAACAATTTGGCTCACTTAACACTTTCTTTAGTACTTCAATAAAAAAATATTCTTCCCATATTTGATCTCTTATTGATGATCAAATTACAAAAATCACATCATTCAACATTAATCAGCAAAAGTCTATTGTGACCTACCAGAGATATTACATATTTATTTTAATCAAAAGACAAATCCTTGATCAAAAATCAATTTTAAAATTCCAATTTATCCTTTTCTCTAAGAAATAAAGCAGAAGAAAGCTCCCCCCACTTATAAACGAATCTATAAAGTCATGTCATACAATGTTTTTTTTTCATTTAAAAAAACTTGGTATTTGGTTCCATCAAGTATTGTGCCACAGGTTGATTTCTTATCACCTTCTGCTGTCTCCTTCCAGGACCAGCTTGAGAAATTCCTCTTTGCCTCTTCCCAGCAAGTTTCCTTGATTCTACATTTTTCTTAAATTCAAAGTACGAAGTCTTTCCAAGTCATTGTTTTGATTTATAGTTTGTATGTCCCCTTTGATTATTAAACATCAACTGATTTTATTTGTAAATCCATTTTGGCATTGTTTTCCATATCACACTTATCTTCTCTACTATTCAGATCCGCAACTTGTTTTTAAACAAAAAATCCATCTTCAAATCACTCTCAGTCTCTGTTTTATTCCATAAAATGTGTTATTCTATATATTCTGCTGTGGTACCACCCAATCTTGTAAGTTCTCAGTAAATTGTTCCCAAATAATCTTAATTTCCTCTGTAGTCAAATAGTGTTGTCCCATTGTATTAAAGGGTCTGTTTCAGAGGTGAAATTCAGCAGGTTCTGACAGGTTCTGGAGAACCAGTAGCGGAAATTTTGGGTAGTTTGAAGAACCGGCAAATACCACTTCTGGCTGGCCCCAGAGTGAGGTGGGAATGGGGATTTTGCAGTATCCTTTCCCTGCCACACCCACCAAGCCACGCCCACAGAACCGGTAGTAAAAAAAATGAATTTCATGACTGGTCTGTTTGTCTTTAAGAGTAATTTTTTGGGCTTTCCTTGTGCTTCCCTTGCTATCATCTGTTTATTTTCCAACCAACAAAACTTTCCCACAGGAACATTTCTTAGAGTTTCAAAGACTTCATATGCTGTTTTATAAATTTTTAAGCGCCCCACAGGAAACATTCTTTCAAGTCTATCCAGCCCCTTAACTTTCCAAAATCAACATTTTAGTCCCCCTTTTGCCATTTCCAAACATTAATGCTTCTCTTGATAATCCTTAAACTTCTTTCGTCCAGGATGGAAGGAAAAATCCCCTGGTGTAGTACAACTTGTCTTTAGGAAATTTCTTAACTTCCCAAAAATCAGTAATAAGCAACTTCCTAAAATAAGGCCTAATCCATACTCGGCATCTTTCAAAGAGAATCCGAGTTCACCAAAAGCAGCTTGATTTTTTTCAGGCTTTTGCAAAATGTTGCTGCTGCTTTAAGAGGTTCCTTAACTTTACCTGGCTTTCTTAAAGCACAGGCATCTTTTCTCTTCTTCCAGGCTGATGAGGAAGCGTGAAAAAAAATCATATAACTTTAAAGAATAGGAAGGCACTTCCAAATCATTTCTGAATCATACTGCGTCCAGATTGACTGAGCCTCTCTAGGTAATGAAACTCCTGCCTAGAAAATGTGGAACAATTCTGGGAAACCAATAAATTCAGATAGTCTTCCTGAACCTTTGAATTGGGCCTTAAGTTAAACATGGCATAGCATATAATGGGTGGGGGTGGGGGAGAGGATGAATCAGTGGTGCTATTCAGCGGTGGCGGTGGGGGGCTCCGCCCACCTGCCCTGATGTCATCACGTCCCTTTTTTGATGCTCTGCGCATGCGCACGCTCATATTTGCAAACCAGTAGCAAAGGTAAGTTGATTTCACCCCTGGGATGAATGTAGGTGAACTCCTTCAAATCAGTTTTTGACTCCTGGCAACTGCCGAGGCTGCAGTATTCCCTGAAATTTTCTCAGCAAGATTTTTAAAATTGGTTTGAAATGTTTGTTTGCTTCCTAGGCTTGAGAGAGAGGGACTGGCCCAAAGTCACCAGTATGGCGGGAATAGAACTCATGGCTTTCCTGTTTCTAGCCTTGTGCTTTAAGCACCATATCAAACTAGATATCCATAAAGCGCAAACAAATCTTATAACAACCTGCTATTCAATCAAGGGTGCTTGCTAATAATTTGTAGCATTGCTTTCTGCAACCTCTTAGGTGCGGTTTTAAACTGTCCTCTGAAAAATAACGTACGTGATTTGTTGTGAAATGCTACCATATATCATTGCAGTAAATCAGGAGTGTCAAACTCTGGATACGTCAAGCACTGGCCATGCCCACCTCTGGTTTAGCAAAGGGGGGAAAAAGCTGTGATACGTCATGTGATGACGTGACACCACGAGTTTGACACCCCTGCTGTAAATGGCTAACATGTATCTTGGGGGAAAATCTATAAATGACATGGCCAAACCTATTTATATCACCTGAATGCAATCCATTTGAATATATGAAGTTATTGGGTCAAACAACTGATTGCTGTAGCTAGTATTATCCACCTTATATTATCAATCACAATTCTCCCAAAATGTCCTCATCTTCCTATGAGATTATAGAACTAAAGGGAGAAATGTTGAGTAAGATTATCCTAATTTATTTTTTCCTAGAGTGATTGACAGCTGCTCCATCAAATTTCAGAGAAGAGCAGTTACAATCCTTTAAGGCAGTGTTTTTCAACCTTTTTTGTGCAAAGGCACACTTTTTTCATGAAAAAAAATCACGAGGCACACCACCATTAGAAAATGTTAAAAAAATTAACTCTGTGCCTATATTGACTATATATAACACAAGGTGTTATATAGCAAATCAGATACTAAGGCCTAATGCCACAGAGGGGAGAGAAATTCATAAGTTTTCAAGATTTCCTGCACTGCTTCAAACATATACACTTAATACCAATGAATCCACAGCTATTATTTGATACAAGAAGATGGGTATGGAGAACGGAAAGAAATTTAAATTAATAAAAAAAGATGCCACTGAAATCATCTGTTTTAAATTATAATCCCTCTTCCTGACAGTGGATCAATAAAAAAAGATTATGCCCAATTCAAACTGGAAAAATACATTTAGCTCAAAAAAATAAGATCACCATGGTGATGAAAGAACATGGCAAGTATCCCTAGGAATTATCTATCTCCATTTTTTATCAAAGGGCTACCAGCGGCTGTGTGCGTGTACGTTACTCCACGTTATAAAGCTGTATAAAACCCCATCCAATAGGCAAATAAGGAAATACCTGTTGCTCTGGTCTTTAATGCAATTCTTGCTTAAGGCAGAGCCCTCCTCCCGCCCCAAAAGATGAGGCAAGCCACGTTGAAGCAAACAGCCTCCGCCACAATTTTTTTTTAAAAAAAACCATGCAGTGGCAGAAATGTCAGTTGTAGGAAAGGGGAAGAATGGCTGGAGGGGGAAGGGATTTTATGAATTACCTCTCTCTCTCTCTCTCTCTCACACACACACACACACACACACATTCTCCCACGCACAGAGCGGGAAAGGCGGGACCAAAGCCCGGCCGCGAGCGAGGGAGCGCACGGCGAGCAGCGACGCCGGGCTGCTTCCTCCGCCGCCGCCGCCGCCGCTGCCTTCACTACCCAGCAGACAAAAGCGAGGGCCAGCCGGCGGGGGCTGCTTTCGCTGCAGCGCGTTGCTTAGCCGCTGGACCCGCTCCTAGCCCTTCTGGAGAGCGTGGCGCGTTTGCGGCGCGTTTGCGGGAAGGAAGCCCACCCTGGGTCAGAGAAGGCGACGACATGCATCCCTCCCTGACACTAACACGCGCAATGTGCACATTCCCTCTCTCACAATTTCTCTTGGCTTGCAGCTGCAGCTGCTCTCAGGCAGGGTCAGCCCAGAGCCTGCAATGACAAGCCCCACCCTGAAGTTGGAACAATGCACCAGCCTTGCGCGGCTCCCTCTTCCTCGGGCTCGTCGTCCCCTGGAGAAAATAGGATCACGCATGTGTGCAATGGCCATGGGGCTTGCCCTAGCTCTGGTTCGGGTGAAAGGAACGAAGTGCTTTTCCTCGACTTTTAGTTTCGCCACGGCGGCGGGAGATTAAGCGAATTCGCCCCAAAGGCTCCCAAGACAACAGAGGCCGAGTTCAGAAAGCGCATTTTAAAAACGATTTTTGGGGGGAGGGGGGGCGAAATCGTACCGCGCACCTCTCATTTGACTTTAGCGTATCGGTTCTCTGCTATCGCGGTTCGGGTGCTGTCCTCCCCCTCCCTTCTCCTTTCATTGTCGCCCTTCCTCCCTTAATGGTTAGAGATGTCAGAGATATCAGAGATGTCCCGAGGCAAAAACACCCAGCGGGTGTTTTTCCCACGGCACACCTTACACTATGTCACGGCACACTAGTGTGCCGCGGCACAGTGGTTGAAAAACACTGCTTTAAGGGATTGACTGAAAGATTTCTGACAACTGCAACCTGAATTACATTTGTCCCATAATACTCTCTTTGTGTTGGCTATTCTTGAGGAGGAAATTCAATGAATGAAAGTTAAACATAGTGACTGACACAAATTTTGGGTTTTCATGCCACCATTTGGAAGGAATACAGTGTCAGTCTTACCAGGTAGATCAGACGGGAAATCCAATCAGATAACCCAATTCTTCTTTATTGTCATTGTAATATTGTATATTAACAGAATTGTGCAAGTTTGAAAGCACAGTTCTCCTGTGGCATCTTTTACAGCCCAAGAAACAGTTCAGATTGTAAGCAGCTGGGTGTCTGGAAGGATTCTGCAGTGTAAATGAATGAATGAAATTATATGAGTGGATGAAATTATTAGTGAATGAAAGTAGATGAAGAAATGAGCCTGCAGTTAGATTCCTATGATATTTCTCCTAGTAGGGGAGTCAAACTGGCGGCCTGAGGGCCGGATGTGGCACGCACAGGCCACACCCACCCCAGATGGGCAAATGAGGAAAACGTCGTGAAACGTCACGTGATGGCAACATGACACAGCTAGTTTGACACTTGTGACCTGAAGCACCAGACACGGTATTTCCTCCCTACTGGACAATATTGTAGAGGAAGACATGAAGTCTACTGTGTGTTCTGTTTCAGCCCCAAACTGAGGATGGCTCATTAGCCTTGAATGGGGCTGTGGCAAAGCAGAACTGATACCTGTCAATCTTGCCGCTCGTAACTGGCCTTCAGAAATGTCCAGGATCCTCTGTATGGACAGGCTTTCAATCAAGAGAAGCTTTATTTTAACTCAGCAAAGCAAACTGCAGGTGTAGAAATAAGAGGAAGGAAAATAATCCATTTATGGTCTGCTTTAAGGACTTCTACGCAGTGGATCCCAGCGTCAATTCACGGGTTGAGCCCTTCTTCTACTCTGGTGCCTTTTCTCCCACCAGATTCTTTCGAAAAGCTACATTCTTCCTTTAAAAAGTTTAACAGATCCCGACATCTGCTATATTCTTCATTTATGGATCTCAGTAGATAGCATTTGCTCTTTTTACCAGATGGGCGAGATGAATTTCTCTCCTGACAAAGCTATCAGAGGGAAATCACCCCTGCTTTTCAATGATGGATAGTGTTAATTTGTCCTCACACAGCGTTTACACCAAGTGTCCTTTGTCAAGTTTTGATTTGAGGAGTTCCCTCACCTACACAGGTGCACACACACACAAACATACACACATACACAAGGACTGTGCTAGAGAAGTAGGCTGGTGATGGTTCTCTTCAGGCCAAGTTTTATTTTTATTGTTTCTCTGACGCTTCTAATTCTTTGACTTTCTGTAAGTGCTTTTAAAGTCTGGCTGCCACCTGTAGCATTTGAGACTTATCTCCCCAGTGTTAAATTATATTTGGTACTCAACTTACAACAGTTCATTTAGTGACCGTTCAAAGTTAAAATGGCACTGGGAAAAAAGTGATTTATGACCGTTTTTCACACTTATGACCATTGCAGCATCCCCACAGTCACACGATTTACATTCAGATGCTTGACAACCGGCTCACATTTATGACAGTTGTAGTTTCCCGGTGTCATGGGATCATCTTATGCGACCTTCTGACAAGCAAAGTCAAGGGGGAAGACAGATTCACTGTAACAACCGTGTTACTAATTTAGCAATTGCAGTGACTTAACAAATGTGGCAAAATTCATAAAATGGGGCAAAGCTAGCTTAACAAATTTCACACTTAGCTGCATACATTCTGGGTTCAATTGTGGTCTTATGTTGAGGACTATTTGTACTTGATCAGTACAAGAGGGGAATGTGGAGGAGGGGACCAGGACAGTGATGGGATTCAGCCAGTTTGGGCCGGTTTGGGCGAACTGTTGTTAAATTGCTGGCTGGCCCTGCCCCTTCTTGCCTCGCCCCTTCCAGGAGTCCCAACACCCCCCATTTTGGCTCCCAGATAAGTGCAGGGAGGCCTATTAGGCCCAAAATGGAGCATGGGGTGTATGTGGTGTGTCCCCCCCCAACCCATTTTTACTCCCAGGAGGCTGCAGGAAAGCCTACTAGGCCCAAAAGGCCTAGAGGGAGGGCCTTCTCTGTAGCTGCGCCGGCCTTATAGAACGAGCTACCCGCGGAGATCCGGACCCTTACCACTCTCCCGGCCTTCCGTAAAGTGACCAAGACCTGGCTGTTCCGGCAGGCCTGGGGCTGTTGAGTAATAATCCAGCCCCACGTGGCTGAATTGTGATTTTATTTTAAATAATTGTACTTTTAATTTTTATGTCTTTGCTTTGTTGTGAGCTACCCAGAGTCCCTAGGGAGTGGGAGGCATACAAATTTTATTAAAGTTACAAAGTAAAACAGGGTGCATGGGGGGTGCCTTCCCCTGTGGCTCATTTTTGCTCCCAGGGAGGTGCACGAGACTGAGTGCTGCCTGTCACATCCCATGGCCACGCCCCCATGGCCACACCCAGCCAGCCAGTCATTAGCGCAGAGAACTGGTTGTTAAATTATTTAAATCCCACCACTGGAACAGGAGCTTCTTATTGTGGGGGGTCAAGGTCATCATTCCAGCCTCAAGGAATTCATTCTTATGTAAACTCTGAGAAAAGAATTTATTTATCTTGGGGTTTTGGAGGATTAAAATCCAAAACCTCTGGGGAAAGCACAAGGATTGTCCTTTCCCTCAGCTTGGCCCACTGTTTTATGCATCTGATTGCCCACCATTGGAAGTAGGAAGTGGGGTTGTAGAGGGGCTTAGTTTGGCCCAGCAGGCCTGCATGAAGATGCCGAGGATGAAACTCAGTGACCCTCAGAAGTGTAATAGGCTGATGTAGAAGTGACAGGTCTTGACGTGGGTTGCATGCAAAGAATGGAATGGAATTGGTGGCTCACCTGGGACCGGCTCTTGCCTCCACTGGCCCTGCTTAAGATGCAGCCAGTGCTGCTGGTGTGCCTGTCCTTGTCACAGCCAATTAGGATCAGGGCAGGCGGGACCTCGAGACTCTGAATAGCTCTGTAGCTGCCATCCCCATCATATGAATATTAAAGATCCCCTGAATCTGGCACATTAATGTAAATGGGCGGGAGGGGAAGGTGGAGAAGGAAGCAAAAGAAAAAAGAAGAGGGATGGACTTCATAGTGGTTGATGGTACTTGAAGTCCAACTGGAGGACACAGGAAAGGAAGGCTAATAGTTATAGAGGATATATTTTAAAAAAACAAACAAACCAGGAGCTTATCAGTCCTTTTGATCAGTGTTGTTACCGTTGTGTGTTCCCCCAGAAGTGGCTCTCATTGGTCCAAAACTGGATACGTGGAAGTGATGTCACTGATCAAAAGGGCTGATAAACCTCTATTAAAAATGAAATGTATGTCCTATAACTACTAAGGTTGCTCCAGTCCCACCTTCCATCTTGTTGCATTGCTCCTTTTATTTAATGGAGCAATGGGAAAAAAAAAATTTTAGGACCTCTGCATTTTTCCAGACAAAGAAAAAGTACCTCATTAGGGCAAAAGTTCTTAGTTCCCTGAGAATAGAACTATTCAGTCATGGTAGAGCCTGTATTTCTTGTGATGAGATAACATGGAGACATGTAGTATCTGTCTCCTAGTGACCTTGGAAGAGTACGGCTGGGGACCAATCAACCTACATCAAATTGGGCAGAAATACCTAGTGGCAATAGAGTTCTTCTTTGGCTTCTTGACAACACTTTTTGCCTTTATTTTTATTACGGCTGTGAGACACAGACGGCAAAATTCAGGAAAGAATATTGATGCTCACCTACTACACTAAATCACAATATGTGCCCTTGGTTTTGGCTCAGAATGTTGTATGAATTGTGATTTATTTTATAAAACTTAGTTCAACTATCTATAGCCTTGTGTGATGAGTGAACCTAGTCTGTATCCAGCAGTGGTGTGATTCAGCCAGTTCGCACCTATTTGGGAGAACCGGTTGTTAACTTTCTAAGCCGTTCAGAGAACCAGTTGTTGGAAGAAACCTCATTTTGTTTTTTCCCCTCACTTTACAGGGCTAATCCTGTAAGGAAGTCAGGAAGGAAACATTCTGGTATTGTTTCTAGCCTAATCATTGTTGCCCTGCTTACAGAAACTGCCTCTCTGGTTAATCCTTATTACATTGGAACAGCTAAGGCGAAGCACCCATCGATGTGAGTGATGTTGAGTTGGCCACGCCCACACGGTCACATGACCACCGATCCACGCCTACCCAGCTGGTCTTTAGGGCAGAGAACCGGTTGTTAAATTATTTGAATCCCACCACTGGTATGCAGGTATCTGTTTGTAGTTTGTTAGCTTTGGGCACCTTCCAAACATCATTTGCAGATATTTTACCTTGGTGTAGAAGAGCACGCTGAACTGGAAGGCAGAGTTAAACATATCATCAGTTGGAGTCATTGCATTGCCACAAGAGATCCAAGTCAATTTCCCCATGAATTGCATTAGGTTTAGGTTTAGGGTTATTGGACTTATATGCTGCCCTTCTCCCAAAGGACTCAGGGCGGCGCACAACATAAAAACACATATTACAAAAGTTAAAAGAAAGATTAAATAGAATATCCAAAACAAACCAACAGACATTCACAATGAGATTTAGAAATTAAATTAAAATTAATAATTAAAATTAATATTTTATTTTATTGACCCTTATTTAGAGCCAATTTAGCTTTGATCATTAGTTGACTACATTCTTGTATAGACGAAGCAATAATAAGCTCTTCAGTGCTTTGAACTCAATGAATACACCTGGTTATTTGCGCCAAACACGGTTTCTCCATCTCCCTCCTTTTCTGAGAAAGTTTGTTCCCACATACTATTGCAATAATCATGGAATATAAATGCATCAAACCATCAGCACCCGAGTCACAGAATTGGATAATGATCCAAAAATATTGAGAATTGCTCCTGAAGTAAGATATCAGTTCTTTTTTTTCTTTAAGAGAAAGAAAATATTTCAAAGAAAAGAAAGACGTATTTTCCTTCTCTCTCTCTCTCTCTCTCTCTCTCTCTCTCTTTGTCTCTCTCTCTCTCTCTCTCTCTCTCTCTCTCTCACACACACACACACACACACACACACCATGGTGATACTTCTACTTTTGCTGGATCATCTTGCATTTGCTAATATACTACACAGAATACAAAATTAGTGCAGGAGCAAGAGCAAGATATATATACCTTGAATTAGAATCTTCCCAATGATATGCAGACATAATAATACAGTATGCGTTCTAGAAAAAGATACATGTTTTTTAAACAAGGAATAAATGGTGCTCTTTAATCTGTTCCATATCTACCTGGAAGATCACTCGCACTACTACTACAGTACAAAGACGCTTTAACAACATATTTTTTGCACCATGTCTCCATGGCATAGCTTTCATCTTGTCTTTAAGCCCATCTGTGAGATAGTATCAGTGTTAAATAACATCCCCAACACATACTCCATCTGAAAACCTCAAGATCTGTAAAAATGTGTTAGGTGTCCCCCCCACCCTCATCCTGTTGCCTTGGATAATACAGAAGTAGTAGATAAGGATTGGCAGGATCTGGGAGCCCAGTGCCTACCGGGACTGTACTTATTCCTCCCCCACCTCTCTCTCATGTGTGTGTGTGTGTGTGTGTGTGTGTGTGTGTATACTCCCCACATTAACATTACAGTGTATTTCTGCAAAATGAGTTGGCATGATAGTATGCCTTAGAGAAAATAGCTCTGGGAACAGAACAATACAATTCACTTCACCACATAATAGAATCCCGCACAGAATAACTCTACACTGTGTTAGATTATGGGTGCACCTGCTCCCTTGAACATTAGCTTAGTGTGATCTATTCATTGGCTAGCACACAGCTCTTTTTGAATTACGGGCAAATGTTGGCTCAAGGGGAACATAAGGTACTTTAAGAGGTGCAATGCAACCACAAACTTTTGAATCTCTCAAGCCAGTTTTGGAGTTTGGGGAAAAAAAATCATGCTAGCATAGTTTTCTGCCAGCTCAGGGATGGGTTATAGAACTAACTTAGAAGCTGAGAGAGATTCAAGTACTGATACATGCTAAGCATCCCGTTTTCCTAATAAAAACATCCGACCTATTATTAGTTGACATTTTATGCCTCTTTTTCTCCCTGAAGATGTAAACAAACTGAAGTTTTTTAAAATTAATATGGAAATATGATTGACCAAATAAGGTATTTATTCAGCTAACATCCAGGAGTACTGGGAACTGGAGGGTAAAAACATATAAAGAACGGTTGCTGGAATTGGGTATGTCTAGTTTAATGAAAAGAAGGACTAGGGGAGATATGATAGCAGTGTTCCAATATCTCAGGGGTTGCCACAAAGAAGAAGGAGTCAACCTCTTCTCCAAAGCACCTGAAGGCAGGACAAGAAGCAATGGGTGGAAACTAACCAAGGAGAGAAGCAACCTAGAACTAAGGAGAAGTTTCCTGACAGTGAGAACAATTAACCAGTGGAACAACTTGCCTCCAGAAGTTGTGAATGCTCCAACACTGGAAGTTTTTAAGAAGAGATTGGATAATCATTTGTCTGAAATGGTATAGGGTTTCCTGCCTGAGCAGAGGGCTGGACTAGAAGACCTCCAAGGTTCTTTCCAATTCCGTTCTGTTCTCTTCTCTCCTATTCTCTCCTATTCTCTCCTATTCTCTTCTCCTCTCTTCTCTTCTATTCAATTCAATTCAATTCAATTCTATTCATTATTTGAAGAATCACACTCTACAGTATAATAATGACATAATTACTAAGCCACTAAGTGGCAGCAGAGAGTGGGGGGGGAGGGTTGCTGCCTTCTAGGGGTTGTCCAGATATTTATATAAAATATTTTAAAGTCTGATTCAGTCTCTTCTCTTAAATATATTTTGCTCTCTCCTTTCTCCAATCAGGGTGATCGGGAGTGTGTTTGTGTCTCCTTGTGCCTTTACCATTCATATATATATATATTAGATTTTTTACAACCCCTGGTAAGCCCCAATTATGGGAGGAAGCTAACTGCTTCCATCATCTGTCTATCGGCTCGTCACAAGAGTCCATCACGACAGAAACCCAATATTTTTACTGTTGCCTTTGTTATATTTGTGTTTTTTTATTTGTGCTGATAAATAAATAAAGGGAGACTAGTATAGATCTATTTCAAACTATTTAGCTCTCATCAGCTAGCCATACCCTTACTGGGATTTGAACCTGGGCTATATTACATCCTAGGCAAACTTCTTAGCCATTAGGCCACAGGCTCTTATCCGTTATCAGCGTTATGGGAGGAAGCTAACTGCTTCCATCATCTGTCAAATCCCAGTAAGGGTATGGCTAGCTGATGAGAGCTAAATAGCTTGAAATAGATCTATACTAGTCTCCCTTTATTTATTTATCAGCACAAATAAAAAAAAACACAAATATAACAAAGGCAACAGTAAAAATATTGGGTTTCTGTCGTGATGGACTCTTGTGACGAGCCGATAGACAGATGATGGAAGCAGTTAGCTTCCTCCCATAATTGGGGCTTACCAGGGGTTGTAAAAAATCTAATAGATACCTTTCACCCTGGCTTCACTGATAACGGATAAGAGCCTGTGGCCTAATGGCTAAGAAGTTTGCCTAGGATGTAATATAGCCCAGGTTCAAATCCCAGTAAGGGTATGGCTAGCTGATGAGAGCTAAATAGCTTGAAATAGATCTATACTAGTCTCCCTTTATTTTTTTTTTAGAAACAGAACTTTTTTATTTTTCTTTAAAAAAAAAACACAAATATGTCATCATTTGTCAATCATTAAGACATTGAAGTACAATTTTTTTTTGTTGTGTGTACCCCTCCCTCCCTCCACCCCCCCACCCCCCTTCCTCCTTCCCCCCCCCCCGACTTCCCAGAACCCGTACCCGGTATGGATTTTTAACTAACACAGTCTAAAATCTATTGAGAAAAAAGAAATAAAGAAATTAATGACATTCTAGATTGACCTTAGCTTCTTCTTACTGAACTGACTTTTAACAGTTTAAATCATTTCTGATCTTAAGCATAGGCTAACTGGAATTTCTTAGTCCCGTATTTATTTTGTATATAGTCAATCCATTTTTTCCAGTCTCGTTTATATCTCTCATTTGAATGATCTTTGAGATATGCCGATATTTTAGCCATTTCAGCTAAGTTTGTTACTTTCAATGTCCATTCTTGGATTGTAGGCAAGTCTTCCTTCTTCCAATATTGCGCCACCAACAGTCTTGCTGCAGTTATCAGGTGCAGAATCAAATTGGTCTCTACCACTGTAAAGTCAGTACATATACCTAGTAAAAATAACTGAGGACTAAACTTTATCCTTCTTTTAAAAACATTTTGCATGACCCACCATATTTTTATCCAAAATGCCTTAACCTTTTGGCAGGTCCACCATATATGATAATATGTAGCATCGAGAGAACCACACCTCCAACATTTAGGCTGTACATTCGGATACATAGAAGCCAACTTTTTAGGATCTAAATGCCATCTATAGAACATCTTGTAAAAATTTTCTCTCAGATTTTGAGCTTGTGTAAATTTCACATTTCTTACCCAAATTCTTTCCCATGTATCCAACATTATTGGTTCCTCAATATTTTGAGCCCATTTTATCATACAATCTTTAACTAATTCTGTTTCCGAATCCATCTGTATTAATACATTATATATCCTCTTTATATGCATTAAGCTTTGATCTCTTATTTGTTTAAACAGATTATCCTCAACTTGAATAAAACCAATTTTTTGATCTATTTTCCACCTAGCCTGTAATTGCCCATACTGGAACCATGTTTGAACTACCTTCTCCTCTTTTAATACCTCTAAAGATTTTAATTGTAATACCCCCCTTTCCGAGGTAAGAAGCTGTCTGTAGGTAATTCTGTCCTGTTTTTGTGCTGTATTCATATTTTCAATTGCGTGTCTAGGAATTGCCCACATGGGTATCTTGTCATTTAATTTATATTGGTATTTCTTCCAGACCCGCAATAAAGCATTTCTTAAAATATGACTTTTAAAGTTCTTATCCAATTTTTTGTTGAATAACAGGTAAGCATGCCAACCAAATAGCAGATCGTGTCCCTCAATGTTCAATATTCTATCATTGGTTAAGTGAATCCAATCACTAATTACAGATAATGCCACTGCATCATAATATAGTTTTAAATTAGGTAGTTTCAATCCTCCTCTCTCACGTGCATCTTGCATTATTTTCATCTTTACCCTCGGCTTCTTTCCTGCCCACACAAATTTGTTGATACCCTTCTGCCATTCTAAAAGGTTCGCATCTTTTTTTAGTATAGGTAACATTTGGAAGAGAAATAAAAATTTTGGTAGAATGTTCATTTTCACTGCCGCTATCCTACCCAGCAAAGATAGGTGCAATTTCTCCCATTTTTTCATCTCTGTCTGTATACTATGCCAAAGTGGTTCATAATTATGCTTATATAATTTCCCATTTGAAGTTAAAATGTTAACTCCAAGATATTTGACTTTTTTAACTACCTCACATCCTAGCATCACTCCTAATTCTTCCTTTTGTTTAATATTCATATTTATAGCTAATATTTTGGTTTTTCCTAAGTTTATTTTAAAGCCCGACACTTGACCATATTGATTAATCATATTCATTAAAACCATACTAGATTCCTGCGGTTGTTCCAATATTATGACCAAATCATCCGCAAAAGCGCGGACTCTATATTCTTGCTGCCTAATCTTGATCCCTTTTAAACCATCCAAGCCCCGTATTTTATTCAACAATACTTCCAAAGTTATAATAAACAATAATGGGGACAAAGGACAGCCCTGTCTTGTACCTTTTCCAATTTGAAAAGAGTCTGTTAGACTTCCATTGACTATGATTTGTGCTGTTTGCTGTTGGTATATTGCTTTAATTGACTGTAAAAAATTATCTCCTATCTGCATTTTTTGCAGTATCTTCAACAGAAATTGCCAGTTAACTCGATCAAAGGCCTTCTCAGCATCCAAAAATATAAACGCAGCAGGAATCTGGTTGTTCTTTCCCAAATATTCTAATGCATTAATAATTAATCTAACATTATTTTTCATCTGTCTCCCTTGTATAAAACCTGTTTGGTCCGTATGTATCAATTGTTGAATGACCAACATTAACCTATTTGCTAATATTTTAGTAAAAATTTTATAATCTACATTCAGTAATGAAATAGGTCTATAATTTTTGGGTTGAGTAGTATCTTGATCTTCTTTGGGTATCAAAGATATAAACGCTGTCTTCCAAGATGGAGGAACTTTACCTTCCATTTGAATCATATTAAATAATTCTCTAAGAGGTTCTACCATTTCTAACTGTAAGTTTTTATAGTAAACCGCTGTCAAGCCATCTGTACCTGGTGCTTTCCCTAACTTTAATTGCTTAATTACCTGCAGGATTTCCCCCGAGGTTATTGGTTGATTCAATTTTTGCCTGTGTTCTTCTCTAACTGAAGGTATTTTCTCTTTGTCTAAATATTTGTCTATGTCTAAACCATTAATTTTATCCCCTTTATACAGTTCTGTAAAAAATTCCCAGAAAGCCTTTTGAATCTCTTCCTGTTGAAACACCTCCTTCCCTCTGTAAATCAGTTTAGATATATTTCGAGTTTTCCTTTTTTTCCTAATCTGATAAGCTAACCATCTGCCAGGTTTGTTTGCATTACAAAAAGTATTGTGTTTTGCATATAATAGATTAGTAGCCACCTGGTCAGAGATCAACATGTCAAATTGAGATTTTAATATGTTAATAGCTTCCTTAACCTTTGTATCATCTGGGTTCATTGTTAACTCCAGCTCTTTTCTCTTAATTTCCTCTTCCAGTTCTGTTCGTTTTAACCCTTGCTTATTTCTATGTGTTTTATTTATATTCATCAAAACTCCTCTCATATACGCTTTGCTTGCGTCCCATACAAATTCCATAGATGTACCCTTATTCATATTCAAAACAAAATATTCAGATAGTAATTTTTTACAATCATTAATATACTTTTCATATCTAAATAAGTTTTCATTCAATCTCCAAGACCTTCTTGCCTGCACTACCCTTCCCAACTCCATCCAAACTGGGTTATGGTCCGAAAGGATCCTAGCTGCAATCTTTGTTTTCTTGACCCTAGAAAGCAAATCATTAGTGGTTAGAATAAAATCAATCCTTGAGAGGGATTGATGCCTGTCCGAGAAGAAAGTGAAGTCACATTCCTCTGCATTTCTTTCTCGCCAAATATCTCTCAATTCAAAATCATCCATAATGTCAAAGAAAGATTTGGGTAACTTTGCTCGCATCTTGGTATTTAGGCGGGAAATCTTCTTATCTTTCTTGGTGTCTATCACTCCATTCCAGTCACCCAATAGTATACAGGAACTATAGTCCCATTGTACTAATTTAGCATGAAGATTTCTATAGAATCTATCTTGCTGTTGATTGGGAGCATAAATTCCCAAAAGTAATGTCTTTTTCCCTTCTAAGATTAAGTCTAAAGCAATATATCTTCCGAAGGGATCTGCTTCTATTAATTCAGCTTTCATGTCTTTTCTTAAGTATACAACTATACCATTCTTCTTTTCCATAGCAGAAGCTACAAAATGTTGACCAAGTTTTGAGTTGATCAAATATTTTTGATCAGTTGACTTGATATGAGTTTCTTGCAAACAAATTACATCGTTCTTAAACTGTTTGAGATAATGAAATATTTTCTTCCTCTTCTGTGGAGAGTTCAGTCCGTTAACATTCCATGTTAAAATCTTAGTTGTCATCTTTGGTTGGTTGAAGCATTTTTAGAGCTTCCTGCACGGCCTGTTTAACCTTAGGTCTAGCTCCTCCCATTGCTTCCAGATTTGTTGTTGTAGATCCTTGATCGATGGCCGATGATTGTTGATGCTGTTGCTTTTTAGCTTGTTTCTCCATACGTCTAGTAGTCATGCGGCTAGGTCTTGGTTCCATGGCACCTTGCACTTCTAGAGAAGAGAGATGCTCCATCTTGTCTGGTGGTTGTGTAGTTTGCTGTCTATCCTGTCCTTCTTGTGGTCTTTCTCTAGGTCCAGATGGTGCAGGGTGTCCGGCCTTCAATATATTATAATAAAAATCTCGGGCTTTCCATACAGCGTTGAGGCGGTATCTTTGCTTATCAAATGTAAATATGATGCCAAATGGTGCATCCCATCTATACTGTATCTGACGATTTCTGAGTTCTTCGACCAAAAAAGCGTAGTCTCTCCTGGCTCTTAACATTTGAGGTGGTATCTCTTTCAAAACAGCCAGGTCTTGACCGCCAATTTGAAGCTTAGTGTTATAAGATGCTTGCAGTACCATATTTCTAAACTCTCTTGTAGTAAAATATATAACGATGTCTCGAGGAAGCTGCTTCTGCTTTGCCAGCCAGGAGTTAACACGGTAAGCTTTGTCAATTCGCCAGTCTTGATTGGTCCCTGGTCTTCCCATCAGGCGGTCAAAAGCTTCCGATAGGGTCTGTTTCAGGTTCTCCTGTTTCTCCTCACGCAGCCCCCTTACTCTTAATGCGAACTCCATTTGTCGGTACTGTATCATAATAATTTCTTTTTCAGCATTTTCCACTTTTTGTTCCACCACCTCTGTTTTCAATGTCAAGTTAGCATTGGCA
Organism: Thamnophis elegans; assembly: GCF_009769535.1. Lineage (NCBI taxonomy): Eukaryota > Metazoa > Chordata > Lepidosauria > Squamata > Natricidae > Thamnophis > Thamnophis elegans. The sequence continues at coordinate 18,169,019 of NC_045542.1, read as the reverse complement.
TCATTAAGAACCTCTAGAGTATCTTCCACTCCAGAAATATGTTCTGTTAATACAGTTACAAGACTCAGCATGTCGTCTCTAATTTTGTCAACCTTAGCCTCAAATTTCTCATACAGCTCCTGTTTAAGTCCTTTTATTTCACTTTTAATTTCTTCTTTCATTTCTTTTATTTCCTCTTTTCTCTCCTCTCTATTATCTCTAAATTTATCTTCCATTTTAATTGTCTGTGCATTAAGAGCCTTGCTTAGATTACTCAGGAAAAATTCTTTCGTTAACACATCCCCAGCAGGGGGCATAGGAAGCGGAGGCTGCAGCTTTGTGCCAGGCACTGAGGATGTGCCCCTGGAAGTAGAGGGTGACGACTTCAAGTTAATATTTGGTTTTGAGGCCATTTCAAAATTTATCTGCCTGCAGTTAATAAAACTCTATTGCCTAAATATGCAGCTTTAAGTAAAGAGGCTTTTATTTTGAAGTTTAAGGCTTGGCAAAACTTTCAGTGAGTAAACATTGTAACAAGACCATTCAGCAGATTCATCACCATTTAACTTCCAAATAAGCAAGGTTAATGAAGGAGTAAAATTCTTCTATTGTGAAACCAAAACAAGTGATAAGCAATCTCTTTTGTTTTGAATTCTTGTGAGGATTAGCAGAAAGTGTTCGTTATTACCGGAGAAACCAGCCTGCTCGGCGCCATTTTAGAAGCCTCTGAGTAAATAATTTTTCGGAGAAGAAAAAGAAAAGAAGCTAAAATGTTGATAAGCAATTATTGTCCACAGTAAACGGATCCAGCTCGTGATAAGAATAAATCAAACAAAACTTAGAGCAGAGTGGGAGAGACCTACTTTGTCCTGCACAAGGCAGTTTGAAGTTCCCAGCACGGACAGCCGTTCTGCCTTGGGCTAGCCCCCCTTTCCTTGCAAGCACAAAAGCTGCAAAAATCGAAGAGCATTTGCCAGCAAAACAGTTTCTTCTTTCCTTCTTGCCTGAAGGATAAGAAAACCTGATAAGACGTCAGATGGAAGATCCTCTAAACAGGTACGTAGCCAGGAATTCGGAGGCAGCTGATTTTTTGCTGCCCCCACCAGTAGGCTCCTCCCAGGAAGTCCACTAGGCTCCCTTTATTTATTTATCAGCAACACAATACAACACAAATGTAACAAAGGCAACAGTAAAAATATTGGCTTTCTGTTTGGATGGTCTCTTGTGATGAGCCGATAGAGAAAGGAAGCAGTATGCCTCCTCCCATATTTGGGCATACCAGGGGTTGTGACACTAAATACATACATACATACATACATACATACATACATACATACATACATACATACATCTAGTAAAGAAACAAGAACTCGGCATAATCCCGTGTATAAAAACTAACTTTTAAAAGAAACATAAAATGATGCAATGTTTGGCATTGAGAAAGAAATGCATATCTGATTCTGAAGATTAAAAACAAAGCTGTTTACCTGAGGATTTTAGCATGTGATTTTATTGATGGGGAACAGGCACTATTTTAGAGACTAAAATAAGGAGCTTTGAACCATCTTTAGGAACTGACTAACAGATACTGCTGCTGTTCTTAGCTTCCAGAGTTTATACTTGGTCTGAGAAATTCTCTTGAGGACTTTTCTAATTCAGTTGTCATGGATTCTGAGCGAAAGAGATAATGGGTGAACATAAGCAGGTGGTTTATGGCGAGGACTAGAAAAAAATCAATTGATCCATACATTTGTTTACAAATTGTCTTCAGTGACCAATGTGTACCTGATGGGAGGTCAATGTCCCCTGCCTCCACGAAATTTATCATTGCAAAGGATACTAAGAAGCAAGCAGCTTGTCATTTGGGGAACAGATGCAATACAGGGAAGATTTGAGGGAGTCTCTTGGAGTGTTTCTCTTGCATTCGGAACAGTAAACTCTCCATTCAACATGCTTATTGTAAATAAATGCAAATGCAAAAAAATAATCTGTAAATCTTGAACAATTTGCTTCATAGGAATCTAAGGCTGAATACATGCTGGGTCTTGAGCTGAGAGAAAGGAAAGTGATTCATTGATTCATATTGATTGATTGATTGATTGATTGATTGATTATGTGTCATCAAGTCATTTTCAACTACTGGAGACCCCATAGATAAGGTGGGGGGATAATCCAAGGGAAGAATAGAATAAAATAGAATAGAGTAGAATAGAACACAGAAGAGAGGAGAGGAGAAGAGAAATACTTTGATCAAGTCTTGTTAGACACACAAGGAATTCATATTGATTGATTGATTGATTATGTGTCATCAAGTCATTGTCAACTACTGGAGGCCACATAGATGGGGTGGGGGGATAATTCAAGGGAACAATAGAATAGAATGGAATGGAATAGAATGGAGAGGAGAAGGGAAGGGAATGGAAGGGAAGAGAAATAATTTGATCAAATCTTGTTAGACACACAAGGAATTCATATTGATTGATTGATTGATTATATGTCATCAAGTCTTTTTCAACTACTGGAGACCACATAGATGGGGTGGGGGGATAATCCAAGGGAACAATAGAATAGAATAGAATAGAATAGAATGGAATAGAATGGTGAGGAGAGGAGAAGGGAAGGGAATGGAAGGGAAGAGAAATACTTTGATCAAATCTTGTTAGACACACAAGGAATATATCTCTGGTACAGAAGCACTTCATGTACTTGCAATCCAACCAAGAGAGCCCTTCCCATGATGCTGTTTCCCCCCTTCAACGTATGTCTTCCTTCTTCTCCTTCGGTTCCCAGGGATCTTTGAAACTGAAGCAGAAGCCTCCCATCCCCAGTTTTGCTATAGGAGCAGAGGGAATGTTGCTTGCTTCATCTCTTCCCTGTCTGACTCCGTGTCCCCACCATTCCATTGTTAGAGACCAAGGCCAGCGAGTAGTGACAGCGCAGCAATCTTGACTTCATGAACGTGCGGCTAATAAAATGGCCTCACGGCACCCACACCATGGTCTCTGAGAAAAGCAATCGCAATCTGTCCAGCAGCTATCTGCTTCAGTTCAGAGTTAATGAGCCAGGCCTGGGCTCCTAAGTCATCCTGCCACCTCCACTGATTTTTCTTGATTACTGTAATGAAATGGTCAAAGGGTTATTAAACAACTTGCTCCTGAACTTGGAACATGGCGCCTACCATGGCATCGTGCTGCACCCTGCCTGGCTCTATAATAAAATAGGCTGACAGTGATGCATCACCTCTCCATTCGTCTGGCCCCTGCCAAGAAGGAATAGATCCCCTTAGCGGGAAGCTATACTTCAATGTGATAAAGGAAGATATATTGGGTTGTGCTTAATCAACACAAGCTGCTTTTCCTTCCTTGCACAACCGGGCCTAAGGTCCTAACATGGATACAGTTCTGGGTTCACATTCAAGACCCTTCAGTGTCTTTAGCTAGCAATTTTTACTAGGGTGACTTCTCTTAGACGGCCATTGTGAGGATAAGACAGTATTCTCTCGTTGGCCACCATGCTTTCTTTGAGGCAAGGTGGAAAAGATGCATAGTTGGCCTAGTGTGACTTTCAGTTCTTTATTGTGGCTTCCAGAGACCACTCTAGATATAAGTAGTCCTCAACTTGCAACAGTTCATTTAGGGACCATTCAAAGTTACGACAGCATTGAAAAAAGTGACTTGTGACCTTTGTAGTATTCCCCAGGATCGTGTGATCAAAATTCAGATGCTTGGCAACTGGCTCATACTTATGACCGTTGCTGTGTCCTAAAGTCATGCCATCCCATTTTGCGACCTTCTGACAAGCAAAGTGAATGGGGAAGCCAGATTCACTTAACAACCGAGCTACTATCAACTTGCGGGTTATTATCAACTGCAGTGATTCACTTAACAACTGTGGCAAGAAAGGTCGTAAAAGGGGAAAAAGCTCATTTAATCAAGTGTTTGCTTAACATCAGAAATGGGTGGGCTCCATTGTGGTCGTAAGTCGAGGACTACCTGTATAGTGTCCCAACCCTCCAGCATCTGCCTCCAAATAGGTTATAAGTCCAACTATCACTTCAGAGGAGTCCTACCTGTTTGTATCCATTGTTTTGGATTATAACCCCAACAAGCTCTTTATTTATGACTAGAGTTGAGGGCATAAAGGCAAAACAATTTTTGCTGGCTTCATTCAGACTGGAAAACCTATTTCCCCAATCCTTTTGTAATTGTTTGTTACAAATATTGTTACTGATCAACAAGAGCCCTTAAGCAACTAGGTCAGTGTTGGGGTTGTGTTTTTCCTTTTCCTTTTGCCATCTATTGAAAAACATGTTTGCCTGAACTATCTTCACACACACTGATTCCTGTTTCAAGTAACTATCCCCTCTTAATTTCTCCTCAGCCAGAACCTTTATTTTGTGATGGTTATTGATTAAAATTGATATGAAAGTTTAGAAGACGAATGAGCCTGTGTTATAGGACCGTTAAGTTGGGATCAGGTAGTTGTTTGTGGTGATGCAGAACTGTGATGCGGTAGGAGTAGACAAGTGTGCATATTCAAGTTGGGTTACTTGACATCATCATATGATTGTGATTGGCAGAGTTGACTCTGGAGGCCTGCGACAACTTCACATTCATTGTGTGTGATCCAGTGGTGGGTTCCGGATCCCATTGCAATCGGTACAGATGCAATGGGGCCCGGCATCCACTACATGAATGCGTGCAGTGCGCACGCACATGTGTGTAAGTGTGCACATCAGTGGTGGATTTCAAAAATTTTTGGAACCTACTCTGTGGGTGTGGCCTCCTTTATGGGAGTGGCTTGCCAGCCATGTGACCTGGTGGGAGTGGCTTGCCGGGCATGTGTTCTCTCTCTCTCCCTCCCTCCCTCTCTCTCTCTCTCTTCCTCCTTTCTTTTGTCTCTCTGCCCCTTTTTTCTTTTTTTCTTTCATCTTTATCTCACTCTTTATCTTTCTTTTTTCTTCCTTCCTTCCTTTCTCTCTCTCTCTCTCTGTGTCAGTCAGTCTGTCTGTCTATGTGTGTGTGTGTTTGTGTTTGTGTTTGTGTGTGTGTGTGTTTGTGTGTGTGTGTGTGTGTGGCAGTAGTGGGTTTCAAAATTTTTTGGAAGCTCTTCTGTAGGTGTGGCCTGCTTTCCGGATCCACTGGTGGAACCTCTTCTAACCGGTTCGGTAGATTTGACGAACCGGTTCTACCGAATAGGTGAGAACTGGTAGGAACCCACCTCTGGTGCGCATGTGTCCTTACCTCTTGCGATGCCTCCGTGAACCTCCGCAACGCTCCAGTTGCTGAGCGGAGCATCGCGCAGGTACTGTGTGCTCCATGCGTGGAAGCGCCGAAGAGCTCGAATACAGGTAAGGAACTCTGGCGGGCGGGTGGGCCCTCTGGAGCACCGTACCGGAACGGTACCCAGTGCTCCGGGCAGGCACCGGTACACCCGTACCAGGGCGTACCTCCTGCAACTCACCACTGCTGTGATCCCTGACTGGTAGGAACTGTTCTATTAGAAAAGAAAATCCTGAGTTTTAAACTTTGCAGGATCAGGAAAATGTTAGGGGGAAATAATACACCAGAACAGATAAAGTACAATTGCCTTAAACTAATTTTACTGAACATTTCAGCCTTTTCAAAAACTCATAAGGCTCACCAGATCTCTGCTGCAAAAAATCATAACCTACTACTAAAGGTAAAGGTAAATGTTCCCCTTGCACATATGTGCTAGTTGCTCCCAACTCTAGGGGGCGGTGCTCATCTCTGTTTCAAAGCCGATGAGCCAACGCTGTCTGAAGACGTCTCCGTGGCCACGTGGCCGGCATGACTAAACACCAAAGGTGCATGGAACACTGTTACCTTCCCACCAAAGGTGGTCCCTAGTTTTCTACTTGCATTTTTTACATGCTTTCGAACTGCTAGGCTGGCAGAAGCTGGGACAAGTAATGGCACTCACTCCATTATGTGGCACTAGGGATTCGAACCACTGAACTGCCAACCTTTCTGATCAACAAGCTCAGCGTCTTAGCCACTGAGCCACTGCATCCCTTAACCTACCACTAGATGTCAGCATTTGATGAAACCCTTAGACCAGCATCCCCCAACCTTTTGGCCACTGGAGACTGGTTCCATAGAGAGACGTTTTTCCGTGGATCAGAGGAGGTGTGGTTTCACATGCTGCCTGCATCCCGCGGATGGGGCTTCTTTGCTTGCGCAGCCCGGTTTCTGGCATGCTACGGCCCGGTACCAGTCCATGGACTGGGGGTTGGGGACCTCTGCCTTAGACAATATCAAGATTTTGCTCCTTCAGAGTAGTTAATGATACTGGCGATTTAAATCAGCAGCTGGAGACCTCTTTGGCAAATGAATATTATAATTAGAATAGTTCTTTAATTTTTTCCCCTCTAAAACTGGGCAGTTCAGAGTTGGATTCAGTATTTGACTGTTACCCTTACTATGAAGAGCCAAGGTGGCGCAGTGGTTAAATGCAGCACTGCAGGCTACTGCTAGATCAGCAGGTCAGCGGTTCAAATCTCACCGGCTCAGGGTTGACTCAGCCTTCCATCCTTCCGAGGTGGGTAAAATGAGGACCCAGATTGTTGGGGGCAATATGCTGACTCTCTGTAAACCGCTTAGAGAGGCCTGAAAGGCCTATGAAGCGGTATATAAGTCTACTGCTAAGTCTACTGCTATATGAAGGTTGGAGTGAGAGCCTCCACATTCGTACAACTGCATTCCGAACAATCTAGTACTTGGCTGAGAAGAAACCTGTTTTGATTCACATCTGATGGATGTAACGGGAGATTTCTGGTGAGGCCATAGAGAGACAGACGTTCCTGATGAAGTGGAATGATGTTTATGGCCGAGATTGACAGCCTGGATACAGAATCTTGGCTGGCAAAATCTCTCTGAAGAAAGGATAGACCATGAGATTGCCCACATGCACTCCAGGCAGCTACTTCTTGTGATTAGATTGCATGAATCAAGGTTTTTGTGGTTCGCTTATGAGTCAAGAACCAGGGGTTGAGGGATTGCATCTAAGCTCACAGGTAAACAGAAACTAAGAACAAAAAGCTCAACTGAGCCTCATTTCTTAATCACCTTTGGCATTAGTTTTTATTGCTTTTGAAATATTAAAAAACTTCAGAATATTAAGTTTTTATGGACAAGTCTCCTTCACAAACATAGTTTAAAATATTAATTCAAATATTAAAATATTATTTTAGAGCAAACAGCAAAAAGATGTTTACGGTGTTGATTTGGAAAGCTAAAAAGGAACTACTGATAATTGTCCAGATGGATTTTAAATAAGAATTTGATATTAATTATAGGACCCCTCTCCAAAAATTGTAGTTGTTTTGGGTTGTTAATTTTTAATTTAAAAAAAATGGGACTTTGAATATTGGGTACTAGAGGGAACCAAAAGAAACTAAAGATTATAATTAAAGGAGAAGAAAACTCAGATTTGATGTGGTTGAATAGAATGGAACAAAACACATTGACAGTAGATGATTTTATCTAGATTTGTGAACTATGAACTCTGAAATAAAATTTAAGAATGTTTAACATCATTGATGGATGGTCTACAAATTACAAAAGATAAATAGGTTATACCGGGTAGGACTGAAGTTGATTTCAATGTGGATTTAAAAATGACAAGTTACAAGAATGATCTGGAAAAAGAGAACACAAAATATACAAATAAAACTGGTTGATGTGTTCATATTTAAAAAGGACATACAAATATTATACCAGAGGAGTGATTTGGCTACTTTTTTGTATTAGTTTCCAAAAAGAGATGTGTTAAAATTTTGATGGATTTGTTAAGACTAGACAAAGAAAAAATGAGAAGAAACCAAATTTGAGGGTGTGATTTGAAGGGATAAAAAGCCAAGATTGGTAAAAAGATAGAGAAGGATATAAAGTTGGCACATTTGATCAAGGTTAAAATAGTTACATAGTTATGTCTGGTAGCCCTTAATAGATTTTTGCTGACTAGGATTGAATGATGAGGCTTTAAGATTTTGTTTATAGTTAAGAGATGAGATTTGAGAAGAAGAAAGTGGTTGTATTTTAAGAGATAGTGATAACTTACAAAACTGTTTATACTTATTTTGATGAAGGGCGAAGTTACATCTTCATTTTTTTCTTTTTTATATTTCTTTTTCTTTTCTTTTTCTAATCCTGCTTTTCTTTTTTAGTCTTATATTAGTCTTACATGTAGTTTGTATAAGTTTTTATTTTTGCTAATTGTAATTTTTAATAAAAATATTTTAAAAAAACATATTGAGTACATACAGCAGCCTTTGATTTCCTTTATTTGTTGAACAGAGACATATTATTGCACTATGGCATGAGGCTGGATTTTATTTCATGCCACATACATTTTAAAATGGACTTCAAACTGAGTTCCGTGTTTAAGTGAACCAAATGTGCATCTATTCATTAACTTTAATTTTATACTATTGCATTCTCCAGGGATCACAGGGAATTGGAGATGTTTTTAAATGGCTCCATTGTGGTTGATCATTTACTCACTGAATACTGTTGTATATTTTAGATTATTTTTGGGTTTTTTATTTTTAATAATGACTTTTTACATTTTTACAATATTGGATCTGTCTTGGATGATGTCATCCATCCATCCTTGTCTAGGTTTGCTTCCTCCAAAAGGTGTTGCCCTGCTTTGTTATTGAAAAATGTGCAAAAAGGAATAGCTAGTCCATCTTCAGATACAGAATATATAGACGATTCTCAACTTAGCAACCAGAATTGGGACTGGAAGTTTGGTCATAAGTAATTGCAATCATAAGTTGATGTAACTGAACTTAATTTTATGACTGTTTTTACAATGGTCATTAAGTAGGTCGGCATGGTTGTTAAGCAAATCACATAGTTGTTAAGCGAACCATATGTCATAGGTGCAAATCCAATGGGCTTTTTACTAGGAAATGGCGAAAAATATTGTAAATGTATTACATGACATGACACGATGCTTCAATTAGTCATAAATAAAAAGGTGGTGCAGTGATTAGAATGTAGTACTGCAGGCTACTTCAGTTGACTGCTAGTTGCAGTTCAGCAGTTCGAATCCCACCAGGCTCAAGGTTGATTCAGCCTTTCATCCTTCCGAGGTGGGTAAAATGAGGACCCAGATTGTTGGGGACAATAGGCTGACTCTGCAAACTGCTTAGAGAGGGTTGTAAAAGCACTATGAACCAGTATATAAGTCTATTGCTATAAATGTGAGCAGTTGCGAAGCACCCAAAATGTGATCACATGACTGCGATGCAGCAGTCATAACTTGGAGGACAAGACCTATGTAATATTAGTCGTTAAGCGATTAGTAGTAAGTCCAGGACTAGCTGTAGTAGATGAAACAAGGGCTTTTAAATAGACACTATTTTGTCCTCTCCTCAATGACCTCAGGGGTTGCCATACAGTGTTCTGTCGACAAGGCTCCATTCAGTATTTTCAACAACCTGGCCATGGAGGTTTACAATAACAGTCAACCAATACGATCCAAGGTGGAGAACTATGAACAAATCAGTTATTTTGGTCCAAATCCAAGTCTCTCTCCTCTACGCCAACTCATCTATACGGTATGGAATTCATTAAGAAAAATAAATTTGAATCTATTCCCAAATCGATTGAAGGCTTTGCATCATCCATGCAGAGAATAGGGAAACAGAAGCATACGTATTAATTCTTGCAAGGTAGTTTCTATTCATCCTCCTCCCGGGCCCAATTTACAATTATTTTTGGATGAGTTTTCAACATGACTCTGAATCTCTTTTCCCAAGCTATCTTGCACTGATTTGTGGGACTTTAATACTCATATTGATTCCTCACCAGCTGCATGGGATTTATTTTTTTTGTCCTGTCTCTCTAGTCCCCCCCCTCCCACACACACTTCTTCTACTCATAATAATAGAAGACTTTAGATTTGGTATCACAGGGACATCAAAATGGCAGCTCACGGGCTGGATGCATTACATGCAGGCTACACCCACTCCGACTTTGCAAAAGCAAAAAACATCGTGATCAAGTTTGACACCCTGCTTTAATTATTAAACCTTCTCTGGTCTTAGTTTTACCACAGATTATCAGATCAGTCTTCTCTACTTTTGTCAACTTTCCATCTCAACTTCCATCTTAGGTTGTGTCAGCCTCTGCTTTGCTGCTGCTTTGGCTGCCATTGAAATGGGGAGGGAGGGCATGGTCTTTGGGAGCGGTTACTAATTGTGCTGGAGGAAGATTCTGGAGTTCTGCTGCCTGTCGGACTACGCATGTGGAGGAGGTTCCCGCCAAGGCTAACGGCACCGACATTCCATCTTGGTGATGCCTTTCGAAGTTATCTCACACCTGACACTTGGGAGAATTATGATTGGACTATAACTGGGATGCCAAGGGGTGGGGAATGGGTTATTCTATATATCAATCGCTTTCGCGCCTAAATAATCAGTCTTCGCTTTGCTATGCTTCTAATCATTTATAATTAGTAAAAGTACACTTGATTTCTACCTATGGAGTCTCGTGGTCTTCTTTCCTAATTACTCAATGAAGAGGTGCTGACAGGTTGTCATAATTCCTTCTATCTATCTATCTATCTATCTATCTATCTATCTATCTATCTATCTATCTATCATCTATCTATATCATCTATCTATTTATTTGTCAAACATCTACAAGATGGCAGGTAGAAATATGGACATGGACATGAACAAAGGAAATGAATATAAATAAATGGGGACATTAGGACAGGGATGGTAGGCATGCTGATGCGCTTATGCACGCCCCCTTTACGGACCTCTTAGGATTGGTGTGAGCTCCAAGGTAGTCAGTTTAAGGTTGAAATGTGAGGGTTAGAGGATGTAGCAATGGAGTCGGGTAGAGCATTCCAGGCCTTGACCACTCTGTTGCTGAAGTCGTATTTTTTGCAATCGAATTTGGAGTGGTTCAGAGGTGAGTTGCTCCCGGTTCAGCCCGGATCGGGCAAACCGATAATAGCGGTGGTGGGAGGCTCATGCGCAGAAATGTCACACACGTGCAGGAGTGCACATGGGAGCACTCTCGAACCAGTAGTAAAAAAATAGGCAACCCACCACTGGAGCAGTTGACCTTTTCAGCTGTGCTTTCAGAGGTCACACTGTCTGCTTGGCATTTTGGGACATTTATCAACTTTTGCCTCTTCCTAACTTGTGGAGTACATCACTGCCAATTATTTAGCTGACCTGTTTATTAATACTGCAGACAGTCCTTGACTTATGACCACAACTGAGCTCAAAATTTACCTTGCTAAGTGAAAAAATTGTTAACTGAGTTTTTCCCCGTTTTAGGACTTTTCTTGCCACAGTTGCTAAGTGAATTACTACAGTTGTTAAGTCAGTCATACGGATGTTAAGTGAATCAGGCTTCTCCATTGACTTTGCTTGTCAGAAGGTCGCAAATCCCACGAGCCCCCAGGACATTAACACTGTCCTAAGTATGAACTAGTTGTCAAGCATCTGAATGTAAATCATGTGACTATGGGGATGCTGCAACGGTTTTGAGTGTGAAAAATGGTTATAAGTCACTTTTTTTTCCAGTGCCACTTTAACTTTGAACAGTCACTAAATGAACTGTTGTAAGTTGAGTATCACATATAATTTAACACCGAGGAGATAAGTCACAAATGCTACAGGTGGCAGCCAGACCTTAAAAGCACTTACAGGAAGTCAAAGAGTTAGAAGCATCAGGGAAACAATAAAAATACTTGTACCAGAGGTGGAATTCAGCCAGTTCTGATAGGTTCTTGAGAACCGGTAGCCGAAATTTTGAATAGTTCAGAGAACCGGCAAATAGGCTGGCCACACCCCTGCTGCCTCCCAGCTGATCTTCTTTTGTTGCCCTGAATTGGAGAACTGAGCTGGGAGTGGAGAAGGAATGGGGATTTTGCAATATCCTTCCTCTGCCAGGCCCACAAAGCTACACCCACAAAGCCACACCACGGCCACCAAGCTACTCCCACAGAACTGGTAGTAAAAAAGTTTGAATCTCACCTGTACTGTATCAAAGTTTCTTTGGTTCAGGTTGGTTCTGGCCAAGAATGCACAATGAGAGTTAGACCTCTATAACATGTCTCCAGCCTTGGGAAGGGAGATGGTCCTGATTAGATGACCAGAAGGACACCTTGTAGAGGGTTGCCTCCCCTTATGCTGTAGACCAGGGATGTCAAACTCGATTTCATTAAGAGCAGCATCAGGGTTGTGTTTGACCTCGAGGGGCCTGTGTGGGCGTGGCCAGCTCGACAACACTCATATCGGGGGTGCCTGAGCACTCTGCCAGTGAAAACAGGTTCCCGAGCTCCATTTTTGGCTGCGACGGCTTCCTGCAACCCTCAGCTAGTGAAAACAGAGTTTGGGGGGAGGACACACACACAGCCCTCCTGAGCTCCATTTTCCCTGGCAGAGGCACCATGGTCCTTTTCTGTTTCCAGGGTGGCCCTGTGGGCCAGATCTAAGCACTCCACAGGCCAGATCCAGCCTCTGGGCCTTGAGTTTGACACCCCTGCTGTAGACACATACAGAAAAGCTTTAGTTAAGCTATTTTTTTAACTACCTGCAAGAAGCAAAGAAGGCTGGCATTCCTCCTTAGTTCAAAATGTCTCACCTGGTTTTCTCCACAGGTAGTCCTCGACTTACGACTATTCATTTAGTGCCTGTTCGAAGTGATGACGGCATTGGAAAAAGTGACTTTTGACAGTTTTTCAGACTTGCAGCCTCCTTGTGGTCACACAGCTAAAATTCAGGCGCTTGGCAATTGACTCTTATTTATGACGGTTGCAGTGTCCCGGGGTCATGCGATCATCTTTTGCAATCTTCTGAAAAGCAGAAGTCAATGGGAAAGCCAGATGTACTCAATAGCAACCTGTTGTGACTCAGCAGAAGTTTGCTGTGAGTTGAGTCGGGATGCAAGTTTAACAATGCCGCTGGGGCTTGTTAGTATCGTTTTCTGGAGATAAAAGGAAGGATGGTGCCACGCCCTGGTTGCAGAAGTCAACGTTCATCGTTCATCGAGAATTCAGTTCTGATCCTGTTTGAGTTTGTGAGACACTTGGAGAAGTGATTTTGCTTCGTGAAAACTTGGTGCTGTAAGAGTTTTGTTTCTGCATTCTGCTGCGTAACCCTTGTTTGCAAGAGACTTTATCTGGGTTTACTTTGGGCTCGCAGCCAGCGTGAGCCGAGGACTGATAAAGTTATTTCCTTTTAAGTCTGTCTGCCTATCGTCTGTTAACGAGCGGAGAAGGGGGGACAGAACAGCAACCACAGTGATTCACTCCACAACTATGGCGAGAAAGGTTGTAAAATGGAGGGGGGGGCAAACTCAACTATCTGGCTTAGCAATGGAAATTTTGGGCTCAATTGTGGTCGTAAATCAAGGATTATCTGGACTTGTCCTTCTTTATTAGTACTGCCCTTTCCAGGGTGGCAGCATGGGCCTCGCCCTCTCCGTTCATCAGACACTATAGACTGGATGCCTTTGCTTCCGCAGAGGCATCCTTTGGGAGGAGAGTCCTCCAAAGAGTGCTGGATACTCGGGGGACTCAGGCCCTATGGACCCTCCCAGGGACACCTAGCTTTGGTAGGTCCCAGCTGTGACTCCTCCCCGCCCCGCTTCGGAGAATGTCAGTTGGTCTTACCTGAACTGCATGTCTTGAAGGATGGCATGGGAGCAGTCACTTCCTGCCCATAGTGTGCCCTGCGCAGGGTGGGCCTGAGTAGAGTGTTACCGATCAGTCAGGACCAGGAGGGGAGTGGGAGGGGGTTACCCTGTTCCCTTCCTTCTAGAGACGCCTTGACTGGATCATCGGTTAATCTGGAGAGTCAGAGGAGAGGTAGAGGGGTGTCCTCAAGATTTACCCCAGTCTCCGGGCAGATGGGCCGTGACAATACCCAGCTGTGACTGCTCCCACGCCATCCTTCGAGACATGCAGTTCAGGTAAGACCAACTGACATTTCACAATAGTCATCAGTGCGAGGACCAGTCATAAGTCACTTTTTTCAATGCCATAGTAACTTTGAATTAAATGAATGTTTTTAAGTTGAGAATTACAGGATGTGTACTTAAGTTTATTGTCTTTTGTGGCTTTGATGACATTTCCGATTTAAAAAAATACACTCTCTGAAATACTTGGTCTTTTACCAACAATACAGAATGTCTTAGTCAAATTTCTTTAGATGTCTTCTTACCATCTTAAGACAAATATGGGTAAGACTTCCTATCTTGAGTAAGTCAACCACTGCCTGAAGTATCTAAACTATGTCAGGTTTTGGCTCTGCTCCAAATTGAACCACAATCCTACTAAAGTTACTTAATTTCACCCCTGTTTGCTCACACTAATTGCACTTCATTGCCATAATCACATCCTAGTTAAGGAGCTGTAGGAAGTTAGCATCCACCCCTCTCCTAGAAGAATGAAATATCCTAGGAAATATTAAAAGGCAGAATATTGTATTTCCCTGGACGTGAAAAGGGAGAAACATGTTTTTAAAGTCAAAGTAGTTCCCTGCAGCTTCCTGACCCTGCACCTTTGTCAATGAGCCATTAAAGTCTGAGCTAGACTACTCTATATAACAAAGGTAGGATTAACCCTCTACAGAAACTCACCACAGGGCACCTGGGAAGAAGCAATGCTCAACCAAACTTGGACTCAAAACACAGCCTACAGAGTTGCCCCTGTACCGCCCCCCTGAGAGTCTCACCACCAATCAGAATATATTTCTTACACAGGAACAGGAAGCTCTGGGACAGGGCCCAACAGAGGGCATAAAACCAGTATCTCAGCCCTCTTTTTCTTCTTCACCCAACATCTAGAAGCACGTGATCCCCCTTTTCTGTTCAGGAGCTCAAGCCATGTAGTCCTGTTCATCATTAACCCAACTTTCCAAGCAGCCTCCATGTTTCCAGTGTCTTTTTCCCCACTTGGATCTGAACCCAGAAGGACATTTCTTCCAACAGAGCAAAATGTGAAATGCAGATATTCACTAATGAATGATCCCTTGACATCTCTCTCTAGCAGAGACCCAGATGAACATACATGTATTGCTTATTTCTGAATAGTTGTCATCAGCCAGGGTTATTCTGAAAACCTGGGAAGTTCAATCCTACATCATAAATGACCCACACTTCAGGACTTCAATTGGGGTCTAATTGATCTAGCTTGACTTTTAGGATTAAATCTCTCCCCCTTCCCCACACAGAGTATAAATCAGTTGAATTGCTACCACCTACTGAACGAGCAGGGGAACTACTTAATCGTTACAAAGAGTAACTACTTCAGTTTGAAGATTTATGGGATTTACAGAAATGATAACTCTGCCAGCCTCTAATCCCCAGCCTCTAAACTCCTTGCAGTAGCTGTATTCTCTATTAATATGGCCCAAAACACCAAGGCCAAGAAAAGTTTTACATCTTGGAGCGAAGGGAAGGACGCGACAAGAAGTATGAGGAAAGTGACTTTTATTCAGCTCATAGTGGAAACGATTCAACGAGGCGTATTTCGCGCCCTACATTTATACCCCCAGGTTTGAGCGAGGGACCAATGGGGCGTCGAGTAGCTCGACCAATCAGGGCGAGGATTGGACCGGCTCTGCCCGGGAACCAATCAGGACGAGTCCTTTGTAGCTCGACCAATCAGGGCGAGGATTGGACCGGCTCTGCCCGGGAACCAATCAGGAGGAGTCCTTTGTTCGCGCGCTTGTATTTCCCGCGCTAGTATTCAACACCCCTCCCCCCCCAGTCATAGAGTTCCTTTAGGAGGGGCAAACATAGTCTTGTAGGTAGGCGGGACGGTGGCGTTCTCGTCCCGATCTCCGTGGTTCCCCGGCGGTCGTCGACGGGGGGGGAACCGCTGGCGGAGGCGTGTCCGTGGTGGGGGCTTGAGCCGACGGCGCGGCCCCGCGAGAGGGCATTGGCTCCGGGTCCCGTGCCCGATGTCCGTCCGCCTGGGGTGGCGTCTCTGTGGCCAACGGGGTGTCTGGTAGGGGCCCCGTGCAGTCCGGTTGGGGTGTAGGTTCAGAGTCTCGAGAAGGGCTCCGCGGAAAGGAGTAGCCAGCTGGGGTGCGCCTGCCCGGAAGGTTCGCGACGGCTTGACCCCCGTTCGCCGGGTGGAAACGGTCCGTGGGGAAAGGAGTCAATGGGGGTGGCTCCTGTTGAGAGCAGATTTCTGGGGAGCTGGGGCCGTCTCTTTCCGCAGGAAGGCGACGCCTTAACTGGTCCACGTGTCGCCTCCATTGTGTTCCGTCGGCCAGGCCGACCCTGAAGGAACAGGGGCCGGTCAGAGCTGTGATGGTTGCGGGAACCCACCGTGGATCCCCGGAAAAGGAACGGGCCCATACAGGATTCCCTAACTTAAACGCGTGGGACGGAAGGGCCCCCAGGTTGCTTGGCGGATCTCCTGCGTAAAGTGGATGGAGCCTGTCTAGGGGGGTTCGCAATCTCCTACCCATCAAGAGCTCCGCGGGACTTTTGTTGGTCGTTGGGCAGGGTATGGAGTGCTGGCTCAAGAGATAGGCCGCTACTCTTTCTTGCCAGTCGCCCTGGTCCATGCGGCCCAAGGCTTCTTTTGCTGAGCGAACTGCGCGCTCCGCCCGGCCGTTGCTAGCTGGGTGATAGGGGGCTGTGGCCGCGTGTCTGATCCCCTGTTCGGCCAGGAATTCTTGGAACGTGGTGGAGGTAAACTGGGGCCCGTTATCGGAGACTATCACATCCGGTAACCCATGGGTAGCGAACATCTTACGGAGGGCCCTTACTGTACTCTCTGCTGTGGTGGAGGTCATGATTACTAGCTCCACCCACTTGGAGTAAGCATCGACCACTATCATGAAGTTCCGGCCGTGGAAGGGGCCGGCAAAGTCGATGTGTAAACGGGACCATGGGCCTCTAGGGATCTCCCACTCTCGAGGGGCGGCTACGGGGGGATTCGGCCTAGAGTTTTGGCAGATCCTGCATCGGCCTACGTAGTCTGCGATTTCTGTGTCTAACAAGGGCCACCATACGTAGCTACGGGCTAAGGCTTTCATTCGTGCTATGCCTGGGTGGTTTTTGTGGAGTGCGGGCAGGATTCGTGCTCGTAGGGCTGTAGGGATCACTACCCTATCCCCCCAGACAAGGCAACCCCCGTGAAGGGCGAGTTCGGCCTGTCGCACTTTGAATGGGCGGAAGTGTTCCGCTACCTTTTCCGTGGGCCACCCCCTCAAAACCCATGAAGCGACCTGAGATAGGACGGGGTCAGCCTTTGTGCAGGCTGCCACGTCCGTGGCAGAAACGGGGAGGTCGGATTCGGCAATGGACAGAATAGAGAGCGCGGGCACGTGGGCTGTGTCCGTCTCTGGCAGGGGGCAGCGGCTCAGGGCGTCTGCGTGTCCTAGCTGTTTGCCCGGACGGTATAACAGCGTATACGAGTACGCCGTTAGGAACTCTGTCCAGCGTGTCATGCGGGGGGACAAGATGGGGGGAGTCGGCTTGTCACCCGCCAGTAGCCCCAGGAGGGGCTTGTGATCCGTGACTAGGGTGAACTTTCTACCATAAAGGTAGTCATGGAAACGCTTAATGCCGGACACTGCAGCCAGGGCTTCTTTATCGATTTGGCTGTAGTTCCGCTCCGTGGAGGAGAGTGTCCGGGAATAGAAGGCTATGGGGGCTTCTGAGCCGTTTGGGAGGACGTGGCTCAGCACCGCCCCTACGCCATAGGGGGAGGCATCGCAAGTCAGAATTAGAGGCATCCTATCGCTGTACTGGATTAGGACTGCCGATGAAGTTAAAATATCCTTTATAGCCGCGAACGCGTGCGCTTCACGGCTACCCCATTTCCAGGCTGCTGACCGGTCAAGTAGACGGTGTAGCGGCTCAGCTAGTGACGCCTTGTGGGGGATAAAAGGGGCGTAGAAGTTTAAGAGCCCCAGGAATGCTTGTAACTCCGCCCTAGAGGTGGGTGCGGGTGCGTTTTTGATGGCGGCAACTTTGGAAGGAGTGGGGTGGATGCCTTGGGCATCAATGAGGAACCCCAGGAATTCAACTTTGGGAACTGCAATTTCGCATTTGCTGCGCTTTAATTTCAGTCCCGCCTCCCTGAAACGTGTGAGGACCTCCCGCAGCGTTTTCAGGAGCTCCGAGTGGCTGGGGGCTGCGACCAGGACGTCGTCGAAGTAGGGAACGACGCCTGGGAGCCCGTGGAGCAACCGCTCCATGAGGCTCTGGAAAATCCCAGGGGCGACCGAGACGCCGAATTGCAGACGGCGGCAACGGAAAGCTCCGCGGTGGGTGACGATAGTCTGGGCTGTAGCCGCATCGTCGTCTACGGGAAGCTGCTGGTAGGCCTGTGCCATGTCTAGCTTAGCGAAAATGCGGCCCTGTCCTAAGGAGTGGAGTAGGTGCTGTACTACGGGAACCGGATACGGGTTTGCCTGTAGGGCCAAATTGATGGTCGACTTGTAGTCGGCACATATTCTCACCGATCCGTCGGGTTTGACCGGGAGGACTATGGGGGTTTCCCAGCGGGCGTGATCTACGGGCTCGAGTACCCCTTGTTCAATTAACTTATCGAGTTCCGCATCTACCTTTGCTCTCAATGCGAAAGGGACCCTGCGTGCCTTTAGCCTAACGGGGGCGACCTGAGGATCGAGGCAGAGAGAAATGGGGGTACCCTTGTAACAACCCAATTTCCCGTCGAACACATCTGAGAACTCGTCTAGGACGCTATCTACGGGGAGGGAAACTACCCTGTGTACCCCTTCTATGGTGAGGCCCAAAGCGGAGAACCATTCTAACCCCAGGAGGGCGGGCAGGTTGTTCCTTACGACTAAAACTGGGAGTTTCCCTTTAAAATTTCCATATTCCACCCGGATGTGGTATAACCCAGCTGTGGGAATCCCATTTCCCTGGTAATCTAGGAGGGAGACCCTGGCGGGGCGCAGCTTTCTCTGGGGGACCCCGGGGCAAAGGCGGGAGAACAAAGCCCAAGATAGGAGAGAACGGGATGAACCGGAGTCCACCTCCATTTGGCAAAGCTGACCTTCGAGACGGACGGCGGTGCTTATTTTCCGGTGGCCGGCGGGAACGGGGGATGCCTGGTAGACCACGCAGTCGGCGCTGGGGGGCTGGTAGGTTGAGTGGCAGTCCTCAGTGCGCCTCGCGGGACGTGGCTGCTGGCGGCGTGGTGGTGCCGGGCGCTGGTCGCTGGGCTGCATAAACGACGGGGCTGGCAGGGGAGCCCGGCATACTCTGGCGAGGTGTCCTTCTCCTTGGCAACGGCGGCAGACGGCAGAACGGTACGGGCAGGCTGTGCGGCTGTGGCGGCCGCCGCATCCGCGGCAAGGTGCGTTTGAGGCCGGCTGAACGGGTGCCGGTGGTTGCTGGGGTGGCCTCCGTTTGGGCTGCAGCCTCATCTGGCCGACGATTTCCTCCTCCTCCTCCTCCTCGTTTTCGGCAGGGGAGAGATCGTCGACGAGGTTCGTCTGGGCGAGCGGCCCCGCGACGGTTTGTGCGGGGGGGTTTAGCTGGAGGCGTTCCATGTCGGCCGTGGATTGCTCGGAGAGTTCGGCGGCTCGCGCTATTTCCACGGCTTGCATCAGGGTAATCTTGTGATTCCGGAGCAATCGGCCGCGTAAGTGTGCGTCGCGGACCCCGCACACAAACTGCTCCGCAAGGTTTTCCTCCAGGTCTGCAAAATCGCACTGGGCGGCCACAGTGCGCAAGGCCTCCAGAAAATGGCTAATGGATTCATTAGCCCTTTGTACTCGGCGGCGGAAAGCGAAACGGCGTGCAAATAAAGAGGGTGAGGGAGCGTAGTGGTTCCTCAGCCTGGACATCAGCTCGGCCCATCCAAGTTTGTATGCTGGCCTCGGGGCGGCCAGGGCTCTCGCAGAGGCGAACATGGACGGCTCACAGCAGGACAGGAAGAAGCTGCATTTCTCCTCATCGGTCTGAGCCTGGTTTTTCGAAGCGATCAGGTAACACTCGAACCGCTCCATGAATCCGTCCCATGATTCTCCGGTGGCTCCGCCGAATGGCGCGAAAGGAGGAAGCGATGACGCCATCGTGGTGTGGGGCCGGAGAGGGGAGAGGCAGGACGAAGAAAAATTCGCGTTCGCTGCCGGAGTTCTCGGTCTGACGATAGCGTTCTGGCTGGTTCAGACGCGGTGGCAGCTGGCTGTTCTTCTTCGTGGTCGCGGGAATCGGGATCCCATCCTCGTCGCCAGTTTTACATCTTGGAGCGAAGGGAAGGACGCGACAAGAAGTATGAGGAAAGTGACTTTTATTCAGCTCATAGTGGAAACGATTCAACGAGGCGTATTTCGCGCCCTACATTTATACCCCCAGGTTTGAGCGAGGGACCAATGGGGCGTCGAGTAGCTCGACCAATCAGGGCGAGGATTGGACCGGCTCTGCCCGGGAACCAATCAGGACGAGTCCTTTGTAGCTCGACCAATCAGGGCGAGGATTGGACCGGCTCTGCCCGGGAACCAATCAGGAGGAGTCCTTTGTAGCTCGACCAATCAGGGCGAGGATTGAGCCGGCTCTGCCCGGGAGCCAATCAGGAAGAGTCCTTGTTCGCGCGCTTGTATTTCCCGCGCTAGTATTCAACATCCACCAAAAATGTTCCCACTTCTCCTCATTTCTCCCACTTTCAAAGGGAATTTTGGTGGCAGTGGTAGCAACAGGAGAAGGGTGGCTGAATGTTGGGAAGCCAAGGCGGAGGCAAAGGCAGAGGCTAATGGAGTAAAGTCTGAGAATGATTGTGGTGCATAGTGGATAGTGCATAGTGCATAGTGGATTAAGCAAGTTATAAATGTCAAAATAAAAAAAAATCAAATAAAAAATCAGGGCGAGGATTGGACCGGCTCTGCCCGGGAACCAATCAGGAGGAGTCCTTTGTTCGCGCGCTTGTATTTCCCGCGCTAGTATTCAACAAAAAGCTTATTAAGTCCCCCAAACTCTGGTTAGGATTACTATTTAATGCTACATAGAATATCGAAGACAACATACAATTAAGTAGGCCGTGGGTTGCGAAACCCCCAGTTAATCTGGTAGTTTCTAAAGTGTCACTAGATTCACTATAATGTTTCTTGTTTACAGTAGATTAATATAGCAGCATTTTACAACAAAAATAGCAAAGGTTATAAAATATATTGATAGAAATAGATTCCAAAACGGAATTAGTTAAAGACTGTATGATAAAGTGGGCACAAAATTTCGAAGAACCAATAATGATGGAAACATGGGAAAAGATATGGGTAAGAAACGTAAAATTTACACAAGCCCAAAACCTGAGAGAGAATTTCTGTAAGATGTTTTATAGATGGCATTTAGATCCTGGAAAATTAGCTTGCATGTATCCGAACTTACAACCTAAATGCTGGAGATGTGATTATGTTGATGTATTATCATATATGGTGGACTTGTAAAAAGATCAAAGCATTTTGGATAAAAATATGGTGGATTATGCAAAATATTCTTAAAAAGAGGATAAAGTTTACTCCTCAGTTATTCTTGTTAGGCATAATCACAGATTGTACAGTTATAGGGACTAATTTGATTCTGAACTTAACAACGGCAGCAAGACTGTTGGTGGCGCAGTACTGGAAGAAGGAAGAATTGCCTACTATTCAAGAATGGACGTTAAAAGTAACAAACTTAGCAGAGATGGCTAAAATATCAGCATATCTCAAGGATCATTCAGATGAGAAATACAAGCTGGAATGGAGAAGATGGATTGATTATATTCAAAATAAATATGGGACTAAGAAACTCCAGATAGCTTTTGTAAAGTTAGCTTTACAAAAGGGAAGTTAAAGTAGAAGCGAGGGATGATGCTAAAATTAGTTAATTTATTTTAGTATATGGTTGCTAAATGTTTATACCCTGTATTTGATCTGGGAGGTTGTGGGGGAGGAGGGGATGTGGGGTCGGGGGGAGGGAGGGAAGGTATATAATTGTAAAACTCTTTAAAAAATTTAATAAAATAAAAAAATAGCAAAGAATTAAGAAGCAACATTTCAGATTTAAAAAAATATACCCTCTCTGAAATACTTGGTCTTTATTGCTTATATATTTTTTTAAAATAGAGCATTCCTAGAAAGATTAACTTTTGTAAATCCATATTCCCCTTGGCCAAATTCTCCTTCCAAGAAATTAACACCATGATGTGGTAGGAGGATACAGTGTTTTCAATATATCTGACAGTGATGTTGATGGGAATGAAAGGTACTGACAGGCTCATCCTTCCATTTGGACCAAAATGGGAACAGTGAAAATCACAATAATTCTCAGTGGAAGAACTTTGAGAGTATAAGGGAAATCATCCACTTAAGAAGAGGAACTCCAGAATTAATTCTGGAAGAAAGAGTGGCAAATCACCTCTCTACTGTTGCCAATAAAATTGTAGTCATGGCTGAAATGTTACAATGAGTTTGGATGCAAGATGATAAAAACTATAAGTAGGAAGGGACCTTTCTGGTTATTTCTGAGTAAATCTGAAGGTGATGATATGGCTAAACCAACACTGCTAGGAAGCATGCTCACTAATGGTGTTAGCATTGCAAGATAAATTTCTTATTTTACAGAACAGGTATAACACTAAATGTGAAAAGCATGGATCAAGGAGAACTTGGACTTGTCAAAATAGAAATTAAATGAAATAAACTAGAAGTTTTTGAAATAACTAAATTGGGTGGACTGTAATTGGTGGGCTGCTTTAAATAATGTAAGTAACATTTAGTAATGCAGAGGCTCGATAACTAAAATGGACATTCCTAATTATATTCTTAGACCAATAACAAACAGAAACACATCTATTAGAATTAGTGGCTATCTCGGGAATATTAGTATTGTACAAGTCTAGGTCCCTTAACATTGATTCAGTGATAGAAAACATTGAACAATTTTGTGGTTAAAAAGTATAATTAAGAAAGAACACAACTACTAATGGAATTCAGAAGATGGAGAGATTGAAAATTTGGAATTTCAAGAAAAATTGATCTGAGAAACTAAACAATAAAAGAGGTAGGCTGTATACTTAATTATACAGCAAAAATATTATAAGAATTGCAGAATATGGCAGCTGGAATCAAAATAAGAAGCTGAAATATTCCTCCCTTCATTTACTCAATTCATTCATTCTTCAACTTATATGGTGTTCCTTTTATGAAGTTGTCAAGTGACTTACATAATAAAGCGAAAAATAGCAGAACAAAGGACAAATATGCATAATGCAGTAAAGTACTTTATTAACTAAAAATAAACTCATTATGATATAAAAATGAAATGGGAAAATGTGGGTTAATGCTAGATATGAAGAAGGCAAAGATAATGTCAACCAATATGTTTACTGAAAAAGTGAAGTTGTAGATAGTTTTGTTTCAAGAATAGATAAATAAAGCAGAGTGCTGGAGAAGTAAAGATGAGATTAATCATATTGGAAGAAGACTGATAAATCTAAACAAGATCATGAAGGATAAGAATATTTCTATGACAACAGCAATCAGAATAGTAAAAGTAATGCCTTTTCCAGTGGTAATGTATGGCTGTGGAAGCTGGATGTTGAGAAGGAGCGAGAGAAATAAGATGATGCCTTCAAATTATAGATCTGTAAATATAGTTAGTAAGAACATTGTGGATTCAGGACGAGCTAATCAATCAGTTCTAGGCCAAATAAAGACTCCCTGCTCCCCCGAGGCAACAAACAGCAAACAGAAACCCACATAATTTGGGCATGTGATACGGGTGGATGATGGATTACAAAAAATAACACTATGCTTAGCAACTTTGAAGGAAATAGAAGGAGGAGAAGACAATAAATAAGGTGGATGGATAAGACTAGAGAGATTGTAGGACTGTCCTTGAAACAGCTAAAGATTCTCTTGGAAGACAGGTTGTGATGGCAAACATTTGTTCATGCTGTCAGCAAGGGTTGAGCCTAACTCGGTGGCATCTAAGTTGGTTTAGGATCACTCTGAATGTGGAATTGAGTGAGTTCAGCTTTCTATTTCTCCAGATTAGGCTTTCCTAGCTAGATAGCGGTCAACCTTGCTGAGACAATCATTCCCAGAATTCACAGTCATATCCTGTGACTTCTCTGGATATAAAAATAGTCCAGCTTGGAAAGGCAGAAGGGCAATCTATGAGAGTCACTGAGAAGTGGAAACAGAATGGTATAGATCAGAGGTGTCAAACTCAAGGCCCAGGGGGCGGATCTGGCCCACAGGCTGCTTAGATGTGGCCCACAGGGCTGCCTTGGAAACAGCAAAGGTCTGGCGCATGGGGCCTCTACCAGTGAAAACGAGCACCTGTGGCAGCCCAAGTGCTCTGCCAGCTAAAATGGAGCTCAGGAGTAAGATGACCAGATTTTCATATTGGTAAAGAGGGACACCTTTGACCAGGGGGTGGGGGGTGTTGATTAAAAATTTTATATGGAGCAACAAAAATTTTCATACAACGCAAAAATAGTATTGTAATTTTTTTTATTTCAACATAACTACAATTTACAAATATAAATTGTAACTGTTGCCAAACATCAAAATTTTGATCACGTGACCATGAGGATGCTGCAATGGTCGCTAAATGTTAAAATGGTCGCTAAGTGTGAAAAATGGTTATCAGTCACTTTTTTCAATGCCATTGTAACTTTGGTCACTAAGCCCATTATACCACCTTTCTTGCCACAGTTCTTAAGTGAATAACTGCAGCTGGTATTTTGTATTTTGGATAGAATCTTTTTTTTAAATAGCCTAAGACAATTTAAAAAAAAGAATCCACACAGAATAAATTGAAGTAAAACATTTCAAACTATTCTTTCTATGCACAATATATTTCAAAGTATTGTGCATAGAATTTTTAAACATGGTTTCACTTCAATTTATTTTGGATAGAATCTTTTTTTAAAATAGTCTAAGACAATTTAAAAAAAGAATCCACACAGAATTTAAAAAAATCCTATGCACAATAAATAAAATATTATTTTAAAATACATTAAAAAAAATAAAAGAAAAAAACCCAGCTCACTTACCAGCAGGCTTGCACTACAAGTCAACCCAGAATGATGTAGATGTTAATACAAAGAACTGAGCAAACTGAAATGGTGAAATTAGTCAGAGAAATATTTTTCAAAGAAACTTTGCCACCATTTTGGAGCAGACCTCCGAGCCTCCATGCCCCTCCCCTCCGGAAAATCCAGGAAGTAACACTTGCGGCCCCTCTAGCCAAGCGTTTCCTGGAGCTCTATGGTACTTGGTCATTTTTTCTTATAAAATGAGGTAAAAGGGGCGTGGGGGGTTCTGTTTTGTTGCTTTAACGTTTTAATATCTTCAATGAAAGTACTGAGACAGAGAGAGGGATTAGACAGGGTGTCTTTTGTCTTGCCCCAGTTAGGATTTCTTAAGCAAATCCACTGGACTTTCAACATGAAGCCAGAAAATCGGGACTTTTTTAAAACGGCCCAGGACATGGGACAAATTGTTATAAAGCTTGATTGTCCCGCTGAAATCGGGACGTCTGGTCACTTTACTCAGGAGGGCCACATGAGGCTACACCCTGGCTACACCCACTCTGTTTCCCCAAGATCAAACAGAACCCTGATGCGGCCCTCCCTCAATGAAATTAGTTTGACACTCCTGCTATAGATCAATGTTTCTCAGCCGTGACAACTTTAAGAGGTGTGGACTTCAATTCCCAGCATTCCCCAGCCAGCATGCCGTAGACAATTGTGTAAATCAATCTAAATAACCTATATTCAGAAACATCAACGTGTCACAGAAAGTCAGAAGAAACAGCTAAATTGTGTTGTGCTTATTGTGAAGCAAGAAATCGGAATTCTGGTTTGTTCTCCAAATAAGCCAGAATTAAAAGCCATAGTTTGTTCTTGGCTTTTGATTAAAGCAGGAGCTGGTAAACATTTCTAGTACTTTGGTGCTTGCCCCACAGCCATGCTAAACATTTCCCAAAATAACTAATATTCCATAAAATATGGTGAGTTTAATTTTGGATTCCCCCCCCCAAATTATTTAAATTTCAATGGAAGTCAGTAGTTCCCAACATGGGGCCCAGGCCCCACAGGGGAGCAATTTGATTTTTAATGGGGGCAATTTGAACCTTGTTTAAAACAAGTTAATGGCCTTTTAGGCTTCCTCCTTGTAAGTAGAGTTCACTTTTTGAGTAAATTAAGAATTATATGTCACGGGGCGGGGGGGGGGGTAATCAGGATTTTAAAGATGCTTAGGTGGGGCATGGCCACAAAAAGGACAGGAACCACTTCTCTAGGTGTTCTTTTAGGGTGTGTGAATGCACCAGTATTCAGAGATGTGAGAGAAAGACTAGCTAGTGAGAAAGGGAGCGTGCAGGAAAAGGACAATAAGCTCATTTATTAGTGGCTGAAAACTCCTTACAGACCTTTTATTGAAGAAAGAAAAATGAACTTTTGATTTATGGGTTTGATGATTAGAAAGGATAGACTGTGGAAAGAAGGAAATTATTATGTGATTTTAGAAAGGTAAAATATAAACGCATTCATAACTGTTATTAAGAAGATTGGAAGCTGCTTTTTTTACACAGGTAGTCCTCAATGTACAACCACAATTGAGACCAAAATTTCTGATGCTAAATGGAACATTTGTTAAGTGAGTTTTGCCCCATTTTATGACTTTTCTTGCCCCAGTTGTTAAGTGAATGACTATAGTTGGTAACACGGTCGTTAAGTGAGTCTGGCTTCCCCATTGACTTTGCTTGTCAAAAGGTCACAAAAGATGACCCAAAAACACTGCAGGCGTCATAAATATAAGTCAGTTGCCAAGCATCTGAATTTTGATCATGTGACCAAGGGGATGCTGCAATGGTCGTAAGTGTGAAAAATTTTCATAGTTCACTTTTTCGGGTGATGTAATACCTTTGAACAGTCCCTAGATAAACTGTTGTAAGTTGAGGACTACTTGTCACTTATTCTTTCCTTTTTAAAATTTTCTTTCTTTTCTTAATTTCTTTTTTGTCCATTTACTATTTTTATTTTATTTCTCCTCTAAAATGTGTATTGCTTTTATTCTGCTAAAACTATTCGTTTATTAAAAAAATAGTAATACAAATATTCTAACACTACTTTGGCATGCAGAAAAATGTTTCTGCACCTAAGGAGAAACAACAGAGGGAGCTGACCCCTCAGTTGGAACAACAACAACAACAACAACAACAACAACAGCAACAACAAAACAGCATTGCAATATCAAAGGGAAGTAGATTAGGAGTTGACCAAGAGCTCCATTAGTGAATCGTGCTCAGTCAGCTAGCTTAGTGGAGCTTCTATATAAAAAGGCAGTCTACATCTGAAGGGCTATGTGTTCTGTGCAAAAATATGAGAAATAGGCAACTTTACTGATGTGTTAATAGGTTCCTAGAGACATTTCTCTGGTATTGGTGTCTGTAGAAAAGATGGAGCAGGCCTGTCACTTCCTTGGGAATTCTAATACCTTTGTGATGTCATCCAACCAGGCTCAACTGTCAGTTTTTGTCAGTTATCCGTTATCAGAGTGAAGATGACTTCCAAGAGGTAAGTTGGTCTTCACAAGGGCTGCTGGACTCTGGGGAACCATCCCCCTTTTAGTATATCAGAAGGGTGAAAATGCTGATTTGGCCTCTTTTAGGAAAGAGAAGCCAAAGAAGAGATCTACCACAGAATACCTACCTCCTCCTCCCGTTACTTTTAATTTTTGGTGGATAATTTTTTAATCAATTGGGAGCACAAAATCCCTTTTACTTGCCATGAATTAGGCATGCTTTCTTGAAATTTCCTCATTGCTACAGTCTTTCTATGCTCTAGCATTTTTCTTAATTTCTTTTGTGGGGGGGGGGGAGAGAAAAGGTTTGTGTATTGGGAGAGAGGGAGGGAAGAGGCTGGTTAAACAAGACATCCATGATCTGATATTCAAAGTTCTCCAGAGGGAGGCAATACACCTAATGCTGGATACCAACCACGATATACTGCAATGGAGAAAACATAATTATTGGTATTGATCCCCAAAAAGCATTATATGGAGTATCATGGCGAGAAGAGATGGGGAGGTCTCCTGGGATGGGGAAACTGAGATGGGTAAGGTAGGGAAGGAATATTTTCAGGACTGAACTCCCTCACAGAGATTTAAACAGAAGGAACTTGTGTCTTTTCCCAAATGGTCCAAAGGCAGAGTTACGGGCCATACCTTTTTCTGATACGCCAAAAATTCCTTCCTTTTTTGATCGCTCTGCCTTTCCTTGAGGTCTTCCGCCATCCATGGAGATCTTTCAGGATTTTTTTTTTGACAGATCTTAAATTCACCTTGGCAAATTTAGGCTGGGGTTTTACTAAGGTTCTGGAAAACAAATTCCCATGGTAAGAAATTATCTTAATGTTGTGGTAGAGGAAAAAGAGAAGTGTCTTCATCCAAGGAGAAACAATGGTGGGGGCTGACTTAAGAGACAGGGAAGTAAGAACATCTACAGGCGACATGTTTCCAAAAGTCTTGCTCAAGCAGCTAGCTCAGGGGTCAGCAACCTTAAACACTCAAAGAGCTACAAAGGTCCTCATTGGAAGCCCCCCGTTGAATCGTGGAGCCGACTGGAAGTCCGGTTCCCCCACCATAGAGTCTCCTTCTAGTGCGGCATCCATTTTCCTCCACCTGTCCTAACCAAAAGCCCTATCAACTGTGGAGCCAACCGGCAACAGGGAGCCACAGCAGAGGGATGAAAGAGCCACATGGGGCTCCAGAGCTGAAGGTTGCTGACCCCTGAGCTAGCTTAATGGAGCTTCCACATTAAGAGGCAATCTACATCCAAAAAGATAGTCCTCCTCAGCAAGAAGATGGAAAATAGGCTGTTATTGTGATTTTAGGGGAGTAACTTCCCAAAGGCATTGGGTTGGCATTATTGGTATGCAGAAATGCTGGGCTAGATGATCAGCCTTAGCACCTCACAATGATTAATGGCAAGGAGGCCTGGGGTCTCCTGGGAAACTCCAGGACCTTTGTTCCCTCATTCGTCTACCATTGGGTTTAACTCTCAGTTACTCACTCTCCTCAGTGAGTGAATAGTTCCATTTCAAGATGTAAGTTGGCTTTCTGAAGGCCTGATGGACTCTGGGTGTCCTTCCTCATTTTGTAACCAACTTTTCAGAGGATTGGAATATTCCATGGGGGAAAATGCCCATTTGTTGTCCTCTAAGGGAAGGAAAATGGGGCAAATATGTTCCAGAGTAGTTTTATTTTTAAATCCCTTATTGGTGCTAAAAAAAAAAACAACCAAACCCTGGGCTGACTACTTTTCCATTGGGATCACACAGCATCCTTCACCTCTGAATTAGGAAAAGCTGTTTTAAATTTGGTAAACTCGTAGTTGTGGAATACATCCAATCACACAAAACAAACCAAGGTTAAAACTAAGTTCAAACCAGAAGCATTATTATTCCACTCTGGCTGCTTTCCATCACAGGGATGTTATTTTGGGTATTGCTACGGGATCTACACGAATCAAAGGGATTCTGGAAAACAGACTTTAGTTCAATCCTTTCCTTATATTCCCTTTTCACTATTTCTCTGTTCTCTGGGATTCAACTGTTTTTATTGTTTTGGAAGAAAAACAAGGAAGTTTAGGACAAGCAATCCAGGAGCTGGTGTTCAGAGTTCTCCAACATTCAAACTGGAGGACACAAGAGAGTCTCTTAGGAGGAAAAAAAAAGTGGTGTTGATATGGAGTTCTAAAAAATGGAACAGTAGACACTTTGAGTTGAAAATTGAAATCGGACAGTGAGCGGACTTCTCCATTGTAGACATATGTAGGGACCTCTTCAGCATCATTCCAGATTCGAGGTTGCACACAGAGACAGGGCAGAGACCAACAACATTCCTGTTGCAGATACCTGGGTGGTACCAAGAGCACATGTGAGTCAATGGACAGACCCACCCTAGTTTCAGTTAAAGACGCTCTCCTATATAGTGGATTGGAAAATGAAACTGGAGGAAAGGGATATGTAAGTAGAAGAAGAGGTAGAGCCTTGGGAGGGGGTGAAGTTAAAAGAGGAATCAGCTTGGAGTAGTGATGTTTCCACAAGCAATCTAAGTATAACCTCCCCTCCTCTTGAAGTTCATTAACTCTTAACTAGTGTGAATTTAGTCTGACTATAATTTGACTAGATTGTCCTGAAAGCAGCAGAAGAAAGAGGAAGAAGAAGAGGAAGAAGAAGAAGAAGAAGAAGAGGAAGAAAAAGAAGAAGAAGAAGAAGAAGAAGAAGAAGAAGAAGAAGAAGAAGAAGAAGAAGAAGAAGAAGAAGAATTATTTTCTTAACTGGAACATACCATGTGGGCCTGATTCTTTGTGTGTGTCATCTCTGAAGCTAGTCTGCTTTCAAACAGGAAGTGACATTCAGTCTGAGCATCTTAACAGGTTCTGAATGAAACCATCATGAAGACGCCAATGGAAAGATGTTTACTACTTGGTAAGGGCATGCAGACCTTTTACTGGAAAACAAAACATCCAACTATTAAGATCTCGTTTTTTGCTTGTGTTTCGTTAACGCGCCAATGGTGCATTTTGAGACAATGAATGATATGAAATACATGGATTGGGAGGAAATTTGATGCGCATCTCTTCGCAAACTCATAGATATAATAAACGGCTGCTTCCATGAAAATGGTATGCAACTGACATGGCGAGCAGCAAAAGCTGAATCACTCACAATGAAATCTTTTCAGAACTAATGGACAAAATGGTAGAGATCCCCCCTCCCTCCACTTCATGTTTTGCTCATGTATATTTCATTCAGAATCCTTTAAAAATATTCATTTGCAATTTTGTCTTGGCTGATCTTGAAAACCACTTAGGTTGCCTTGGCAGGAAGATCAAGAAATGCACTGTGGTTCTCAAGCTTTCCCAAAATAGAAGGCATCGTATATCCTGGCTTAAGGCTCCCGTACAATTTTTTTGGCCAAGATTACTTCTGCAATCTGAATCCAGTTTTTTATTCTGTCCCCCCCCCCCCCCCGCTCCTTCCAACACACATCATTCACATATACCTGCTTTCCCTTTAAAATGCTCACTGGAAGTCTTGCTCTTTATGTTCTCATCCCTGATTCTTAAATCCTGTCAACCCTGATTTTAGGCAGCCGATTAAAAACAATGTTATTCTTTGAAGCTTTTAATCAGATGGCTTTTATCTGATTCTGTTTATTGCTGTTTTACTCGTGTCTTATTGATACTTCTCCTTGTCTTGTTTCTGCTTTTTATCTCTTTGCCTCTTTTTATTTTATTATGTTTCTAAAGTATTTTTGTTTTGACAGTTTTATTGATTTTATTTTTATTTAAGAGCCAGGGACCTGGGACCCCATTGGAGCTGAGCTACAACTTTAAGCAGACTAATGATAATTATAATTAGCAACAATCCTGGCCTGGATGTGGATGCCAATGGTATTGATTTTGGCTACTTCCATGAAGCTAACATTAAATAATGAAATGGCTATTCTGGAACTGCAAATGACATAACCTTAAAACACTTTTGGGTTCTAAGAGCGAGAGACTAGAATTCCTCAGCTTGAGCAGCTTCAATGCTCAGAATGATGGGAATTGTGAAACCTAAAACTGGGAATAAAACAGGAAGCAAACTCCAAAAGCAACATTTCAAATTTATCAATAGAATTCAATTTTCACATTTATCCAGGAGGTTAATGTTTAAACCAAACCAATCAATATCCAAGAGCTGTGTATGCTTCTTGCTGGATAAAAGTTCAATATTTGGAACATCCGCTATTACGGTACTTTTAAGTGGATATCACCTTCTACTTTTAGCCTTTTTCTTTACTTGCTTTTTATAGCTGTATACCATGGGTCCTCAAACTACGGCACGTGGGCCACATGTAGCCCACCAAAGCCATTAATCTGGCCTGCACAGGACCACGAGGCTGCCCCGCCAACATCACCCCACCCACCCTTTGGCCGAGTGCTGGACTTACCTTCATGAGCCCTGCAGGCTGGAACTGAAAGCAAAGGCCAACAATTTTGACCTGCAGAGATGTTCTGGAGGCAGGAGAGATGAAAAATGGGGTGCACAGATGTCCCAGGGGGCAAAAAAACAGGCCATTTCCACCTGTTTTTGCCCTGCAGAGACGTTCTGGAGAGGGGGAGGTGAAAAATGGAGTGCACAGATGCCCCAGGAGGCAAAAGGCCCAGTCACATGACCACCTAGCCACACCCACCCAGCCGGTCCAGGCCCCCCCCCCAACAGTCTGAGGGACTGTGAATTGGCCCCCTGTTTAAAAAGTTTGAGGACCCCTGCTGTATACAAAGAGGTGATGGACTCAGAGACAAGAGTTGTTGCAAGCAACATAAAAGTATTTTAGTGCTCAACTTGCAATCTCAGGATATTCTTTTAAGAGCGCTATCCGAGGAATCCAAAGGTTCCACACGAGGAAATATGGTTTGTAATGGAAATCCGTCAAATTTAATTTTTGTTTTTCAAAAGTCGGGTCATAAAAAGCAGCAGCAACAACAGCAGCCACCCTGGAATTTGTTTCACTTTCTGAGTTTCGCATCTGTAATTTTACCAGTTTGTAGCCAGTGATCCATATCTGGAAAAATGTTCACATTACATAAATATTTATTCAACCTAATAAAAAACAAAGATAATATGCATATGCTATATTTAGGGCACGGTTGACGGCATGATTCATTCTCCATTATGAATGCTTATTTGAAGCCTCTTTAAGCACCCCTCTTCCTTTCGTCTGCCTGACTTTGCAGATATCATTCTCATGTATCTTGGAAAATGTCTCCCTCCAAAGAGATATGAGGGACACATGCTGCAGCTGAGCAACACAATCCTAACTTTCTTTATCCATTCCCGCATAGCTCCAAGGGCAGGGGTGGGAATCAGCCAGCTTGGGCCGGTTTGGGCGAACCAGATGCTAATTTTATATCTGGTTTGCCAAACTGATAGTTGCAAGGACTGGATGGCCCCACCCATGCTGCCCCTCCCTTCCAGGAGTCTCCCCGCGGCTCATTTTGGATGCCAGGTAAGTACAGGGTCCGCGCGGAGGCTCTGAGAGCGAAAAACGGGCCTCCCAGAAGGTCTGGAAGTCTGGAAGCAGGCCTATTTCTGGCCTCTAGAGGGCCTCCAGAGCTCAGGGTGGCCATTTTCACCCACCTGGAGGCTCAAGGAAAGCCTCCAGAGCTTGATGAGGGTGAAAATGCCCGCCCACCCTGTGGTGCAGGAGGCCGAGTATGCCACACCCACCACGCCCAGGCCCACCCAGCAACTGAGCAGAGAACCGGTTGCTAATTTTTTTCAATCCCACCTCTGTCCAAGGGGGTTACTTCTAAAGAGAAAACAAGGATTAGGGGTGACATGATAGAAGTATTCCAATATTTGAGGAGCTGCCATCAAGGACAGGTGGGCTCAACTTATTTTCCAAGCACAAGAAGGCAAGACAAGAAACTGATCAAGGAGAGGAGCACCCTGGAATTAAGGAGAAAGTTCCTAATGGTGAGAACAATTAATCCAGCTCTATTCTGACTGGTTGAATCAGATATTATTGTATATATATGAACAAGAGACTACCTTGATGATTATAAGTAGAACTTTTGGGAGCACACACATGTGTGCACACACACACACGTACACCCATATATATATATGTATGTGTGTGTGTGTGTATATATACACATGATTGATTGATTGATACATACATACATACATACATACATACATACATACATACATACATACATACAACCCCCGGTATGCCCAAATATGGGAGGAAGATCACTACTTCCATTCTCTCTCCTTCGGCTCGTCACAAGAGACCATCCAGACAGAAACCCAATATTTTTACTGTGGCCTTTGTGTTACATTTGTGCTGATAAATAAATAAAGGGAGACTAGTATAGATCTATTTCAAGCTATTTAGCTCTCATCAGCTACCCATACCCTTACTGCCTCTGTGGCTCAGTGGTTAACACATCTGCCTAAGATGCAATACAGCACAGGTTCGATTCCCAGTAAGGGTATGGCTAGCTGATGAGAGCTAAATAGCTTGAAATAGATCTATACTAGTCTCCCTTTATTTATTTATCAGCACAAATACAACAAATGTAACAAAAAGGCATTTATTATAGGCATAATGAACAGAACAAGATACCTGCCAAGCCTTGCAAAAGCCGCGGGCTGGTGTACGCCCTGCCTATGTAATTGCTGGAGTCTGATTGCATGATCGCGAAAGCTAGGCCGCACCACTGATTGCATGATCGCGAAAGCTAGGCCGCACTGCCGCCACCACCGCCCACCTGCTTTCGGCCACATGGCGTACGGCAGCTCGCAGCTTTCAAGAGCTGGCGTAAGCTAGCCTCCCGAGTCCCCCCCCCCCATGCTTAGTTGCTTACCAGAGGGAAGCAGCAAGCTCCTGGAAGGCGAAGGGAATTGAAATGGAGGTCAGCAAGCGTGCTGCTCGGGAACGAAAGACTCTTTTGAAAAGAGAAGTCTCCAAAAGAGAAAGACTCTTTTCAAAAGAGGAATGTTGGCCGTTGGCGCCATGCTTTTAAACGGGTCATCTCCAGCCCGCTCACTGGTTGGCTGGACTCCAGCCAATCAGTTACGGTGGGCTGGGCTAGCCTAGTTTAGTGCAGACGGGCGGGGGAGCGAGCAAGCTGCGATGGGACGGCAAGGGCGATCGAGTGACAGGGCCGGTGCAGGTGTTCCCGGAAGTTACTTCCGGGTCCACTGGTTGAACCTCCTCTCACTGGCTCGCTGGATTTCACGAATTGGTTCGCCCAAACCGGTGTGAACCAGCAGAAACCCACCACTGGGTAGGAGGCACATTTTGCAAACAAAGAACACCATGAATTGAGCTTCTAGTGCAGACAGAGAAACTCAACTTGACGGACAAAAAAAAAGTACAATTCGGCTGCAATATTATCCCCACTGACTGTTCTGCATGGTTACTAGCTGTGCTGACTCCTATAGAGATGATTATATAAGCCCAATTATTATCTCAAACTTCTGCTAAACCCAAAATGATTGCTTCTAACTCATTCATACAGCCAACAGTTGTAGGGGCTCAAACTGGTCAGGCTTTTAAAAATGGCCCTGATGATCTCAAAGGGGTGCAATTGAAAGTTGTTGGTTATTTAATTGAAAGAACAAAGCACTGTTGTGAGTCAATATAATATTCTTATTAAAACCATCCTAGATCTGATCATGTGGATTGAAGCAAGATATTAGCTTGTTAAGATTTTGTCCCAAAGGTGCTTTTTTTCAAGAGGCAACTGGACTTTCTCATCCAAGATGAGAAGCAAAACATCTTCAAAGAAAAACCAGAAAGTCCAGTTGCCTCTTGAAAAAAAGCACCTTTGGGACAACCATGACCTAGATGACTGAGAATCTCCATAGACATTATTAAGGTTGTGGTTCTGTCTGCAAGGATCTAGAACATCTCCATGAGTAGGTCATATTCATTTCTTTGCTTTGATTCTTCTGTTTATAAGATAAAGACTTCAAAAGCCTGGCCTCTGTTGTGTCTGCTGGAGGGACTTCAAGGTCTAGCCTCTTTATTCCTTCCTCTAGTCTAGCAGGAGATTCTGCCAAAGATTCGGCCTTACACCACTGACCTCTTTGATTCCAATCTAGATTGGGTTCATACAACACACTTACCTGCTAATTTAACCACAGCTTGCTTACTTACCAATTGCTTGGGCTTGACCACATACTGAACCATAAATTAACCACCCTGGTTCAGTCCACACAACCTTCTGAAACAGAAACCAGCCCAGTCAGATTTATTTTAGTATGTGGTGTGAATGAAGCACTCTCTCAAATATTTAGCAATGCTTCTTCATCAAGGGTTTTCACAGCTGATTTGGTGTTGTAGAATAAAGGGAAACAAAATCACGGCCCACTGTCCAGAGAATGAGACATTCTGCACAGAAGTAAATGTAAATTTAACACTGCACCAGTGGTGGGTTTCAAAAATTGTTCGAACCTACTGTGGGTGTGGCCTCCTTTGTGGGAGTGGCTTGCCGCCCATGTGACCGGATATGAAGATGCCGACGACACTTGTCAGAACCACCTTAAATTACCTCACACACAGCACTGGCATGCATAAGAATATGATGTAAACTTGTTTTTTAAAAGGCAACTTTGGTTTGCGTTAAAACAACTTCAACACACACAATGTTCTGATTGCACCACAAACGCAGTAGTCATCCTTACCTTTCACAGAGGCACTGAGTTTTATAAACATGAGCATGATAGTGTAGAATAATCATATCCAAGGACCAGTGGTGGGTTTCAAAAATTTTTTGGAACCTCTTCTGTAGGTGTGGCCTGCTTTCCGGGTCCACTGGTGGAACCTCTTCTAACCGGTTCGGTAGATTTGACGAACCGGTTCTACCGAATAGGTGCGAACTGGTAGGAACCCACCTCTGCACTGCACAATGGACCTTCCCCAGTTGCACAAAGAATGAAGGAGGGGGAAGTAATGCTAATTTTAAAAATGAAGTTTCTGGCATGCCACATATCAGTGCTTGTCCACAGACTAGGGGTTGGGGATCCCTGCTCTGGAGGACGCAATGTTTGGGTCTCAAACCTATATTTCTTGGGAACTTCAAAATACAGAGCAGCTATGCCTATTTATTGGTTGTATTCTATAAAGTTATCCATCACCGGGGAGGAGAGGGGATTAAACCAAAGTAGTTTCCAAAAGTAAATCTGGAAATTCCTGATGCTTTGAATTATAACTGCTGTCCTTCCAAATCAGTATGATGCTACTTCCTGGGAATACCACTGCCATGGATGTTCTGTCTTTCTAGACTCTGCAAAGAATATTTTTGAAAGGAAGAAGTAGGAAAAAAGATAATGACACCCGCATCAATAAAAATAATATTATATAGTTATAATATAACTAATATAACTATTAAAGAAATAAAACATTAAAAAAATACAGCAGAAAGACATGCCCAAGCTAATGATGTCTGAAATGATGAGAACCTACCATTTAACAGAAAAGTTCTTTCAAGTGATATTTGACTAGTAAGCAATATAATTGTTCAGTCCAGTAAATAGAACCATTTAAATTCTGAAGAGGTAATTGTTTCAGTTACTTACAGCAACTGATGCATGCAACATCCATAAAGAATTGTAAAGCTTCATAAAGTTTAACAAACTTTGTACAATAAATCAGGGAATGTTGGAACTGTGGAGTCCTTGGTACTCCCTGAGCTCGATTGTTTGCTGGCCAACCAGAGGTGGTTGCTCCCAGTTCAGCCCGGATCGGGCAAACTGGTAGTGGTGGCAGTGGGAGGCTCTGACCACCCACCCGGACGCTTCTGTGTGTGTGCATGAGCAGAAGTGTTGCACATGCGCGCAAGCATCTGCACATGCATGAGTGAACCAGTAGTAAAAATAATGGAAACCCACCACTGTGGCCAACGTTTCATTGCACAACAAAGTAACATTATCAATGCTAGTGAATGCTCTGACAATATGATAATAGTCTTGCCTTTGCCCGTATTTTTTTTAAAAAAAGGTCTACAGTTCTGAAGTCTTTTACCTTTGTCTTAGGTAATAAATACTGCAGAAAGGATTGATATATTTAAAACTGTCTGGAAATTCTAAGAATTTTCATTCCTATGGATTTGAAAGGTATTTGGGATAGATACCTGTTCTGACCCCCCTCCGTCTGGTGAGTCACGCCGACACATACTGTTAGCCACACTTTATTCACAGTAATTACTCACAGACAAGACTTTGGCAGCAACCCAGACTCCCACAGATAAGAGATACACACAAGAGCTTCTCCAGCTTCTCCAGCTTAGTAAAACCGTTGTGTCCTGCAAAAGGTCTCCTCCCAAAGTCTCTTCTTACATACTCTCTTTGGAGGAGCCAAATCACAACCACCTGGGCCCAATTATCTTCTATGTCTCCGTAATTGTGCCTGTGCTTATCCGCCCTTCTCTGCCTGGCGTCCAGGACCAACTCCCTTTGCTCCTCCCCACTGCTCCAGGGCCTGACATCAGGGACAAACCCCCTTTAGCTTTCACCACTTCTCCATGCCTCAGGCGCCTCCTGGTGGCCAACCAGGCTCTCTGGTCCCTGCTCAGAGTCTGAACCCTGCCCAGGGTCCTCCACATCGTCCAGAGCCGACTCAGGGTCCCTCGCTATCAGAGTCTGTCGGCATCTCCAATGGCTCCTGCTGGGCCACAACAGATACCTTATGCATTTTTAGAATTGTAAGCCACCCAGTCATATTCTCAAAGCAGCGGGACACGTGGTTATAAGGCAGAGGGTTGCCTTTTCTTTCCGGAAGGGCAGAAGAGTAAAGAATATAGACCCAGCGACGTCTTTAAAATACTTTCTAAGCTTTTGGACTGATTAAAACTTTAGGATTTCTGTTTGGTATGAAATGGCAAAGCTGTGTACTGATGAGGAATGGAAAGAAGCATTGCTTATTCTAGACAGATATTATACGGGACTTTTACAAGACTTATTTGAATTTCAATCCAAACTGCGTATGAAGTGTTTTCTGTGAGGAAAGTGGGGACTAAGATTTATTTGAATTGCGGTTTGGGATGAATGGAGTTGGGAAGAGTGGGGCAGAAAGGAAGGTGGAGCGGGATATTGATGAAGGGATCTTGGGATTGAACGAACTGGTATGGATTTTGGGCACACATTTTACGAATTTATATGTTTGAAGTATAACATAAAAAGCTCAGGATTTTAAAGTGAAGAGCGAGATCCTAATCTTATGCAATTTGGGCTTGGGAGGAATGGAGACGTGAAACGAAGGATAGGAAGATGAGTAGCGAAAGCATGAAGATAAATTGATTTTTGTATAAACTAATAAGGTTAAGAAAGGCTATCTGGAGAGTCTACAGGAAGATGGGGGTAAATATCAATGAAGTAAGGGACGAGGACAAAATATAAATGGAATGATTCACACTGTTTAAATTTTAAGAATGATGGGAGGCTGAGCATAATGCAAAAGATTTTTCAATTTTTTTTTATTTACTTTTTTGTTTTTGTTTTTTTTCTTTTTCGGAGTGTTTTTTTTATTTTATTTTCATTATTATTGTTAATAAGATATTTTGAAGGTGAATGGTACTGAACTATGCCGGGTGTGTGACCTGGGAAGTCGGAGGGGGTTAGGGAGGGGGGTTCATTGGGGGTGGGTGGGTGGGTGGAGATATAGTTTCAATATATAGAATAAGAAGAATACACTTGTATACTGTTGTTCCTTATCTTT
Organism: Thamnophis elegans; assembly: GCF_009769535.1. Taxonomy (NCBI): domain Eukaryota; kingdom Metazoa; phylum Chordata; class Lepidosauria; order Squamata; family Natricidae; genus Thamnophis; species Thamnophis elegans. The sequence continues at coordinate 18,129,775 of NC_045542.1, read as the reverse complement.
TCTTTTTATTTTTCTCTTTTTTTTTCTTATTGCTTTTTTCCTTTCTTTTTTCTTTTTGGCGTAAGGAATAGAGAAATGCACCATAGTGAGAAGTAGAGGAAAGGAAGAGGGAGAAGTAAGGAGGGAGGAAGAGGGGAATGTAAGGAGGATGAGAGGGGAAGGAGGGTGAGGAAGGTGAGAAAGGAAGATAGGAGGGGAAAGGGAAGTAGGAGCGGTGATCGTTGGAGGGAGAAAGGAAAGTTGGAGGGGGAGAAGAAGGGGTGTATGAAAGTGATAGGTTGGGTTTATGAGTTGTGTTTAGGTTGGGGTTTTTTTTTTTTCTTCTTACTATTATATTATTATTATTGCAAATATCCCGTATATAAGTGAATGTACAAAATTGAAAATGAAAATGAATAAAACATTTAATATATATATATAAAAAAAAAGAATTGTAAGCCACCCAGAATCACTTGGTTGAGATGAGTGGTTATAAAATTTGAACAAACAAACAAATGAACAAAAGCTGCAACTCGGAATAGGAACCAGTCCTGTGCATCCTATACGTACCTCAGATTTACTTTGGACTAGATTTACCCAATATTCCAGTAGCTCTAATCTCTTTACCTTCCACCCCCATTCATATCTGATCCCATCAGGGGTGGGTTTCAGGCGGTTCGCGGCGGTCCCCGCGAACCGGTTGGTCGGCGAACCCGGAAGTAAGTAACTTCTGGGCACGCCGAAGGATCCACCCGCCCGCCCGCGTTTCTTACCCGGTTTTGATGAGTTCTGCGCTTCCATGCATGCGCAGAACGCATACAGCGCCTGCGCGATCCTCCAGGAGCAGCTGGAGCATCACACAGGTGCTAGTACGCATGCGTGCATTGCATGCGTGCCCAAGGACGCCACCGGCCTCGTTCCAACTGAACCGGTTGGAACGGGGCGAGAAACCCACCCCTGGATCCCATGGATGAAGTAGAGTTGCCATCATTTAAAAAGAGCGGCTCTCCAATATGCTTGACTTCCTGACAGAGCCAACACACTGAATCAGAGCATTATTAGGGTGTCCTAATAAACTGCACATATCTTCTGCTTGATGGGATAACGACAATGTTGGTTGGCAAGAGAATCTCTGGTTTAGAGATACCATCTTGCAAAGAGTAGCATAAGCAAGCTTGGGACAAAGCTAAGCTATGAAGTTAATAACCTATTATATGTCTAAAGTTAATAGCCTATTTTACATCTACTTTAGTCAAAGAAAATAATATGTGTGAAATTTTTGATTGACCAAATGATGGAATTCAACATCCATGGGTCCATCTGCTGATGACCATGGTTTATGGAACATTCTAACTTAGAATGTAAGTGGAGTAGATATAAAGAAAATGAATTTCATGAAATGAAAAAAATTGAAAAATAGGCTTTTTTTTGAGTTTTGGAAACTAAGAGAGGAAAGGTGGTGATAGATCTGAACAAACAAGGTGTGATCTTATGGAATCGATGAATTTACGCAGGGAAATAAGGCTGGAAGTTTTATGATGAATGAAAGGGCTAAAATGTATATCAGAAGATATGAATTTGTGTTAACTCAGTTTTTGTCACTGCATACAAAAATTAGAATTCATAAATTGGAATGATAGTTGCATGCTACACTCCAGTGAAATGTGATGTTAGAAGAAGCAAAGATGAATTTGAAGAAAAAATGTGCAACGTTTTGGATAAATGTAATCTGAGGCAAAAGTTATTCTTTTAGATGGTGGGAATGAAACAACAGAATATAGAAAAAAAATGATTGGATCAAGAATGTGCAATAGTAGTGACTGGTATATAGCTGCTTAGTAAAAGTTATTTGTTTTAACAATATGGTTTAAGCAATGTGTGTGTCTGTGTGTGTATATACATACACATGCACATACATGGCAAAGGTATGAACGTAGAGCTTATAGACTATTTCATTTTAATACTATTGATGGCAGGTTGAGGCATTAATTTAGCACACAAGAGGGATGAGATATTTTCAGTATGAGCCAAATCCTTTCTTTGATAAAGCCCGAAGTGGATCTTGGAAAATGGACATGGAAGAAAAGGAAAGAATGAAAGTAGAATGACTGCAGGAAAGGAACGTACATGTCACATACATCCCCACTACCCACAAACACATACTCAGTCATTCATGTGTGTGTGTGTGTGTGTGTGTGTGTGATGTATATATATTTGTATGTGTATGTGTGTGTTTGTGTGCGCATGCACAGACACACCCACACACCCACGCACACACACAAATAAATCTCCCAACAGAATGAATGGCTCTAAGATGTAAGTGAATGCAAGAAAATAAGTTATGGAAGCTGTTATGAATTGAATAAAGGAATTCTTCTGTCAGAATGCCTTAGCAGTATTTGGTTAATGGAATATATGAAAAAGGATGCTTAGTGGAATAATACGTGAAAGAGGCTGTGAATAAGCAAAAAAGTATATAAAGGTATAGTTTCTGTAAAAAATATAAATATCATGCAATAAGCACAGAGAGAAACAAAATGCAAAGAATATAATCAAAGAGAGTAAAAAACTATTAAGATTAAAAAGGGCAAAAATAGATTGCTGTTGATAGCATTTTTTTAAAAAAAATTAGAAATAGGTGAAGAGGGCTGAATTAGGAATGCTTTAACATTAATTCTAAGAAAATGAATGAAACACAAAATGTCCTATAAGAATGTCAAAAAAATGGTAAGGCTGCAGATATTGATGGTTTGACTGGAGAAATAATTATTTAAAGATATAGTTTGGGGTTTTATTTCTGCAAGCCTCCCAGACTCAACAAGAGTGAGTACAGCAACAATATATATATTCTTAATAAATAATTTAGATAGGTAGGTAGGTAGGTAGGTAGATAGGTAGGTAGGTAGGTAGGCAGGTAGATAGGTAGGTAGGTAGGAGAGGGAGAGGGAGTGGGAGTGTGCTTTGCTTAAAGTACGTGTGAAGTCTGTCCTTATCCATGGCTCACAATTGTCAGAATGTCATTACTGTTCCCCTGTGCAAAATGAAAGGGTGAATGCAAAACCATGTGTCCTTGGGACTGAGTATAAAACACGACAATAGGCAAGACTTGGGAAGCGCAGTGCAGTTTTGTACAAGGCAGGGAAAATGCAGATGAGATTTTTGTTCTTCAGCAGGTCATTGAAAAATATATGAATGGGAGAAATAATGTTTATAATACATAGATAGTTTAGAGTAAGAAATGAATAGGCTTGAATTGTGAAATGTTTTGTGTGAACGTGAAGCAGTTGTTGAACACGATAAAAGCAGTATATAATGGAGGTAAAGTGAGAATAAGTGTGATACTCAGCAAGTGCCTCTACATAGAGCAAAGATGTTGATTGTTTTTGAATAAATGTATCAGGAACGCTTGTGGTAGTAATGATAAAAATGTGATGGAACACATGAAGGGCGATGTACATTTGTTTCATATGAAGGTAAGGCTTCATTGTGACTTGCAGGGGCCATTACAGTGTTTGATAATTTTACCATTCCATACCTACATGTGAAGTATGCTAAAGTAAATTACATTGTAGGGATCTGAAAATTAATGTCAGTGGTGGAAAAAGCAGAGCCAGCAGGTGAAAATGTACCATGATAAACTGGAGATAGATGGAGAAAAGCAGAAACATATAAAAGTTGGCAGCAAAGTATGATCTGTTGAGCCCAGAATTACAGAGTATATTGTAATGGTTGTTAAATAGGTTACCATGTAATTGCGTCCAACTTTACAAATTTTGCGGTGGTTGTTAAGTGAATGACACAGTCGTCAAGTGATTACTGCAGCTGTGAAGCAGACCTGTTCTCCCCATTGGGTGTTTTTTTCCCCCAATGGGAAATAAATTCTGGAAACTGGCAAAAAAAAATATCGCCGAAAATCTCAGTCACATGACTGTGAGATGCTGCAAACGGCTGTAAACACGAGCCAGTTGCCAAGTAACCAAAATGCAATCCTGGGATTGTGTGCAACTGTCAGAACTTCAAAAATGGGTCATCAGTAGCTCTGGGGAGATCTGTTGTAACTTCAGATGGTTGCTAAGCATAAGGTGACCAGACGTCCCGCTTTTTCAAAATTTGTCCTGTGTCCCGCGGCGTGTTCAAAAAGTCCCGATTTTCCAAAAGAAAGAAAAGACGCCAAATCATCAATTTTAAAAAGGACGCCGTTAAAAAAAAGTTTTTATTTCTCTGAAGTGTCGTTCCCGATGTGGCCTTTAGAGGGCAGTGGTTTCCCTCCCTCCGCTTGGCTCGCTCAAAGCACCCGACAGGAGGCAAGGTTCCCTCCCCTCCTGCCTCCTGCCTGCCTCCTGCGTGTGCGTGCGCCGACACACAATGTTTTTGCGACAGCCGTCCGGCGGCCTCGGCAGAGGGGGTTTCTGGCGGCGGCAGTGCGGCCAGGAGGAGGCTCGGTCCCGGGCCAAGCGGCTCAGCCGTCGGAAGCTTCTTTTTTTTGCCTGCTTCTCTCGGGCGCCGCTCTCCCTGCAGCCATGCCGTGCAAGCCACCGTCAGCAACCTGGTCCGGGTGAGCCGAGGGGAGGCAGGCGGGGATCTGGTTGGGAGAGGCTGGCGATGGGGGTGGCTTTTGAAAGGGTTGGGGGGCGTTGGGGGAAGGCAATCAGGGGAAAGCTTTTTTTTTTACAGCTCAGGTGTTCCGAGCCCTCCCCCCCGGTCAATGGTGTCCCGCTTTACCCATCTTAAAATCTGGTCACTTTAGCTAAGCAACCTGTTGTTGAGTGAAGACTACCTGTACATAAGAGCATGCTTCTGATCACCTATGCCATCTGTCTAGTAAACTCACAAGATTCGTTTTTCTTGCCACGTACATGTATACATCTGAACTAGACTGTATATTGTGTATATTGGAGGGGGCGACCCTTTGAGAGCTGTATGCAAGAAATTTCATTTTAACGTAGGCCAATTAGTGTACATTCAAAGTGACAATAAAGTTATTCTAAGTCTTACATGGAAATGAGAACTGAGTAGACCAGGAGAAACATTAGGGTATGTTGAATGTGTAGCCAACGGGGTAGTTGAATATGTGTTGTAAAGCCAAAAAAATAAATAAATAGGGACAACAATTAATGAATGATGAAGGAGTGTGGATTAAATACAAAAGAGAGTGTAGAAGTTGTAATTGAAGCAGCTTGATCGTGTAGAACAGGCTTTCATTGTTAGTTCGTTTTCATTGTTCATTTTGGTGTTTGAACTATTAGGAAAGGTGTGTACATTGATATCACACAAAAGAAAGGTCTGGTGGCAAAATGTTTAGGAACCCCTGATGTAGGGAGAACAAATGAGGACTAAGTTACAGAATAAAAAAAATGAATGAGAGGATAGGGAAGACCGGGAAGCTCATGTTTGGATGGAGTTGACCAAATTCTCAAGAAGAAACAGGTAACATATTTAAAGACCCCCCAAAAATGGTGTATGGATATGGTGAAAGCAAGAATGATTTGCACTGACACAAAAGTATGGACATCTATGGAGATTCTCAGTCATCCAGGTCATGGTTGTCCCAAAGGTGCTTTTTCAAGAGGCAACTGGATTTTCTGTTTTTTCTTTGAAGACGTTTCGCTTCTCATCCAAGAAGCTTCTTTGGTTCTGAATGGATGGGGAGGAATGGAAGGATTTATACTCCTTACAGACAGTTGGTCATTTGCATTCTTTTAGAGAGTCATTGAGGCTACCTATATGGACAGCGAATATAGTGAACAGTGTTGGCTGATGTAAAATAGGAATATTCCCTTTTCTCATTATTTGGTTTCTCAATTAGATATGTACAGTATGTGCAATATATACAACAGACCATGTCTAGAGCTTGGTAGTTCTAGTTACTTACAAGTGTATGGTTTTTCATATGTTTTCCTGCTGAACCTGATACAGTCATCCTCACTTAACAAGGGCAATTGGGTACAGGCAACTTTGTGGTTAACCGATGCTATAATAAAGCGCTATGACACATGACTGGACTAACTTAAAAATGGCAGTTCTAGCAGTCCCAGTTGCCGTTGTGAGGCGAATCCCACATGGTTGCGGCATTCAGTAGTCACATGATCACCACTTGTGACCTCCTGCTGGCTTCCCCATTGACTTTGCTTGCTGGGAAGCCAGCAGTGAAGTTCGCAAATGGCGATCATGTGACCACAGGATGCTGCAATGTCAACATTGCAAGCCAGTTGCTAATCGCCCGAGTTATGATCTCCTGACCATGGGGACACTGTGACGGATGCAACTATGAGGATCCAGCATACATTTGAACAACTGCTGAATGAGTGGGTTGTTCAACAAGGCCTACCTGTGGGGCAAAATGCTAGCAACTCCAAACATAAAGGAACCATTTTGTGTCTTGCGTTGTGCCCCAGCGATAAGGCCGTTGTTCTGTTAGTTTTGAGTATTCTATTCTATTCTATTCTATTCTATTCTATTCTATTTATTGAATTTATAGGCCGCCCCATCCCGGAGGACTCCGGGCGGCTTACAGAAATAAGAAATATTAAGAAAAGATTAAAAGATTAAGATTAAAACAAATAAGACACAGCAGATTAAAAGAAACACAACATGCACCCAGTCTAAGCGGGGCTGGACCTCAATCAAGAGGTCAACAGCCCCAGGCCTGCTAGAAAAGCCAGGTTTTGATAGCTTTTCGGAAGGCCATGAGAGTGGGTAGGGTCTGGATCTCTGGGGGTAGCTCATTCCATAGGGCCGGAGCGGCAAGAGAGAAGGCCCTACTTCGAGGCGTCGCCAGCCGACATTGTCCAGTTGATGGCACCTGGAGAAGGCCCATCCTGTGCGATCTTATCGGTCTTAGGGAGGTATGCGGCAGAAGACGGTCTCGTAGATATCCGGGAGCACAATTGCCAAGTGTTTAGGACATGGCACATTACTTCCCTCTCCTTCTCCCTCCCGCAGTCCAAATCTTACAACATTTGGACCCGAATTACTCAATGGCATTTTCACCGCCCTCAATAAATTCAGGGTGGGTTGTTAGTTTACCTACAGGCTACGTTAACTCTTCTTCTCCCCCCCCCCCAACCTCCATTTCCCTTTGAGATAAGCCAGACAGCCTTTAAATGGCAAAACGTTACAATTTTCCACCTCATTTCCCTTCTCCTCTACAGTTAATTTTTACCAGCCCTCTCTATTTATTTCTTTGCAGTGCTCCAGAGTGGGAAGCATGAGGAAGAAAGGGAAGGTGCATCTGGAGTGGGCCCTGGGTGGGTGGGGAGTCTGGGAGAGGAGCAGGGCCTCCCCCCCTCTTTAATTTAACAAAGTGAATAGAACAACTTAATTAGAGTCATCTGGAAAATAACAAGTCACGTCAGGCTGCTTGTGAGGGATGCAAATAGCAAGGCTGAGGCAGGGTGGGAAAGCTGAACGAGCCACAGGGGCTGCCTGAGCTTTGTCTGCTCCTCCATCACAGCCTGCAGGCTATTTGCCTTTTCCTGCAAAGGAACAGAGCAGATGTCGCTAATTATTGGCAGGGCCTAATTGGATTTATCAGCAGTTAATAGGAAATTAAGCACTAAAGCTTCAGAGCATCCCTGATGGGGTGGTGGTTATCACGCAAGCCTCAGGAAGCCGAGTCCTGGGGCTTTGTGTATTCCATACGTTGCCCACTTTCTGGTGTTTCTGGTCCTGCCTTGATTTCCACACAGGTGAAAAGCTCCGCACTCTTGTTTCGCTCCTGTTTTTAAAGATACCTTTATGTTATGCCTTCCCCCGGGCCATCACCAGATGAGTTGCAAAAATTTGGAGAGAACGTTTATGGTGGCAAAAAGAGATAGACAATTCAAATTCTGTCCTGCCATCTATCAGTCACTTGGATTTTGGAGCCTAGACAGGGCAGCCTGAGTCTCCCACTCTTTTCTCCCTTCACTCTCTTTTGCTTTCAGAATTAATCAGCTTAAAGACAATGGAACATGACTTAACTGACCCAGCATCGGAACAGTCCATCTGTCAGGCCTGCATTTATATTCCTTTTAGAATTTTGGCCTGCCACACTTTCTCTTATTTCATTATGCTGTTTCTTTAAGTATAGTCAATGGGAGGGGGGAATAGGAGGAGTAGGATTGTGGAATGTATTGTTTTTCATTCTTTACTAGAAGCCAAGGTCATCTTTTGTCTCCGCACTTTCACACCTGACCAGAAGCAGTTGGGCATAGACGCCAGCGTGGAAGAAGATTGGACCATGTGATGGACTGTGGGTGTGGGGACAAGATCATGAACTTTTAACTGGGTGGGATTCTGATGTAATTTCCAGAGTTGGAATCCCACAGCACGATGCCAACATGCCTGTCTTATTAAATTGGAACTTTAAGCATAGTTTTGCCTTCGACTCTGATTTAATTCTGCATGGTATTTGGAACGCTGACACCATCTTTTTCTGTCCTGGATTTTTTTTTAAAAATCCCTCTTTATGTTCATTCATTCAGCTGGGGATCAATGTGGCTGAAAAGGAAAATTTAAGAAGTGGTTGGGTAACGCTTAGCAAATTCGGAAATCCAGAGGGGTAAAGCCACTGAAGGAGTATATGAATCAAACTAATATTGGCTATTTGCTTTGATTATGAATTGCTTATGCTACTATATAATTGTCACTGATTAAACCAATATTTGCTGTTTGTTTTTGATATGGTATACTGCTAGAAATCATTTGTTATGAATTGAGCTTTGTTATTGGCTTATATTATTGTATACTGTCAGAAAGTAGTTGTTAGGAACTAATTCTAGCTTAGTAAATTGTAACATTAATACTAGTTGGCATTAATGCAAAGTTTGTTATCTCGCTGCTGTGTGTCGCTTCTATTCTTGGCTTCAAAGTTAGGCACTTTGAAAATGAACCTTTTTCTCTGATTGAGTAAACTTTGTTTCTAACAGCGTAAAATGTATATATTACTCTGAGCCACTCTTGCAGGGGTTTGCCTATTCATTACATGCATTTGTCTGTATGTTTTGGATATAGTTTTGTCACCAGCTTTTTGCTTTGGTGATAAATAAAAGCTGATATTCTTTGCAAGCCTCGTCTCAAGTCTCACTCTCTTTGGCATCTCAGTGGCTTGGGGAAACTTTTGGGACCTTACACAACCCTCAACCACTTTAAGAAAATTGGTTGCTTTGATCACTGTATTCAAATCTCCAAGAAATACTTAACACTTAGTTCCTTTTCTCCACATATCTACAAGAAGCAGAGTTCTTCTAGATCAATGTTGGAAAATACATCCAATCATCTCCAAAATTAGGATGGGAAGGAAGACTCTGCTCATCAATTAATGTCCAAAGTTGCAAACTCTTGGAAAACCATGTGGATTTTGCCGAAGTGTGTCAGAGATGACAAGATGTGCAATTCATACTTGCAGTGCTAAGCGTGAGTTGTGCTATTCATCCCATGGGTATTTTGACATCCTTGCCTCCTAACATGTTACGAAGATCAATTTAACTGAGCTAGATTGCATGAAAAATCCCACAATTACTGTCTCACTCTCATCCTTCTTCCTGGCAAGCTTTATGTGTGTGCTCGCGTGCGTAAGCCCATACGTGCATGCATGTTTTAAAGAGTACACTATTCCTCCATATTGCCATCTGTAAGTCCAAACCTATTTGATTAATCACCCCTATTTCTCTTGACATCTTCGCAAAAGGTCAGGAGACATTGCATGTAATTGGAAATACCACACTGCAGGCTGATCTATACATCATTAAGGGACGTGATTAGCACCTGCATTTTGCATAAGGAGTATAGAGGGGGAAGAATGGCAAGGTGATGTGTGAGAGAAATGAGTACAATGCCATATATATCCTCCCTGTTTGGCTAAAGTATGATTGAAATGAATGAATGGAGGTTTCCATATTTGCACATATGAATTGAATTGAATCGAATTGAATTGAATTTATTGAATTTATATGCCGCCCAATCCCGAAGGATTCCGGGCGGCTTACAAAAAAGGAAAGAAAAAGGAAAGCAAAGCAAGAAAAGGATAGTTTAAAATTCACAACATGCATTCGTTCTAATCAGGGCTGGACCTTGACAATAAGGTCAACAGCCCCAGGCCTGCCGGAATAGCCAGGTTTTAACAGCTTTCCTGAAGGCCATGAGAGTGGGTAAGGTCTGGACCTCTGGGGGTGGTTGATTCCAAAGGGTCGGAGCAGCCACAGAGAAGGCTCTCCTCCGGGGGCCCACCAGCCGACACTGACTGGCTGACGGCGTCCGAAGAAGGGCCAATCTGTGGGATCTTACCGGCCATTGAGAGGTATGTGGCAGTAGGCAGTCTCGCAGATATGCAATTCTGATTGGTGTTTGGTGTAACCATCCATGGTCAAAGACTTTTATGCATATTCACACAATATGAATTCCAGGTAGTTTTAAAGGATTAATTGGTGTGATTAGTTGATTGGCATCTTGATGTTCCAGTTTAAAACCAAAACTCCAGTATCATTAGGCTGAAGATCTCAGCTTTCACACTGAAACAGGTGGTGCATGAAATGGGAATGTGGGTAGGCACCAAACACAAGTAGTCCTCCAGTTATGACCATAATTGATCATGAGATTACACTCGTAAAGTGAGACAGGTGTAAATTGGGTCACATGGCTGGAGCCAATTTTATGACTTTTTTTTTGCAACATTTGATCTGGGGCCAGTAACCCGGATGGCGAAGAGGCTAACCTTTTTTTCAACCCAAATGCAGAAAAGGACACAAGGATGCCATTTGGGGTGGAATTTCATGCTTTAAAATGCTGCTAGTTACTTTTTTAAAAAACCGACCATATCGAGTGCTGGGGAAGCAAATTCCTTCATGATCAATTGATGGTCAGGGATGTGGGTGGCTGGGAGGTCAAACATTTTTTCAACTCGAAGACATAAAGAGCAGCCGAGATGAGATTCGGATGGAATTTCATGCTTAAAAAGGATGCTAGTGACCGACTATATTAATCATATCTGGTACCCAGGCTGAAAATTCCTGATGCCTGAGTCAGGAACGCAGCTGTGGAGGGCCCAAAATGTTTTCAACCCAAACACAAAATTGGATGCTAGGATGAGATTTGGAGTGGAATTTCATGCTTAAAAATAGCAACAGCCCTTAGACTTATATACTGCTTCACAGTGCTTTTACAGGCCTCTCTAAGCAGTTTATAGAGTCAGCCTATTGCCCCCAACAACCTGGGTTCTCATTTTACCCACCTCAGAAGAATGGAAGGCTAAGTCAACCATGAGCTGGTGAGATTTGAACTGCTGAACTGCAGCTAGCAGTCAGCTGAAGTAGTCTGCTGTACTGCACTCTAACCACTGCGCTACCTCGGCTCTTTTGGTTGCTGTTTTTAAAAATCGAGCCTATCGGGTGCGAAGCCTATCGAAGATAATCCTGGTGGTGGAATCAGTGATGTGCGTGGATGGAAGCCATTTTTTTTCCAATCTGAACACAAAAACAAACATTGGGATGAGATTCTGGGAGTTGAAATCCAAAAGTCATAAATGGTCCATAGTTCCCTACCTCTGGCCTAAACGATTTTGCGATGCTCACATTTTTCTTTTCTCTTTGCATGCCATGTGGTTGTATAAAATAAATACCTACACCATATGGTAGTGTCAAATAAGTACATGCATCAGATAAATACATTTGCAAAGGAAGAAATCCTGGCTTCTAGGTGTATTTCTGTAGAAATTTGAAACTGTTATCTCCCTTACAGAGTTTTCATTTCTGTATTATGAGATTTTTCAAAGTGCCCATGAGCGTGCACACACACACACACACACACACACACACACACAAACCACATGAATCCCCAGTGCCACACTTGATTTCCGGCAAAGACTTTCCTTGGAAACAAAGGTCAAGCTTTCTGAACAGATTATCTAGAAAAGGAAAGAAACAAGAACACCACTGCAAGGAAGGGGAATGAAACAGAAGCCCAGAAGCTGTTTTCCAGATAAATCAGCATATATGCAATCTGCATATTCATGATATTTATCCAAAAACTGTCCTCTCCTAGGAGATGAAATGCCCCTGCGGAGAGCAGAGGACTTATTATATCAGTTCTCTTTTAGAAATGGCATTTCTGATCAGGATGGGTGGGGTAGTTCTTAGGAAAGTCAACCCTGTTATGCTTTTGGTTCTTAATCAAAAGATGATTCCTTGCATCTTCCCAAGAGAACAAGGTGTGAGAGACCTTCGATGGAGAAAGAAAGGAAAGGATCCCGGATTCTTCGCTTAGAGGAGATGACCAGGGGCGAAATCAACTTACCTTCGCTACCAATTTGCAAATGTGAGTGCACGCGCCACCTCTGCGCATGTGCAAGACCTTCTGTGCATGTGCGGGACCTTCCATGCATGCGCAGGACCTTCTGTGCATGCATAGAGCGACAAAAACAGGAAATGATGACTTCCGGGCAAGTGGACAGAACCTCCCACCGCTACCGCTTCTGGTTCATCTGAACTGGATAGAACTGGCTGAATTGCACCACTGGAGACGACCATTGAATAAATCCCAGTTTCTAAATGGGGGAGAAAACTGGAGTCACCTCCTCCCTTTGTGGCCAACATTCAACTACACTGTAGACACCAAAGTACAGAAAATCCTCGACTTACAACAGTTCATTTAGTGACCGTTCAAATTTACAACTGCATTGAAAAAAGGGACATGACCGTTTTTCACACATATGACCATTGTGGCATCCCTAGGGTCATGCGATCAAAATTCAGACGCTTGGCAACTGACTCAATATTTATGACGGTCACAGTGTCCCAAGTCATGTGATCCCCATTGTGACCTTCTAACCAGCAAAGTCAATGGGGGAAGCCAGATTCACTTAACAACCGTGTTACTAATTTCACAACTTTAGTGATCCACTCACCAACGGTGGCATGAAAGTTTATAAAGTGGGGCAAAACTCACTGAACACTTAACAATTGAAATTTTGGGCTCAATTGTGGTCATAAGTCGAGGATAGATGGACCCTGCTAAGTTTGTTGGTTTTGTTTTAAAGTACAGGTTGTTTTTGCCTTACAAACACAAGTGAGCCTACAATTTCTGTTGCTAAGTGAGACATTTGTTAAGTGAGTGGTGCCCCATTTTACAACTTTTCTGGCCACTATTGTTAAGTGAATCATTGCAGTTGTTAAGGGAATCATGATGTTACTAAACAAATATGGCTTCCCCCATTGAGTTTGCTTGTCAGAAAGCCGGCTGGGAAGGTTACAAATGGTGATCACCCTGGGATGGTGCAACCGTCATAAATAGATGCCAGTTGCCAAGCGGCCAAAAATTTGAACAGATGATCATGGGGATGTTGCAATGGTCGTAAGTGTGAAAACAAAGTTTATAAGTCACTTTTCTCAGAGCTTGGTGGCACAGTGGTTAGGGTGCAGTACTGCAGGCCACTTCAGCTGACTGTTATCTGCAGTTCGGCTGTTCAAATCTCACCGGCTCAAGGTTGATTCAGCCTTCCATCCTTCCGAGGTGGGTAAAATGAGGACCCAGATTGTGGGGGTGATATGCTGACTCTATAAACCGCTTAGAGAGGACTGAAAGCCCTATGAAGCGGTATATAAGTCTAACTGCTATTGCTATTGCTATTGCTAATTCAAGCAGTCTCTACAAGAATCATGATAAGTCGAGGACTATCGGTATAATTCTTTACTTCTTGGAGTTTAAAAGTATATGTGGTATTTTAAAAGATGTTAAAGTTTTATTTATTTTTTTTTTTTAAATCTGTAGCGCTAATTACTTTTCTCTCCAGTTCTGGTGTGGGGCCTCTGACTCTGCATTGAAAGAATTTTTAGCTTGAGAAAGGTAGTCCAACAGAGGGATGCGGTGGCTCAGTGGCTAAGACACTGAGCTTGTCAATCAGAAAGGTTGGCAGTTGAACGGTTTGAATCTCTAGTGCCACGTAAGAGAGTGAGCTCCTGTTACTTGTTCCAGCTTCTGCCAACCTAACAGTTCGAAAGCACATAAAAATGCAAGTAGAAAAATAGGAACCACCTGATGGGAAGGTAACAGCGTTCCATGCGCCTTCGGTGTTTAGTCATGCTGGCCACATGACCATGGAGACGTCTTTGGACAGCGCTGGCTCTTTGGCTTTGAAACGGAGATGAGCACTGCCCTCTACAGTCAGGAACAACTAGTATACATGTCCGAGGGGAGCCTTCACCTTTACCCTACAGTATAGGCAAAGGTGGGTTTCACATATTTTAGCACCGGTTTGCTGTGCGTGCACCTTCCACGCATGAACCCAGCCTTCCATGCACATGCTTTGCTCACATACGCGCCTTCTGTGCATGTGCCCAGCCTCAAAGACATGGCTAAATAGGATGGCATAGACCCAGGGCGGGTGGGCAGGCCCACCCGTGATCTGGTTCGCCTGAATCAGTCCCAACCGGCTGATTACCACCCCTGTGTATAAGCTGGGAGCTCCTGGCACTCAAGTTAACAGTGCAGCCATTCCTTCTTTGTCTTGTGGTAAGGAAAACCATTGAGAGAAAAGTGAAACCATTGAGAGAAAAGTTTCACCAGTGTGAAAAACAGGGTGCTAGCAAAATTTTTGCCCTGTAAAAATCCAATGAATGTTCTGTAGACAGGTGATGAAAGAAATGTCCTTCTGGATTTGGCTCCAAGTGGGGGAAAAAGACACTGGAGACATGGAACTGCTTGGAAAGATGGTTTATTGGTGGACAAGACCACATGGCTTGAGTCCTGAACAGAAAAGGTGATCACATGCTTCAATGTTGGTGGAGAAAAAGAGAAGGGAGGCCTGAGATGCTGAGTCCCTGGTTTTATGCCCTCTCTGGCCTTTGATCTTGAGCTTGTATTCTGATTGGTTGTCAGAATTGGCTGTGTTTTGAATCCAGGTTTGGTTGAGTTCTCAGATGCCATGTGGTGAGTGGGTGAAGGCTAATATGCCTTAATCCCATCCCCCTGGAGCTGATGGGGAGAACTCTTTATTATGTAAAGGGACTGGCTTGGCCATCTTAATGACCCATTGACGAAGTGGGTGGGGGCAGGAAGCTGCAGGAAGTTTCTCTTTAAAACATTTCCTCTTTTCACATCCAGGGAAATATAATATTCTGCCTTTTCAATATTTCCTAGGATATTTCATTTTTCTGGGAGAGGGCTGGGTGATAACTTTCCACACAGGCAAGCCAGGAATTATTCAAGGTGCCTTTCCTATTTTGACAATGGCGAAAGCTTTATACTCTGCTACTTCGACAATGGTGAAAGCTTCCTCTGTGGTTGTAAGAGGTGGAAAATGGCATATAAGAGCTGCTCAAATTTCTTGAACCTTCCAGGTGAGAATAAATATTTCACTAGGAGCGAGGGGGGGGGGTCCTCCTCACCCACCCCCTCCGAAAATTCACCTCAGGTTTTCATGTTCCATTTCCAAACGGTGACATCGTACTACCTCTTTGACAGCTCCTGTCATACCTGACAGAACATTCTGGACCAGGAAGAAACTTTGACACCAAAGAGCTGCCATTTAGCAACAACACAGGGCAACCTTTGATGGCCAACAGTTCACAGCTGCTTAAACCTTCTAGACAGCAACATTGCCTAGCTGTCTCTGCCGAATGGAAGAAAACATGATTTTGTAATAATAATAATAATAATAAAAAAGGAAGCCAGACTTCTAAAATTAAAAAAAGAAGAAATAAATCCATGAGGTATCATTGCTGCTGTCTAGCCAGCTGCTTCAGAAAATACCAAAAATTACGCCCCCCCACCTCCTCAAGAGATCTACCATGAAAAATCATTTACTTCTGCTCCCGTGTCATTGGAAGCCCTTATGGCCAAGCTGAATTTTCTCTTCCTGCCTTTGTCCTAAAAGAAAATGAAAAAAAGACATGTCCAATCTTGCCTCCCAATAGCTTCTTTTAGGGCTGTATAATCTTTGGCCCCAGGGCTGCCTATGAACAACACTACCCCCTCCCCCTCCCCCCCCGAAAAAAAAAAAAGCTTTGGAAAATAGCCTTGAGAGGCTCCCTATCAATTGCCCGCAAGTTATAATTTTTAACAACCCAAAGAGAAAACTATTAACCACACGAGTAGTAATGAGCTCTATTATGTTTAATTGAATTAATTTTACTTGAAGATGAATTAAAATGTAATTAAATCAAAATTAGATTTTCTTCTCAGCCCCATAAACACAGTTCAAAACCTAGCAAAACAAACGATAGTGCATGGATGTAATTCTAATAGTCGTGGGTGCTTTCGAATTGGGGTGTTGGAGAAAGCGCTTGAGAGCGCCCTTGGATTGCAAGGAAATCAAATCGGTCGACCCTAAAGGAATTCAACTCTGATGGTCCTTTGGAAGGGCAGATACTGAAATGGAGGCTCAAATACTTTGGCCACCAAATGAGAAGAGAAGGACTCATTGGATTCTGATGTTGGAAAAGATTGAAGTCAAAAGGAGAAGGGGACGGCAAAATATGAGATGGTTAGATAGTATCATTGGTGCAATGAACATGAATTTGGGAAAACTCTGGAAGACAGTGGAGGATAGGGTGGCCTTGCATGGGGTTATGATGAATCAGATACAAATTAGTGACTGAACAACAATATCTGTGGGATATTGGTCAGGAAAACCAATATTAGACACTTGATCTTGGAGGGTAGGAAGGAGTCCAGTCTCAAAATTCCCCTTTGAATCTCTTGGAACCAGTCTTCAAACTAGCCTAACCTGCAGGGTTCCTGTGAGGATTAAACTGAGGATTGGGGAAACTGTGCATCCTTTGAATTTCTAAAACAATTTCCCTTAATACTATTCAGCTACGTTGGGGTTAAGCTTGCAGAATTCCCATCAGAGTCTCAAAAGACTGGACATTCTAGCACGAGTACGCACACTATTATATTGATGGAGACTGCTCCTTAAAGGAGGTGTGAGCCATGGTGACGCAGTAGTTAGAATGTAGTATTGCAGGCTAATTCTGCTGACTGCCAGCAGTTCAATCTTGACCGGCTCAAGGTTGACTCAGCCTTCCATCCTTCCGAGGTTGGTAAAACAAGGCCCCAGATTGTTGGAGGCAAAGTGCTGACCTCTGTAAACAGCTTAGAGAGGGCTATAAAGCACTGTGAAGCAGTATATAAGTGCTATTGTTATTTGAGAGGACCAGCAAAATTGGAACTAACGTATGTCCTGCTTGTGGGTATCCCATTGCTATTTTGTTCAAGCTGATGGGAAAGAAACCTGGGTTTTTGCTCTCATCTAGCCAGGCTCCTATGTTGATAGGCAGGTCAACTTTGGAAATAGGTAAATGGTAAAGGTTCTCCTTGCACATATGTGCTAGTTGTTCCTGACTCTAGGGGGCGGTACTCATCTTTGTTTCAAAGCCGAAGAGGCAGCGCTGTCCAAAGATGTCTCCGTGATCATGTGGCTGACATGATTAAATGCCGAAGGCATACGGAACACTGTTACCTTCCCACCAAAGGTGGTCCCTATTTTTCTACTTGCATTTTTACATGCTTTCAAACTGCTCGGTTGCCAGAAGCTGAGACAAGTAACGGGAGCTCCCTCCATTCAAACCGCCGACCTTTCTAATTGAGGGATTCGAACCGCCAACCTTTCTGATAAAAAAAGCCCAGTGTCTTAGCCACTGAGCCACTGCATCCCTTTTGGAAATAGAGGGAGAGTTAGAAAAAACAAAACACTTCATGCTATTTCTTTCAGCAGATATTTTCCAGATATGCCGTTAGCCAGCTTACTTTTGTTATTAGACACATTGATAGAGTATGGTGTGGTTCTCAGCCATAATCCCAGTGAAAAAATGTTCAATAGGCACAATATAGTTCCCTGATTCTCTTCCAAAACCAATTTTGCTTTATGTTCTGCCCTCCCCATCCCCCGCCCTTCCTCTGCATTCCTCAATCGAAAGCGCATGAAATCTGGGGATGCTCTCCTGCAAGAGGTTTGTGAGCACATTATGCTAACAGGATCGGGATGGCGGCGGCAGAGCAGCTCCAGGGGGTAATACAAATTTCAACACCCGGCACTTAAATCTCAATCCGTGAAAGGCCTATTAGTCTAATCACAGTGCTTCCCTGCCTTATATCAGCTGAAATAGCAGTTTTCTGTTCTCCCTGACAGATCAATAGCAGCAGGATAATAAATATGCCCAAGCACTTGTGTCCAAATTTAATTTCCATTACAAGGCCCAAGGAAAGCAGGAGTGATGGAAGCTCCGCCAGGGATGGGACTCATCACAATCAGCGCTTGGGTTTTCAAGCTGTTCCATGCTTTTGTGGCTCTGTTTGCGGGTTTTATGGTTTCTCTTTTCTTTCCTTTGTTTTTTTTTTGTTGCCTCTTGCAATGTCTTTATTAGATTCAGGGAAGCGGGCGAGCAGGGGAGGGGAGAGTAATTTCGAAGCACGGGGAAGAAAAGGTGGTTACAAAAGGAGAGCTCCACAATTTGTGCCCTTCCTCAACTCCAAACGCGTTTTTTGCTTCCTTTCGGTAGCTGGCACGTGGACTTCAAAGTGCCCATTTGCACAGCTGTAGCTCTCAATTAATAAACAGCGTGCAACATCTGAGGTGGCTGGATCAAACAGCAGGGCTCAGCTGCTGGGCAAGCTAATTTTCAGACGGGGGTGCCTGGCCGGGGGGGGCAACGACGGGGGACAGAGGAAGTGTGTATTTCACCCTGGAGAGGGGTGCCTGATGAAAACAGCACCCCTCTGCCCTAAATAAGAAGTGAAATATTGCAAGGCTACTGGATCTGAGCTCCCTTTCTTGACCCCACCCTTAGGAACAGGGCCAAGGCCCCTTGGAAAGGACTTTGAAACTGAGATGTTTTGTATTTATTTTTGTATTTATTTAGTTCATCAAACATGTACAAGATAACAGATATAAGTATAAACATGACATGGACAAGGGAAATGGGGACAAATAAATGGGGACATTTGGACAGGGATAGTAGGCATGCTGGCGCACTTATGCACGCCCCCTTACAGACCTCTTAGGAATGGGGTGAGGTCCACAGTAGACACTTTAAGGCTGAAGTTGTGAAGGTTTGAGAATATAACAATGGAGTCAGATAAAGCATCCCAGGCGCTGACCACTCTGTTGCTGAACTCATATTTTTTGTAATCGAGTTTGCAGTGGTTTACCTTGAGTTTGTATCTATTGTTTACTCGTGTATTATTGTGGTTGAAGCTGAAGTAGTCGTTGACAGGTAGGACATTGTAGCAGATAATTTGTGTACTATGCTTAGGTCAGACCATAGGTGGCATAGTTCCAGGTTGTCCAAGCCCAACATTTCGAGCCTGGTGGCATAAGGGATTTTATTGTGAGCAGAGGAGTGGAGAGGACTCTTCTTGGTGAAATCCCTCTGGACTCTCTCAAGTGTATTACTGTCTGATATGCAGTGCAGATTCCAGGCAGAGGAGCTGTATTTGAGAATTGGTCTGGCAAAGGTTTTGTAGGCCCGAGTTTGCAGTACAATGTTACGGGAGAAGAAGCTTCGCAAGATTAGCTTAACAACTCTTAATGCCTTTTTGGCAATGCTGGTGCAGTGTTGAGACTGTTGAGAACGCATCCTGGGTAAGCCATCACGCTTGAACATTGGGGGCTGTGGTTTTCAAAATCTTGGCCAGGAAAAGAAAGCAGTGATCATCCTTGTTGCAGAGCTTATTGCCCTCTGCAATAATATAACAGCAGCATGTAGGGTTATATATTGCCCCATAGTGCTTTACAACAATTTTTGGGTATTTTACAGCAGCGGCCGCCAACTTTTTGGGCACCAGGGACTGGTTCCGTGGGGAGAGGATTTTCCATGGACTGGAGGGACATGGTTTCATGTGCGGCCTGCACCCCACGGATGGAGCTTTGTTTGTTTATGCAGTCGGATATCTGGCATGCTGCAGACCACTGCCAGTCCATGGATTGGTGGTTGGGGACGTTAGACATGTGCATGTTAGAAAAAGGAAGTGTACCACATTTTTCGGAATATAAGACACACTGGAGTATAAGACACACCCAGGTTTTGAAAAGGCAATTTTTTTTAAAAAGTAGGTAGGTAGATAGAGGGAGAGAAAGAGAGAGAAATACATTAGGTAGGTAGGTAGGGAGAGAGAGATAGTTAGATAGGTAGGTAAATAAAGGGATAGAGAGAGAGAAAGAGAGAGAGTGAGAGAGAGATACAGTAAGTAGGTAGGGAGAGAGAGTGTAGGTAGGTAGGTAGAGGGATAGAGAGAGACATAGAGAGAGATAGAGAGACATACAGTAGATAGGGAGGGAGAGAGAGAGAGTAGGTAGGTAGAGGGATAGAGAGAGAGACATAGAGAGAGATAGAGAGACATACAGTAGATAGGGAGGGAGAGAGAGAGAGTAGGTAGGTAGAGGGATAGAGAGAGAAAAATAGAGAGAAATACAGCAGATAGGTAGGGCGGAGAGAGTAGGTAGGTAGGTATATAAGTAGCTAGAGGGAGGGGCAGAGAGAGAAATACGGTAGGTAGGGAGGGAGGGAGAGAAAGAAGGTAGGTAGGTAGGTAGGTAGGTAAGTAGATAAAGGGAATATGTATGTATGTATGTATGTATGTATGTATGTATGTATGTATACACACACACACACAGTAGGTAGGTAGGGAGAGAGAGAGTAGGTAGGTAGGTAGATGTTTCCAGGTGTATTTATCCATGTGCTGGAGAAGGAAATCGCTGACAACCTGTAGCACTTAAAACTCATCAACCACTAAACAGCTTTCCAAAAGGGGAAAAAAAGGTTTTGCACTCTGCAAACCTCCCCAAAATGGCCCGTTTTTCGTGAAAACCGACCCATTTTTTTTTTCCAAATAAAAGGCATGAATAGCCTTGGGGAGTCTTGCAGAGTGCTCCTAGGGGGTGGGGTGGCCAGAAAAGGGCAAAAACGGCCGGTTTTTCACAAAAATGGGCCATTTTTTGTAAACAAAATGCATGCATAGCCTTATGGAGGCTTATAGAGTGCTTCTGGGGGCTGGGGGGGGGCAAAAACAGCCATTTCTTGCTCATTTCTTCCCTCCCCAGGCCCCAGTAGCTGTCTGAAAGCCTCCATAAGTATGCACGGCCATTTTGGTGAAGGGGGCAGGGCTTCAAGAGGCAAAAAATGCTGTATTCAGTGTATAAGACGCACCCAGATTTTCAGCCTCTTTTTAGAGGAAAAAAGGTGAGTCTTATACTCCAAAAAATACGGTACTTCACTTTCTTAATGTTTACTATTCTTAAAAAAAAACCTATGTTTTTAATTGGTTTTTCATATACCATAAACGTATTGCCTGTGATCATCCTGGAGTTGGACAATCTTTTATATTTGACAAATAAATAAATCAGGTGAAGGATAATGTGATGTAATAAAATGAGTATCCAGTTCGGGAGAGAAGCAAGTTCTATTCTGCAATCCTTCTCGTCCTGTCCTTATATCTCAGCTCTTTATACTCCCCAAGGGAATTGAGGAGAGAGGTACATTTTTCAGACTCTTCTGGAAAAAATGGAAGTGGCATAAGAGTTGGCACAACATAGAGGCTAAGCCAGAGTGCTAGACATCAGAAATTCCAAAATTATTATTTGCATTCTGCCACAAATTTATACAGTAGATTGAATTCACACAAGATAGTAGCCTGGGTCAGGTCACCTGTGATTCAACAGGCTATGGAAAACTAGCGACGATCTTAGCAAGTAGTATGAACCCTGCCTTTGGCTGACATTATGATAACATTAATTACATCTTGTAGTCCCTCAATTTTCCAAAATTAAAGTATGCACCTCCCTAGGGGTGGGGGGATCAGTCTTTGGTTAAGTCAAATGTAATTTTTTGGAGGCATTTTGTAGACAAATGCTTTGTTGCAATACTTAAATTCATTTTTATTGGGTACTGCTTTGCTCCAGTATAGCATTAGGATTTAGACTGCTATACCATTTCATATTGCTTTACAGCCTTCTCTAAGTTGTTAGAGACTCAGCATATTGGCCCCAACAATCTGGGTCCTCATTTTACTGACCTCGGAAGGCTGGAAGGCTGAGTCGACCTTGAGCTGGTCAGAATCGAACTCCTGGCAATGAGCAGAATCATCCTGCAATAATGCATTCCAATCACTGTGTCACCATGGCTCTTCTTACGATATCATAATAATCTCAGGCAGAGTTCTCCAACCTTGCACCCTCCAGTGCATTCAAGTTGCACTAACTTTCACCAGCATAGCTGGGAAGGAAGGGAGATGGAATCCAACAGCCAGAGTAGGCCTTAAGAAGGAAAACCATGCCCTTCTCTTCCAAAATGATATTCCTGCCCTGTTTGACTGCCCATTTTTTTCCCCCTGAAAGGCATCAATGCAATATCTGGGTGGCATTTTGAAGAAATCATAAATTACAATGATTTATGTTAACTCTATTCCTGCTGCTAGAGAAAGGTAACTCTTCTTATTCCAAACGACTGATGTGGTGATACAAATGAAATTCCAAAAATGGTACGAGCTTTGCCCTTTTGTTACTAATTCCAGATGAAATGTATGCATACATTTCACAGCTGTTGTTGCATGCAGTTGCCTTAACCTTTCACCTTGACAGCCCATGGTGCTTAGCTAGATTGATTAGGTGCCTACACGTTGGGGTTTTCTCTTAGTGATCGCATATATAGATGTTCACCAAGATGATTCATCCTCAGTCTGCTCTTTCAGCTCTTCCAACAGTGTATTTGTTGCCATTGTGACTGAATTCTTGCTGCTGGTCATTCTTTTCTTTCTACTTTCCCCAGAATTATGGCCTTCTCCAGAGAGCTACAGTAAGTCTTCACATAAGTAGACTGATTTGAACCTAGTGATTTGTGCCTCAAACTTGTTGATTTATTCAACAATCCATTTGTCTTCTTGGCTATCCATTGCAGTCTCAGATATTTTCACCAACACTAAAGTGCATTAATATTCTTTCTGTCCCGTTTCTTAAAACACCAACTTTTGCTTCCAGAGAGTGCTATAAGAAATGCCGTTGCCAGCACTATTCTGATCTTTTTAGATACAGATACATCATGGTTATCTAAATGTCTTTTCCAAGGCTTTTTTGGCTACCCTACCAAATGCTACTCTGCCTACTCTGCAGCCTATTTCTTGACTAATTCTTCCTTACCTGCTGATGGTTGATTTTAAAAGGTAGAAATGATCTACTACGTTAATATATTCATTCGTCGTTTCTAAAGCTGATTGTTGTTTTCTTCATTTTGGTCTTCTTTATATTTAATTTTAGTTCCACTTTTTCACCTGTGTTCACTAACTTTGAAATTACTAGATCTTGAAAATCCTTTGCTTTTTCAGCGATGGTGTTATCAGAATAAGGCATGGGTTTCTTTCATGTTTTTTCCTCCAGTTTTAAAACCACACTGATCTTCCAATCTGCTTTTCCATATTGTCTCTGTAGAGAATCATGCATGGCTTCCTGATATGTGTATAGGTTTTACATAAGGACAATGAGATGTTCTGGGATGCCTGTTTTCAAAAAGCAGATTTCCACAGCTTGACATGACTGACATAATCAAAGACCTTTATATAACCAATGAAGCACATATTGGCTTTTTGGTTTCATTGGCTTTCTCAATTATCCAGTTTGTATTGACAACAAGGTGCCTTAGTCCTTGTTTTAAACAAATAAAATTAATATATGGACCAATGGACATATATGATTGGCTTAAAGAAGCAATTCCAGCCATGAATAGCAACCCCTTTTTCAGCTCCCCTCTGAAAAAATACACCAAGCAAGAATGGGATGCTTGAAAACATGCATGATATACCTCACCCTAATGAGCATTTATTGCAAAACATTAATTAATTTATTGTTTATATCATCTTTCAAAAGCCTCTTGGGTAGCTCAACGTCCCTCTTCAATGAAACACAATAATTAATCATAATCAACAAGCACATTTCTCCTTTGTACTCTATAAACCAGGGATTTGTGTCCTAAAGTCCATTTAGCTGATTAGCTATCTTTTCTGCAAGCCACTAAACCCTCCAGAAGCCTTGCCTACACTAGCTAACTTGGGACTGGCAGGGGAGAAATTGTAGGTTCCCCATAGCCGCTAATAAGCCTGGAGAGGGAGGAGGGAGAAAATCACAACGGGAAACCAAGATTACTGGTTTTCATTGCCATAATTAGCAGAGTTTACCAGCAAGGTTTCCTGGAAATCTTGGTAAAAATAGCTGTTTTTCCATTAGCAGCAGACAACTAATGATAATGATTAGAACCTTGAGGCCGATAGAAGCCTCAAAAGATCAAGAGAGATGTCTCAACACACCCAGAAGGAGAATGGAGAGGAAAAACTCTGGATATGAGTTGTGGTGGTGCAGTGGTTAGAATGCAGTGTTGCAGGCTAATTCTGCTGACTGCCAACTGCCATCAGTTCGGCACTTTTATCCTAACTGGCTCAAAGTTGATTCAGTCTTCCATCCTTCCAAGGTTGGTAAAATGAGGGCCCAGATTGTTGGGGACAATATGCTGACTCTATAAACTGCTTAGAGAGGGCTGTAAAAGCACTGTGAAGCAGTATAGAAGTCTAAATGCTATTGCTATATGGAGATTCTATGTGCCGTGCTATCTGAATGGAGAAGAACATTGTTCAGCACTCTCCTAGCCATCTGTGTCCCTAGGATTAAGGAGGCCATGAGGTTTCTTTCTCTCTCTGAACAAGAGGTAAGTGTATGGAGATTTATGGATGTGTATTGACTGAACAAGAGATAAAGGAAATATTCTCCATATTTGCAATCAGAAGTTCCAATCAGAATAGGAATAGGTAAATTTTAAAAAGAAAGCACTCAGCATAGCAAAGGCACATTGGTACCTAAGAATAGTTCTCTGTAGCATGAGAGTTACTTGGAATAAGTATCATTGTAGTCCTTTTTATGGGTAAACACCACATAATTCACGAACACTTACTTCTGTCTGCATGATATGCACTTTAACCAAAGATCTCCTGCCCACAGAAATACCACCTTCACTTTGATCTCAGAGCGGTGCTTTCAAATTTCTGATCTTTTGATTTCTTTCCTTCTTGATTTTGGAGTAGCTTTGGAAGCTGATTTTTTTTAAAAAGGAAAAGAAAATGCTGAATTGTGTACAGAATATATGCTTTAGATCTCATTGTAACTTACATTCAAACAATACATTTTTAAAAAGTAGCCCTAAAGTGATGACATGCCAGAATGGAAGTTGAAATGAGCGAAGTATCTCTCTGTTCAGGATAAGGTTTACTGTGCAATCCCCTTTGCTTGTCTGTGAGAAGTAAATCTTATTGTGGTTATTGTGATGTGATGTTCGTCTTATCGTGTTCAAAGAGGACCTTGACACCTAACAGGTTGTGGGCTGTCCATGATGCATCCGCAGGTGGCTGGTAAGGCCTATACGGGCATGAAATGTTCTGCCACATGTCGGGCAGACATGTGTGGGCACCATTGTTGCAGCATTTGCAGCTCTGGCTTTGCAAAGTACTTGCTTCTTTTGTGCTATGGTTGTTCTTCTGTCCTCAGATGTCTGGCAGCCTTGGTGGATCAGCGTGCGCTATGTTGATCGGTCTTGTGCCAGGGTTTTCCAGGAGGCGGTGTTAATTTGTCCCCCATGCGATTGCTTTCCTTGAGACAGCTCGCCACAGAGGAGCTGTTTGGGGATGCGATGGCCTGGCATCCTTGCAGCATGGCCTGGCCAGCATGTCTGGGTTTTCATCAGGTGTGCCATCCCATTTGCTTGCCTGTTAGGATTAGGATTAGGATTTATTTCATTTATATGCTGCCCTTTTCCCCGAAGGGGACTCAGGGCGGCTCACAACTCAATCAGGGAAAGGAGGTACAAACAGGGGATAAAATGACAAACAAACAATACACAATTTAAAAACACACAACAAACATACCATTCGAGAAGGGGGGCAGAAGCTCTTTAGCCCCAGGCCTGTCGGAATAGCCAGGTTTTAAGGGCTTTGCGGAAGGCCTGGAGAGTGGTGAGGGTTCGAATCTCCACGGGGAGTTCATTCCAAAGGGTCGGAGCAGCCACAGAGAAGGCTCTCCTCCGAGTAGTCGCCAGTCGGCATTGGCCGGCGGATGGAATTCGGAGGAGGCCTAATCTGTGGGATCTGATCGGTCTATTGGAGGTGATTGGCAGCAGGCGGTCTCTCAAGTACCCAGGTCCAATACCATGAAGGGCTTTATAAGTGACGACTAGCGCCTTGAAGCATATCCGAAGACCAATAGGCAGCCACTGCAGCTCACAGAGGATAGGTGTTACATGGGTGAACCGAGGCGCACCCACAATCACTCGTGCAGCTGCATTCTGGACAAGCTGAAGTCTCCGAATGCTCTTCAAGGGCTGCCCCATGTAGAGCACGTTGCTGTTAGAAGTAAATCTTATTGTGGTTATTACGGGTTATTTCAAGGTAACTGAACAGAATTTGCAGCTTGAAATCGTCTTCTTGTTAAATTAGAATCCAGGCACAGTGAAACAAGTCAGGGGATAAAACAACAGGAAAAGCAAATCCCTGCAGTTTTCTTGGCTTGGTTTTTTTTTTTTTCAGAAGTGGTTTGCCCTTGCCACTTTCCTAGGGGTGAGAGTCAGTCACTGGCCCAAGATCACCCAGCTGACTTTATGCCTAAACCATTTTCTGGTTTCCAGTCTTATCCCCCACCCCAAACTGCTTTCTCTTGATATATTTGCCAGCCACAAAATGCAGTCATCAAAAAAGCATTAGGATAAACGTGCTAGAAAGTCTGATCCATGGGAGGCCTATGCTGCATCTTTGCTGCTTTGGTGTAAGGCAGGAAGAGGAAGCTCTCACTTACCTTTCCATACATGCTGAAAAATAGGAATCGCTGCAGGCTGTCAACATACTGCCTCCAATTTTGTTAGGTATAATATAAATACAATATATAAATATAGGTTCCCCAAGGGAAGTCAATCCAATCACTGCAGCAGAAATTTTCCAGGTACTCTGTGTTGACTGGATAGGATCTTCTGTTGTTACAGAAATAATATGTACATCTGATTTTTTTTAACAAGATCATTGAGATTTAGCTATTTATGGTGCCTTTATATTATTAGAAACCTGTAAACAGGGCCCCCTCACCATTATTTTAAAATAGTATACTGAAAAGTACAAAGATTGAATACGATCATATAAAATCAATACCGTACAACTCCAGGTACAAAGTTTGATAGGTATAACAATAATTTAAAAACCCTTAATGCAATATTATAAAAATAGAAAAATAAAAAGTGAAGACAGCCGCTAATATCTACACACATGAGCAGTGGTGCAACAGTAGTTCCCCTTTCTAAAATGTGCATGTAGGATGGGGAACAAAATCAAGAGGATATCAACCTGACAAATATTTAAGCCATGTTAATATTAGTTACAGAAGAAAAATTCAAGAAAATTCCATGCATAGACCAACTGTGTTCATGCACTGCCTGCATCATCAAATCAGCAGTTCATATCTTGTTTTACTATCAGCGTATTTGTAGTTTATTTATTACATTATATAATTATATGGCTGCCCAAATCACACATAGGTGACTTTGGGCAACTCATACCATTAAAAATCCACAGAATAACCCCTCCCCGCATGGCAGAGGTAACACAATCAAGTAAACCAATTCATTGGTTCCATCTCCATCCGTAGTCCCCAGCAGGGGTGGGTTGCTGCTGGTTTTACTATTGGTTTGCAACCCGTGTGCAACCCACGTGCAACGTGGGCTGCACGCAAGTGTGCTGTTCAATGTAAATTGTTCTTTGCGCATGCGCAGAACAATTTACAGTGTACTGTGCACGTGCAGTCACTAAAAACCAAAATGGTGGCAGCCCAGCAGCGGCGAGGGAACCTGTTAGATTAGCCCGAATGCAGCAGGCGAGAGTCGCTAGTGATTTCAGCACTTTTTATTTCCAGCAAAATGTGACTGCGCTCTGCCGGCTGGGCTGCGGAGCTCGCCCTTTAAGGAGCTCCAGGCAGACCAGCCAGCCAATGACAGCAGTTCAAATCCCCCGCGGTTGGGACAGCCAATCCGTGGCGAGCATGACAACTTATGTAGATTCTAGCCAATCCACGGCGAGCACGAAAACTGATGTAGATTTCTGACATACGTAACAGAACCGGTTCACGGGCATGGCAGGCCTGGGTCGCTGCCAGTTCTGCAGCTCAGGCCTAAATTCCACTACCGGTTTCACCGAACCAAGCCGAACCAGGAGCAACCCACCTCTGGTCCCCAGGTCTGCTGGCAAAACCATGTCTTCCAGAAAAGCAACAGGCTGTATTTATAAACAAATTCATGTGACCACCTAATATCAATACCTCCCTCTGCCTTACTTTCTGCTATTAAACATTACCTTGGGCACTGAGTTCCAAAGGTGGCTTTTCAAAAGCCAACTCAGCTTTCTTTGTTTTGCCTTTGTCTCTCTCATGGCGGCAAAATTCTGTTCTTCTCTGCAACTTTTCAGGGCCTGACAAATTGACAACCAAGTAAGCACCTGTGTCTTGCAGTGTATATGATGACCTTAATTGTTGTGTAGTGGGCTTCAGTTGGCAAGAACCAGACCAGCATGGCTGCAACAGCATTTATTGACTCCAAAATGGAACTGGGGAACTGCAAACAAATGCCCGTTATTTATACTCTAGGCCCACAGGGCTTTAACCAATCAGAAACTAGAAAAAACCCACCCCCATATAATTGTTTTGAACTTCCTTCCAACAGTTGGAGTCATGTAAAAGTTAGTTTCACTTTAGCCCAATTCAACAGTCAGGGTCATCTAAAAGTTAATCCCCTTTAGCATAACTATATAGATTTAATACATAACATTAACGACTTTTAGATTTATAGCAAAGTTTTTTTGACTATAATGAAGACGATTTGGCCTAAAAATAGACCAATGGGCAGGTTGTAGTACAAAATGGTGGCTTATTTAATGCATGCTAGGTGTCTTTACCAAGGCAATTCTAATGTGGTTGGCTGGGCCAGAAAATTATATCGGCAGGTGATGGCCAGCTCTCACATTAGGCCATTATACTCTTCTTATCTTAGGTCATCTTTTGGATTACTATTTAAAGACTAAGAAATAACCAGCTTATTATAAAAGGGGGTATATTCCCCCCCTTTTACTATTTTTATAAAATTAAGGCAGGATATAAAGTAAATTAAAATATAAAAGTAAGACATGGCAGAAAGAAGAACTAAAGACCTGCTTTTGAGACGTGTACAAAAACAGGAAATGTTAAAAGCCAAAACTGCAGGTTCAGCTCTAGTTCACACATTTGACTCAAGAGTACAAGCTAGCCACAAGAATTTACTGGAACAAGTTAAGCAAGATATGTAGTAACAGGAACTACAAACCCATCAGCGCTAGCATGTTATATTCTCGTGTTCTGCTGTTTTTGAAAAATATATAAAGGCTGTCTTTTCCATAAGTTGTTGTTCAGCTGCTCAAATGGCTGTCTTGCCTTAATTTGCTCTGAACCTGATATCAATAAAGCCATTTCTTTTGATTCCGATATCTGAGTCCCTTAATTTCCTGCAACAGTTATGGCGACCCAGATGGGACTTGGAGCGATATTTCGCTGAGGACGGCACGGATTGACCGGTGCCCAATCGGGGCTGTTTTGGCAACCTTCAGGCACCACAGAGTTTCTCTGGAAGGAGGCAGACAACCCCCTGGGTACTTGATGGACAAACCGACTGATCCAAGAAATCAAACAGAATCAAAATAAGTCACTGAACAATGCCGGCTGAAAAGAAGATGCCTGCAGGCAAGTATTGTGGTATTGTGCGAATTGTAGCCCCACTTGTATGAGAGGGGAAGAGGGGGCCTGGTTACCCCACTGGGTCCAGGATCAGCACATCCTAACGTGACCCAAGAGTTGTGTGGGTGGTTAAGCCATTGCAGTTCCTGTTGGTGACCGTGACTGAGGTAACCAACATGGAGCTGCCCACAAGTAGGAATGGATTGCCTAACATAAGACCATATGCTGGTTACTGGAGTCGCTGCATTTTCCTGCCCTTGATCCTTGAGGAACTGCATTTGGAAGGAAACTGCCTATGATTCCAGAAGTAAGATAAGCCAGCCTAATTTTTTAAAAATCATTCATAACATAAGCTTATTCTTTCTAGTTTTCCTCAATATTATGTCACACTATTCCAAAGGCTAGTGAAATGTATTAACAAACAATGTTGGAAGGAGAAACCTACAATCATTTTCAGCAATGAATTGTTGATGTATGTCTCCAACATTTGTATTAATGTTTGATTTCAACCAACTTCCAAGGAAGAAGACTTTCTCTCAATACATTTTTTAAAAAATGTAAATGATGAAAAGCATCATATTTCAGGATCTACCCATACCCCCCAGCCTGTTTCTATTGTCCAGATGATATAGTTTGAGTTTACACCATGTTACTAATACCGTTGTATGTATATTTTTCTTCTATTAATTAGTTTGGTGTAATACGTTTTTTTAAAAAAACTGCAACGTTTTGCAGTAACAAAAACTTTAGTCCAAGTATGTGCTTCTTACCACCTCAGCCATATTAATTGTGATCTAACACCTCTTGTAATTTCTTATCCCTGTACCACATCTGTTGTTAAGGATGCTTATACTGAGACCAGCTACAATGTGCTCTCAGATTTATTTATTTTTTTAATCTATGGGGAGCCCTCAAGTAGGTGCTTCTTAATAAGCTATTCCTCTTTTCTTTTTTTAAAAAAAATGGAAGATGTTATTCCTTTTCTGCAAAATTGCTGCTGATAAAGAAAGGTATATAATTTGTCTTCAGAAACTTAAGGAAAGACCGAATTTGGTTTAGTGGTTAAGGCACCAGGCCATAAACTAGAAGATAGTGAGTTCTAGTCCCACCTTAACCATGAAAGCTGGCTGGTTGACTTCAGTCAGTGACGTTGGCTCAATCTATCTCAGTGGGCTGCTTTTCTGGAGGAAACAGGAAAAGGAAGGAGTATGATGTATTTTTGCAGCCTTGAGTTATTTATAAAAATGATACAGATGGGAGATATAGACAGACAGACAGATGGTAGAATTTGATGGATGGGTGGGGGGAGAAGTGGGAGGATATATAACACTTTCTAGTGAGGTAAATAGACTATAAGACAGAGAGTCTTCCTGTAATCTCCTGGAACCAAGTACGACACCTTAATCACTAACTGTCAAGTAAGTTTCCTCAGGCAAAATTCCCACTTCTCCATAATAGTTGACAAATAATATTATGCTAAGGTTTGCTTTAACTTTGTCTTGGCAGACAAATGAGCTTTGCAAACCCATAGACCATTCATAACCTTAGGCCAATCCCTGATTGGATTTCTCAACTTCTTTTGCCAGTATCCAGAAATAATGGATCAAGCACAAAACCAAACCAAGTGTAAGTTAAAATTCTCAGTCCAGGCATCATAACAAGGTATGATTTTGTTTAAAAAAAAACCAGAATTCACAAATTATATAGAAAAGACTGCAAACTAATTTCCAGCAAATAAAGACACTTAGCAAATAAAATGCAACAACATTTTGCATTGTTGTGCAATGTGGCAATATTTCATGTTGCTTTTGATATATAGAGATTACCTGTATTTGCACTTTCCCAAAAGACATAGAAAGTTATATCTTGATCCTCGATTAAACATATAAAACCACAATGCAAAAGATACCATATATAGAATTTCTGCAACCTTTAATTACAATTTTTTTTAGACAATTGCATTTCATATTCACATTACTTAAAACTATGCAGTGTTTAATGAGTTCAAAACACACGCTCAGGAGATAGAACATAATAGCATGTAAATTTTCTGCAGTGAGAATATAAACATATCTGTCAGATGCTTCATAAATCTTAATATAGCCCCAAAATATCTAGCTTCACTTGATATAAATGTTCACAATTCAAGGTGTGTTTTTTTTAAATTAACGTTTTAAAAAATCCTACTTATAGTCCATATTAAAATCTGTTGAAAGGTAATACCCATCATATATGCCCAAATGCTTTACAAGTTTTGAAAATGTATATCAGCTTCTTATTTCAATCAGCAGCATATGTCACATATTCCCATATTTTATATTTTTTTTTAAAAAATAGACCTTTAAGATGAACTTTGTCCTTCTGAACAGTCTAGAAATCCCCTCTTCACAATTACAGTATTATTAAATATGATCTTTCAGAACTTAATCAAAGTTTTCCAGTCAAAAAACATTTCATACACTCAACATTTTAACTCCCTGCTTTAAAATGTTCTATTGAGGGGGCATTTTCAATTAAATTAAGACTCCTGCTTTTGTGTTCTTCAATCTTATTTTCAATTTCCTGAACATTGACCTTCATATAACAATACAGCATCCCACAGTTGCAAATGAAAACATGTACTGTACTTATTTTACCTGGTAGGAAAAATAATATTTCCCCCATAATTCCTGTGAATGATCTCTGCGTGTTTTATATTCACAAAGAAGTATGGAAGACTGTGTTGAAAACAAAGGAAACAAACAAACAGGAAGTCCTGATGCTGGCAGGAGAAAATGTGGTCAATATGGCCCAATACAGGTAGTCCTCAACTTACAACAGTTCACTTAGTTACCATTCAAAGTTACAACGACACTGAAAAAGTGGCTTAGTGGTGGGATTCAAATAATTTTAACAACCAGTTCACTGCCCTAATGACTGGCTGGGTAGGCATGGCCAGGTGGTCATGTGACTAGATGGGCATGGCCAACTTGACATCACTCATCACACCCAATCCCGCCTCCCAGCCACTTGCCTCAAAGGCAGAGGTGGGATTCAGCTGGTTCAGACCAGTTTGGGCTAATCCCACCACTGGCTGGCCCCGCCCCTGCCTGTTTTGAAGTCCACAAGTTTTAAAGTTGCCAAGGTTGGATAATAGCTAGATGTTCTGATAGATCAGTGTTTTTCAAATTTGGCAACTTTTAAGATGTGTAGACTTTAACTTCCAGAATGCTGTCCGGGCAATTCTGGAAGTCCACACATTTTAGGATTGCAAGTTTGAAAAACCATGTCAAAAATGGGCAAATTAAGATCCTTTTTAGGGATCTATGCTTTGGTCTCCTTTTTTTTTTTAAAAAAAAAAACCCAACACATTACAGATTATCTTGAGCAGCATATCTATGAAGGAAGAATCTGATAGAAACATGCTTTATGCATAAAAATATAGAAAGGCATCTAAGGATCACTAATCTTCCCACCTTCATGGACTATAATTTATGAGAAGTTCACAATGATCTCAACAGAAGTTTTCCTCAACTCTACTTTGCCTGAATATGCAATATCTATGCTCTGTCATTGAACTGTGATCATTCTGGCCCTAAAAATAGACACAAAGTTCTCTCAATCACAAAAACTGTCCTCCATTCTTTTTATTTATAGTATGGGACCCTAAAAATAGACACAACATTCTCCAAATCATAAAACTGTCCTCCTCTGTCTTTATTTATATTTTGGAATAGTCAGGTAATGAGGAAAAGCTGAGCAGGAGAGATACATGGACAGACATTATTATTGATCTGATTTATCCTAGAAAAAAAGGGACTTTTACACTGATACTTAAGATTCCTTCCCTACCCACCAGTGATGGGATTCAACATTTTTTACTACTGGTTCTGTGGGAGTGGCTTGGTGGGTGTGGCATGGCTTGGTGGGCATGGCAGGGGAAGGTTACTGCAAAATCCCCATTCCCTTCCAATCAGCTGGGACTCGGGAAGCAGAGAATAGATGGGGGCGGTGCCAGTCAGAGGTAGCATTTACCAGTTCTCCGACCTACTCAAAATTTCCACTACCAGTTCTCCAGAACTGGTCAGAAACTGCTGAATACCACCTCTGTACACCACCCCATATTCACCACCACATGACCTAATACAGTAGAAATCCAAATTTTTGGAACCAGTATTTCAAAGGATCAATGATTGTGTTTTTCTACCACATCTCCCATTCCCATCACTAGAAGTTGAAGTTGAACCAGGACGCACAACTGTATTGCAGGTCCTCTCCCTGTGATTATGCCATACAAGCTCAGGTATAAGCAAAGGGGGTCCCCTGAGGATGCAAGTTTAAATTTATCAAGCTTCTGCCAATGCCTTAGGTTGGCTGCCTCAATCTCAGAATGGACTGAGCAGCCCACGTACATGTTTGTTCTGCGTATATTTTAACAGCATGGTTCCGTCACCTTCAGCTTACGGTCTTACACTACAAGAGGTGAGGTGCTAGCAACCATCCAAATGTTGTTAACTACAGAATCTCTTACCAATGGATATATGCCAACTTGGGCTATTGGAAGCCGTAGTTCAGCACCCTCTGGAGGGCTGCAAATACCTTACCAGAATAAAGAAAATACATTAGGTATAATAACGTTCAGCAAATTCACTGCCCTAGCTTTGCATACTTGAGCTTTGCATACTGCAGCCTAATACAATATAGCCCAAATGTATTCAAAAGTTCTAATGGCCTAATTTCTTACAATTTTCTGTTTCTTCTTTGTCATCACCATCTTTGTTAGCAGTTCATCTTCTATGCAGAACAAACTTTTGCCTCTTCCCCCCCCTTTTGCCCCTGGTACTGCTTGCCCTTTGCTGCACCCACATGCTTCCCGTGGCTGTCTCCACCGAGTACAGATCCCGTTGGGTTCTCGCCCATCACAAGCAAGATCAAAGTCGCCTCTCTTTCCCAAGCAGCATAGCAGAGGCTAGCAATCTCCATCCTCCCCTTCTGGTTAATTTTTCATGAAGCATTATGATAATAAACAGGACCGAGCGACCGCATGCCTGCATCCCATACAAATGAAGCGCTTAAAAAACACCCAGCACGGGGAAGGAGTTAATCATGGGAGTGCATATATTTCGAGCTGCCGAAAGGTCTCTGAAGAGGACGCAACCCAGAGCCTTCCTCCTGAATGAGAATATAGGGAAGCTGCTTGGCATGCAAGCTCTGCCTTTATTTGGCCATGCGTCCCCCCCCGTCCACCTGACCTTCTATTTGGAATGTGCTGCCTTTGGAATCCAGGTGAATTTGCTCACGGTGTCTCTCTTGATCTAGTTCCCCCCATCCATCTGATGGCAGATGGAACAATTGAAATGGCAGACATCAAATGGGCACAGTTACTGTATTTTTCAGAGTATAAAACACACCTTTTTCCCTCAAAAAAGAGGATGAAAATCTGGGTGCATCTTATAAACTGAATACAGCATTTTTGGCCTCCCGAAACCCTGCCCCCTTCACCAAAATGACTGTGCATAGCATTTAGGAGGCTTTCAGAGTGCTCCTGGGGGCTGGGGAAGGCAAAAATTAACAAAAAATGGGTCATTTTGAATTTTTGAATTGAAATGCCCCCCCCAGCCCCCTGGAGCACCCTAGAAACCTACTAAAGGCTATGCATGCCCTCTTTCCTTTTTGACAAAAACGAGCCCTTTTTTTGCGAAAAACAGTCATTTTTGCTCATTTTTGCCTCCCCAGCCATCAGGAGCACTCTACAAGCCTCCTAAAGGCTATGCATGTCCTTTTTTGATGAAAAATGGGTCAATTTTTATGAAAAACGGGCCATTTTTGAGAGGTCTGCTGAGTGCAAAAACTTTCTTTTTTTAATTTGCCTCTTCAAAATCATGTTGCGTCTTATACTCTGGTGCGTCTTATACTCTGAAAAATATGCCCAGCTTAGTCCTCTCCTGCTACAATAGAAACTAGAAATGTGATACCTCCACACCCTTTGAGGAAAACCAGTGCTGATGGGGGGGAACTTATGCTTTGCATTCAGAAAGTTCCCAGGTTGCTTCAGGGACAAGCCAAGCAGAAAACTCTCTAACCTTAGAGAATTGTTACCTAAGTGGGCAATATGATGATTGATTTCATTTCATTCCTATCCTGCCCACCTTTTGTACAGGAGTTCGAGGTAGTATAGGCAATGCTGCCTCTGCCTGATTTTCTTCACTATAACAATCCTGGGAGGTGAGATGAGTTGAGGGAGAATGACTGGACCAAAGTCACTGCACTATATTTTGGATCCCAAAACCACTATGATGCTTCCTTGGTGCCCACCGATCTCCCCGTGTGGCTTGGGTTTTACAGGTTTTGCCACATCTACTTAAGCCAAGGCAGGCAAAATCAATCTTCCCTCTAATGCATCGTAATAACAAGTAAGATATTTTCCCTCCCATAGAGATGAAGACAACAGATCAGAGGTGATATTCAGCAGATTCTGACCAGTTCTGGAGAACCAGTAGTGTAAGTTTTGAGTAGTTCCGAGAACCGATAAATACCACCTCTGATTGGCCCCATCCCCATCTATTCTTTGCCTCCCGAGTCCCAGCTGATCGGGAGGAAATGGGGATTTTGCAGTAACCTTCCCCTGGAGTGGGGAGGGAATGGAGATTTTACAGTATCCATCCCCTGCCATGCCCACCAAGCCATGCCCACCAAGCCACGCCCACAGAACCAGTAGTAAAAAAAAATTGAATCCCACCACTGCAACAGACTAGAATCACCATTACTTGAATAGAGTCCTGTGTATTTCCTACTTGACCTATATTCACTGAATAAACAAGCATTACACAATTTTGAGGCAAACCTGAAGTCCACTTGACTAGAGGCACTAATGAGGCTGTATATTTGAGGGGGTGGGGGATATGGATGTACATCATCAATGAAGCAATGCCTTGTCTCTAGTCAGCTGGTACACTTGAGTTTTGTCACAATGGGATGATCTCAACAGCCTATGAGATTAGCAAACATTAAAATATCATTTTCATTCAACAAGGATTTTCATACTAGGGCAGTATCTCAATTCCAGCTGTTTAGTGGTGAATTGTCAGAAGTAGGAGTAGATGATTTTGTACCACAATTCAGAGATATCCTTTCACATGGGCAGAGACTACAGTCCAGCAGCTAGGATCACCTGTCTCTCAAGTTCAAGGAGTCTCATTAAGCCATAGGGGAAGATGCGTATGAGGGTATATCAATAATAATAATTTGCATTTACTCTTATCTTGGGTTCTCAGCTTGACTTGCAAATATCAGGTAATTAATTTGCTTTCTATCTCTTTATCATTAGAGGTCAAAGTGATAGCCTACCTTGAAAAAAACCAGTGTTTTATGTTCTTATTCACTTTAGTAAATGTATATATTGTTCCAACCAATAATGAAATTGAAGATCTTAGTGTTAAAGGTCCTACTTTGCATGGAGGGTTCAGGATTTAGTTTCCAACCGAGTTGGGGCAGATCTCTCATTGATGCTAGGTGGTGAGGACTTTTAGTTTCTAAACCAAGAACAAGACGCAACCATTTTTCGTAGTTGGAAGAGACTGGCTGACACGATAGGATGCCATTTGTTCCATCTGAGCTTGAAGAAAGTTTGTTGAAGGTTTCCTAGTAGGCAGACTATTTGCCTCCTGAGCCCAGGAAGAAGAATTCTGTGTAAACTTGGCAGGAAGCTGAAGCCTTATTCTGCTGAATAATAGGGTAGTTCTGATATGGAAATAGACAGACCACGGGTCTCACTTGCTATAAGGCAGCTCTATATTTCTTGACCTTTTTCTCAGCTGAGATTCTTCTGTTCTAGAATTTTCTTCTCATCCTATGACCTGGGGAATTCAAAGATTGGACAACACAATTTTGTATGGTATAGGCTTAATAGAATAACAGAGTTAGAAGGGACCTGGGAGGTCTTCTAGTCCAACTCTCTGCTCAGGTAAGAAATCCTACACCAGTGTTGGTGAACCTTTTTGGAACTGAGTACCAGAACCAGAAGATGCATGTGTACATGTGCGCATGCGCACCAGAAACTGGAAGAGCATCTGCCTGCCTAGTGCACATGTATGTGCCATCCAGCTGATCTTCCGGTTTTGGGCACATGAATGCGCACTGTGCAGCTGCCCTTCCAGTTTCTGGCACTCCTGCACGTGCAAAGACCAGCTGGCCAGCACGCATGCATGCACTGGAACCCAGAAGAGCAGCTGGTGATGGCACGCAAGCCAAGAGAGAGGGCTCTGCGTGCCAACTTTGGCACGCGTGCCATAGGTTCACCATCACAGCCCTATACCATTTCAGACAAATAATTGTCCAATCTCTTCTTAAAAACATCTAGTGTTGAATCATTCAAATTATATAACAGTAATTGTATTGCTGTGTTGGTAACAGTTCTGGTATTGCTATTTCTATATTATATAAAATTAGAGAAATGTTATTGTATTATTGCATTTCTTGTTTTTTATTTTTTAGCTTGCATTATTTAGTCTTTTGTACAGAGCTTTTTTTGAAATATTAGTAAGTTTTATTTTCAATTGCTATCATTTATACTTTTTAAACAGTGCAATTATTTTAATAAATAGGATTTTCTTCCCAATTAAACCCATCGGGTATGTCTTTTTACAATTCTAAGAAGAAGAAGAAACCCTATTAAGAATATTGAAAACCTTTATGTTTTAATCTACTAGGGATATTACAACTCTCAAATTATAAATGAAACAAAATTGGAAATGCTTAGCAATGTTTATCTGTTATTTAGTCATTGACATGGAGTATGCTGCTCCACTCATAGATGACTTTGAGTGGTGTACATTGCCGATATCTGTAGATCAGGTACAAACCAAAATAGAATAACACAAATAACTACAAAAACACATTTGCATGTATTAAACCAGTACTCCAATGCCAGAGGAAACAATATTGAACATCTCAGCTTCCAAAGTCTGCTGGGACTTCTAAGGGTCAGCCTGCAGCCATATTCCCTTTTGGATTTTTGGCCTGCCACACTTTCTATAATTCTACTATGTCGTTTCTATTTGGGGGATGGTACGGAGTGGAATGCTATGTAGCCAAAATAAAATTCCTTTCTAGAATCCAAGGTCATATTTTGTCTCTACACCTTTGCATCTGACCGGAACTGGATGGGTGGAACTGTCAGCATGGCAGTGGAAGATTGGACCATGTGATGGACTTGTGGGTGTGGGGGCAAGATCTTGAACTTTCAACTGGGTGGGGCAAACCAGGAAGCTTTCAGATTCGGGTTTCCCCAGATGTGCCAATATGGCTCTCTTAATAAATTGGAACTTTGAGCATTACTTTGCCTTGGACTCTTGATTTAATTTTGGATGCTATTTGGAACTCTGATAATAAGATTGATCGGCATTCCTAAAAACAAAGTTTTCAATTCAGTCATCTGGATTTCTGGGAAATTCTATGATGGTATTTTCTGAGTGAATCAGTGGTGGGATTCAGCCAGTTCGCACCTATTTGGGAGAACCGGTTGGTAACTTTCTAAGCAGTTTGGAGAATCGATTGTTGGAAGAAATCTCATTTTGTTTTTTTCCACTTTACAGGCTAATCCTATAAGGAACGCAGGAAGGAAACCTTCTGGTGTTGTTCCTAGCCTAATCTTTATTGCCCTGCTTACAGAAACTGCCTCTCTGGTTAACCCTTATTACATTGTAACAGCTAAGGTGAAGCGCCCATCAACGTGAGTGATGTTGAGTTAGCCACACCCACCCAGTCACATGACCACCAAGCCCCACCTACCCTGCTGGTCATTAGGGCAGA
Organism: Thamnophis elegans; assembly: GCF_009769535.1. Classification (NCBI taxonomy): domain Eukaryota; kingdom Metazoa; phylum Chordata; class Lepidosauria; order Squamata; family Natricidae; genus Thamnophis; species Thamnophis elegans. The sequence goes on along the minus strand of NC_045542.1, from coordinate 18,090,267 downwards.
GAACCGGTTGTTAAATTATTTGAATCCCACCACTGGAGTGAATGGACTTGGAGGGAAGCTATCCTACCAGATAGTATTGGCCAGGCAAACACTATTATGAGTACAGCAGATAATTAGGTTCTGAGGCATGAAGGGCTTGAAAGCTGACAATCAGCACGTTGAATTTCATCTGGAAATTAACTAGCAACTAGTTTAGCTTTTGAAATAGTAGTGTTATATGAGCAACCAGCTGTAAGCTTCCGAATGCTCTTCAAGCATGGCCCCGTTTTGTAGAGCACATTGCAATAGTCCAAGCAAGAAGTGATTAAGAGCCTTCTGTACCAGGAGAAGTCATAATTGGCACACAAGATGGAGCTGTGCAAAGACCCTCCTAGCCATAGCTGCCATCTGCTCATCAAACATGAGCTGAGAGTCAGGGATTACCCCTCAAATTATGAACATTTTATGCAGCATTTGAGGTTCACATCAAATTAAAATCAATATACTCTGCCCTGGGAAAGACATTACAAAGATCACTAACAGAACCATTTCCTCTCTTTTTCTTGCTTCTATTTAGTTATAGTCATGGAACTATACTGTATTTCAACCTTGTCTTGTTTTTTATTGTATTGCTTGAATTTAATTCAATAGAAACTGGATGTTTAGATAGTGATTCTAGACTTTAAAGAGTGGTCATTTCCATTTTAATGTTAACATTTCAATTAGATTTCATCATGAAGCAACCCGACACATTGCTGGGGGGAAATGGTATATATGCTACATGTGTGGATGTGGATGTAGAGTTGTCCCATTACCCAGAAAAATTGAAGTTCAATCAGATAGAACATCTGGCACCATCCAGATGTTGCTGATCTGTACCTTCCAGCATCCCTTGCCTCTGGCTGCTAGGATTTGGGTTCAGCAACTTGTAGATCATTATAGGGTGGCCTCCCATCCGTATCCTACAGAACTATGCTGTTTTTCAGAAAACAAATACAGAAATGTTACTCAACCATGGCACCTTTAAGCTATATGGACTTCAACTCCCAGAATTCCCCTATCAGAATGAAGAAGCCAGCTAAGGTTGAGAAATCCTAAAATAGAGAGATAGAGAACTATTGGGATATTAATGGTGGTTCCACCACAAATCCGCGAAGCCCTTCTGCGCGGAGACATAAGCACGAAGACTAATTCGCGCCGTTCTAAGCACTAGGGAAAAACGCGACCCTACCGCGATGACATAATCGCGGAGGGCAAAATCGCGCATTCCCAAGCACTCAGTATCCTAAACCTAACCCTAAACCTAACCCTAAACCTAACCCTAAACCTAACCCTAAACCTAACCCTAAACCTAACCCTAAACCTAACCCTAAACCTAACCCTAACGCTAAACCTAACGCTAAACCTAACCCTAAACCTAACCCTAACCCTAAACCTAACCCTAACCCTAAACCTAACCCTAAACCTAAACCTAACTCTAAACCTAACCCTAAAACAAACCCCTAAACCTAATCCTAACGTTTACCTTAATTGAAGTCGGCTTTCTGCCACGGCGCCGTTTTAAAGCGCCCTTCTGTTGCCATGCTGTTGTCGCGGCGGTGATGACGTCGCGGCTTTAGCACCGCGATTTTATCGCTGCACTTTTGACCAGCGCGGTTTTGTCGTGCCACGATTAATGGTATTAAGAGAGATAGAGATAGAGATAGATAGAGCCAAGGTGGTGCAGTGGTTAGAGTGCAGCACTTCAGGCTACTTCAGATGACTGCTAGCTGCAGTTTGGCAGTTCAATCTCAGTGGCTCAAGGTTGACTCAGCCTTCCATCCTTCCAAGATGGGTAAAATGAGGGGCCAGATTGTTGGAGGCAATATGCTCTGTAAACCGCTTAGAGAGGGCTGTAAAGCACTATGAAGCGGTATATAAGTCTAAATGCTATTGCTATACAATCCCAACATATGCTCAGCTCCTGGATGAAAGGTGGGATCACCATGGTATACATTTAACATAGAAATCAATGCACCAAAAGAGCACCTTCATTTTTTAGGAGGCATTCATCTGAGGAAAATGAATTCTGAAACTGGGGTGAAGTTGTGTAACAACACGTTTTATGTATGTACAGACTGTATTTAAGCCACAGGGAACACAACAAGAAGCATGTGAAACAACATACAGTAATTTCAGGTACAGTATGTGGAAGTGGAGACTTTAATCCAGAATACGGCAGTCCTGAAGCTGGCATTCATTTATTAGGTGGGGGATACAGCCCAGCAAGTTCTGTAAGATCTCCCAAACATCAGCAGGGCCTAAATCCAGGGGTCCTAATGAAATATACATAGTTCCCATGCATAAACAAGGATTCCAACTGCCCTTCTCACTTCTAGAATCTATGCTTCCAAACTTTCCCTCTTCAAAAGAACCAGACTTTTCTCTTTGAGGCAAGAATATTTGCTCCTCTGCATCTGCGCAGAGCATATCTTGGCTACTCTTTGAGGAACAGCTCACAGGGGAAATTAACAGTGACTTCTCTTTGATGAAAGCTGTTGCATACTTTGGATAAGGGTGCCTAGTGCTGGCTTAGCAATGAGAACACACACACACACACACACACACACCTCCAACAATCCACACATGCAACACCTTGGCCAAATCACAGGGCTTCTGACAAACCCAAGCAGACTCACTAAATGACTAGAATTTAGGATAGATTAATGTTCATCTCTCCACACAAATCAGCTATAATTAGGATGGATTTGGTTCACATGGCAAGGGCTGAGATGACAGAGACAAGGGAGGTGAGCTCTACCTATCAGCGTTTCCTTTGTTAAATCTGAGATAATGATTTTGTACAAATCGGCAATCCCACAGATCAGGCACGTGGCCCAGGAAACGAGTTGCAATGAAAACTGACACTTATCACAGCATTATCCAACATCCCTCAGCTTTCATCCCCATCATTCTGATTCAATTCTTGAGGTTCCCCCAGCACCGCAGGCCTTCCTGGAGGTCAGTGATACTCAAGCTCCATATCTCTCCCACCCCATCAGCTGTGACACATCTTGACACTCCTGTTATTTCACGTTTAACTTTTGTCATACTGTGAGGGAAGAGTTGCTCATTCAAAACTATCAAATTGGCATGTGTCCTTTGAAAGCAAAGCAATCTACTCTTGTATTTGATCCCTTTCGTATCCAAGAACAGCTCCACATCAGAGACAGAAGCAGCCACCTCAAGCAACAGATGCTAAGATGCCGCTTCCTTTCTCCTCCTTCTTAACTCCATCGTTCATCCCATTGGTTGGATGACAGAATGGTGTGTACTGTGCGGTCCTTCCTGCATCCTAGAAGCAGGGGTGAAATCCAGCAGGTCCTGGAGAACCGATAGCGGAAATTTTGAGTAGTTTGGAGAACCGGCAAATGCCACCTCTGGCTGACCCCAAAGTGGGGTGGGAATGGAGATTTTGCAGTATCCTTCCCCTGCCACGCCCACCAAGCCAAACCACACCCACCAAGCCACGCCCACAGAACCGGTAGTAAAAAATAAATAAATTTCACCACTACCCGGAAGGCACCATATTACATCCAAGTACAGGGGAAGATGCTGCTGGAGCACACCAGGGCTGACGTATGACTTGATTCCCAGTCCTATTAGATTCTGTGATATAGAATGGAGTGGGAAGGGGGCCATTTTGTCTCTGTCTAAGGCTATAAAATAACTTGAGCTGGTCCTGCTAGCTTAAGCTAAGATCCCCACAATGGGATAGCTGTGGTAATTTTTCTTGGCTCTCTACTATTATCCCTCTTGCTGCAAGGACTAAATTTCAGGAACTGAATATAAATACTCAATTGAGGATGAGCCTATTTTCTTTCTTTCTTTCTTTCTTTCTTTCTTTCTTTCTTTCTTTCTTTCTTTCTTTCTTTCTTTTCTCTCCCTCTCTCCCTTCATTAAAAAAAGAGTCTGAGTGCTGGCAATAAACTCAAGTCAACCATTCAAAAACAACAATATAATAATATTGGAAAAAATAAAAAATCTACAGCAGAAAAAAACAACAACAATATAATAATATTGAAAAAAAATAAAAAATCTACAGCAGAAAAAAAAACAGCGATCTTGCAGGCTTTTTTCACAGTGGCCACAATGATTTGTACCTGCCCACTGGAAGCATTAGGCTTTCAGTAGGTACCAAAATACCAATCAAGTTGAGGTCCTCAGCATTTTGGGGTGTGTGTGTGTGATCCACCCTTGGGACACTATGGTGCTCTTTGTTTTTGTTTCCTGCTGCTGCCCTGCAATTTTACCTTATGACATCTTTCTTTAAAATCCACCATATACCCTACCTCTCCTCCACCATAATGAAACATGTTTTAGATTTCTGAACTTTAGAAGTGTTTGTGCCAATATGTTACGAAACTGACAGGAAAACACTGGGAACTAATTAAGTAAAAAATGTCCCTTTGGGATGTGCATTTCGGGCACAAAAATGATATTTGTTTAACACAGATTAATCTCACACACAGGCCACAGTTCAACAAACATTAATCTTGAGTAAGTCTAGCAGCAGTGAGCAGGCCTTAAATTGGATATCCCCCTGCTTTCAACAGGATGCATTTGTGCCTGGTCTTAGTTGTGCAATATTGGTGACCTTTCAAGAAATTGAAGCACTGGCCTATTCTTAAACCTGCACACGCTTTCTTCTCATATTAAAAAAAAAGTATATGTTTCGCACCCACATATTCTTAGCAATATTGGAGTGTATGTCTAATAAAGCATGTTTGTGAACTGCTAAACCTAACTGTACAATGAAGACTCGCTCATTTGCCTTTGTGTGGGAAGGAACCTTTCACTGAGTAAACTACTCTGAGCAGTTGAAATGTGACAGAGACACCACAGGACCAAACATTTGAGATGTGAGGTGAAGTGCATCCTTGCCCGGCAGCTCATTGCAAGGCAGCAATCCTGGAGCAAGAAAACCATTCCAGGAAGACAGCAGGTAAGCCAACCCTAAAAATAAGAATTCAAATATTTTGGAAACCATCAAAAGATATATCAAGCTAATCAAGGCTGGGGACATCACACCAGCTCTTTGTCTTCCTGATCTCCTTGGCTATAAAGGCTCTGCTTTTTTGCAATGTGGGGTAAATGTTTAAGCGCCCCCAAAGTTTTGTTGTACATCCTTGTTGAGAATAGAAGGTACCATTTCTGTTCTAATAGCCTGATTATAAGTCACTCAGATGGATGCATCAACATGGACAGAAGCCTGCCTCAATGTATTCGTTGGTTGACTAAATTTATATTCTGCCTTTCTACAAGAAGTCCACGGGATAAGCCTGAAATTCCTAAGTCTTCCATTTAAGTATTGGCCCTCCATTCTGAGCTTCAATACTCCTCCTCCTCATGCTATATCAGTGATGGCTAACCTTTTTTGCATCGCGTGCCAAAAGCATGCAACAGCGTGCATGCCCACACCCATAATGCAATGCATGCGACCCCCTGTTCATGTGTGTGTGACCCCCCTGTGCGACCCCCGTGCATGCGTATGCAACTACCACACCCCCCATTTTGGGCCTAGCAGGCCTCCCTGAAGCCTCCTGGGAGCAAAAACGGGGTATGGGAGGCATGCTGTAACTCCCTGCGCGCCCCGTCCCCCTGCATCCACGTTTGACCCACTCCCACCCCTGCACCCACATCTCCCACATGTACCCCGCACATGTGCGGCAGAGACTGGAAAACCAGCTAGCCAGCAGGATGCGTGCACACATGTGCAGTGGAGCTGATCTGGGGTGACAGCTTGCGTGCCCACAGAGAGGGCTCCATGTGCCACCTGTGGCCCGCGTGCCATAGGTTCGCCATCACGATGCTATATGTTCCAACTTGTTAACTTCTCCACTCCTTGAGACAACTGAGAACAGAGAAAGGCACAATTAATTACAAATAGTCCTCTGGTGACTAACAATCACTCATTTAATGACTGTTCCAAGCTACAACAGCACTGAAAAAAGTGACTTATGACAGTTTTTCACGCTTACCCATTGCAGTATCTCCATGGTCACGTGATCAAAATCCAGATGCTCGGCAACGGATTCATATGTATGACAGCTGCAGTATCTGGGGGTCCCCTTTTGTGGTCTTCTGACAAGCAAAGTCAATGGGGAAACTATGTTACTTACTTAGCAACTGCAGTGATTTGCATAACAACAGTGGCAAGAAAGGTCGTAAAATGGGGCAGAGCTCGCTTAACAAAGGTATCACTCAGCCACAAAACTTTTGGGCTCAATTGTGGTCATAGGTCCACCTATACTCAAAGCTTTTCCCATGATGGGAAGGAAGGCAATTAGATGGGGAAGGTTGAAGCTTCCTTCTTGTCTTCAGTTTTGGGCGTAGAGGCATGATCCCAGGATGCTTAACGACAACAACAAAATGCAGAGCAGTGGAAAGGTATCAAGCAGCTCTGTTTGGTTTTAATTAACAAGAGATCCTTTGAAGCCATTTGCAAAATGAGAAATAAGCAAACAACAGAAAGCTCCACCCATCCCTCCAGGAGGCTCACAATCCTGGCAATGACTGTCACAAGAGTCCCAGGTGCCTCCTCAGCCCATCTCCAAATATTTAACTAATTAACACTGCCTGCTCACATACTTTGTCTCCTGTTTACCCATCTTGTTGTGGAGGAAAGCAAGCCAATGACAATAGGCAGCATGAGGATCCGACAGCATAGAGGAAGGGAGCATTCCAGTGGTGGGTTTCAAAAATTGTTCGAACCTACTCTGTGGGTGTGGTCTCCTTTGTGGGAGTGGCTTGCCTCACACACAGCACTGGCATACATAAGAATATGATGTAAACTTGTTTTTTAAAAGGCATCTTTGGTTTGCGTTAAAACAACTTCAACACACGCAATGTTCTGATTGCACCACAAATGCAGTAGTCATCCTTACCTTTCACAGAGGCACTGAGTTTTATAAATATGAGCATGATAGTGTAGAATAATCATATCCAAGGACCAGTGGGGGGGTTTCAAAAATTTTTGGAACCTCTTCTGTAGCTGTGGCCTGCTTTCCAGGTCCACTGGTGGAACCTCTTCTAACCAGTTCAGTAGATTTGACGAACCAATTCTACCGAATAGGTGTGAACTGGTAGGAACCCATCTCTGGAGCATTCCCTGACCCAAGAGAGGAGGGAAGCAGAAGGAACTCTGACTGGTGTATGTACTTTGGATTTGTTCAGTAAGGTTGGGCACAAACAGGAATTGTTCAGTTTGCCTTTAGCAGACCAATGGTGAAATCTTCTCCGACTTCCTCTATCCATTCATTATATGATGCTTGTTGGATTGTATGACAACCTGATACAACCTGATCAGGTTGGTCATTTTTCTTGCCAAGAAGAAAGAGAGAGAGGACAGAAGTTGCCTTTCACATTTCTCCATCCCTTTGTTAGACGTAGTTAAAGGTAGTTTCAAGCAGCTGATCTAATATGGAGTTTAAGGGAATGGAAGGAAAGAAGTTGCTAACTTATGCCATGTCATCTTGACCTGGGAGAAAGTGGCAAGGGAGAAAGTGGCAAGAAGGTGACAAGCAACAGGGAGAAAGCAGAACTATTTAACTCGTTTCTTGCATCTGTCTTTACACAAAGGGATAAAACAGTCCAACCTATCAAAAACAGCACCACAAAAATCAGATTAGGAACACAAATTGAAATAGGGAAGAAAATGGTAAGTGAGCACCTGTCTATCCTAGACAAGTTCAAATCATCAGGACCGGATGGATTACAACCCAGGGTTCTGAAGAAACTGACAGATGAGATCTTAGAACCACTGAACTATATCTTTCAGAGATCCTGGAGCACCGGGGAACTGCCAGAGGACTGGAAAAGAGCTGATGTGGTTCCCATCTTCAAAAAAGGGGAAAAAAATAGATCCAGGAAAATATAGACCTATCAGCCCGACCTCAATACCAGGAAAGATTCTGGAAAAGATAATCAAGCAAAGAATTAGTGAACACCTAGAAGTAAACAAAGTAATAGCCAAAGTCAACATGGGTTTGTCAAAAACAGATCATGCCAGACTAATCTTATTGCATTTTTTGACCAAGTGACAAAATTAGTAAACCAGAGGAATGCCGCCGATATAGTTTACTTGGACTTCAGTAAGGCATTTGATAAGGTATACCATAACCTACTACTAGATAAAGTAGAAGAATGTGGGTTAGACAGCACCACCACCAGATGGATTCGTAACTGGCTGACCAACCGCACTCAACATGTAGTCCTCAATGGAACTGCATCTACATGGAGGGAAGTATGCAGTGGAGTACCCCAAGGCTCTGTTTTAGGCCCAGTACTCTTCAACATCTTCATCTATGATTTGGATGAGGGACTAAATGGGGAACTCATCAAATTTGCAGATGACACCAAGCTGGCTCGAATAGCCAACACTCCAGAAGATAGGCTTAAGATACAGAAGAATCTTGACTAACTTGAACATTGGGCACTATCTAATAAAATGAAATTCAATGTTGAAAAGAGTAGGTTCTACATTTAGGGAAGAAAAATGAAATGCAGAGGTACAGTATAGGTGGTACCTTGCTCAATAGTGGATTTTGGAGTCGTAGTGGACAACCATTTAAATATAAGCCAGCAGTGTACAGCAGCTGCCAAAAAAAGCCAACACAGTTCTAGGCTACATAAACGAGGGATAGAATCAAGATCACATGAAGTGTTAATACCACTTTATAATGCCTTGGTAAGGCCACACTTGATACTGCATTCTGTTTTGGTTGCCACAATGTAGAAAAGATGTGGAGACTCTAGAAAGAGTGCAGAGAAGAGCAACAAAGATGATTGGGGGACTGGAGACTAAAACATATGAAGAACGGTTGCAGGAACTGGGTATGTCTAGTTTAATGAAAAGAAGGACTAGAGGAGACATGATAGCAGTGTTCCAATATCTCAGGAGTTGCCACAAAGAAGAGGGAGTCAAACTATTCTCCAAGGCACCCAAGGATAGAACAAGAAGCAATGGGGTGGAAACTAATCAAGGAGAGAAGCAACTTAGAACTGAGTTGGAGTTTGGAGTAGTTTATTTATATGCCGCCCTTTTCCCTGGGGGGACTCAGGGCGGCTTACAATTCGAAAGGAGGGGAAAACAAACAGATTAACACATAAGAACAATACATCATTAAAAGCACAACATTCATACAATTCGGGTGGGTTACGGTCTTTAACCCCAGGCCTGACGGGATAGCCAGGTTTTGAGGGCTGTGCGGAAGGTCTGGAGGGTGGTGAGGGTACGAATCTCCACGGGGAGATCGTTCCATAGGGTCGGAGCTGCCACTGAGAAGGCTCTCCTCCGCGTGGTTGCCAGTCGACATTGACCGGCAGATGGAACTCAGAGGAGGCCTAATCTATGGGATCTAATTGGTTGAGTGGAGGTAATTGGCAGTAGGCAGTCTCTCAAGTACCCAGATCCACTACCATGAAGGGCTTTGTAGGTGATAAGTAGCACCTTGAAGCGTACCCGGAGATCGACAGGTAGCCAGTGCAGCTCGCGGAGGATAGGTGTTATGTGGGTGAAACGAGGTGCACCCACAATCGCTCGCGCGGCCGCATTCTGGACTAGCTGAAGTCACCGAATACTCTTCAAGGGCAGCCCCATGTAGAGCACATTGCAGTACTCCAGCCTAGAGGTCACAAGGGCACGAGTGACTGTTGTGAGAGCCTCCCGGTTCAGGTAGGGGCGCAACTGGTGCACCAGGCGAACCTGGGCAAATGCCCCCCTGGTCACAGCTGACAAATGGTGTTCAAAAGTCAGCTGTGGATCCAGGAGGACTCCCAAGTTGTGGACCCTGTCTGAGGGGCGTAGTATTTGGCCCCCCAGCCTGAGAGATGGAATACTTGCCGAATTAGTGGGAGGGAAACACAACAGCCACTCGGTCTTATCTGGGTTGAGCACAAGCTTGTTAGCCCTCATCCAGTCCCTAACAGCTTCAAGGCCCTGGTTCATTGAGTTGGCACGGGGCGGACAGATACAGCTGAGTATCGTCCGCATACTGGTGGTATTTTATCCCGTGCCGCCGAATGATCTCGCCCAGCGGTTTCATGTAGATGTTAAAAAGTAGGGGGGACAGGACCGAACCCTGCGGCACTCCATATGTTAGGGGCCTAGGGGTCGATCTCTGCCCTCCGACTAACACCGACTGCGACCTGTCCGAGAGGTAAGAGGAGAACCACCGTAAAACAGTGCCTCCCACCCCCACCTCCCACAGAAGGATACCATGGTCGATGGTATCGAAAGCCGCTGAGAGGTCAAGGAGAACCAGGATGGAGGCGTGGCCTCCATCCCTGGCTCCCCAGAGGTCATCGGTCAATGCGACCAAAGCGGTTTCTGTGCTGTAGCCAGGCCTGAAGCCAGACTGGAATGGGTCAAGATAACTAGCTTCCTCCAAGGACCGCTGGAGCTGAAAGGCCACCACCTTCTCAACAACCTTCCCCACAAAGGGGAGGTTGGAGACTGGACGATAGTTGTTAAGAACGGCTGGATCCAAAGATGGTTTCTTCAGGAGGGGTCTCACCACCACCGCCTTAAGAGCGGGGGGAAAGACCCCCTCCCGAAGGGAGGCGGCAACAACCGCCTGGATCCAGCCCCGTGTCACCTCCCTGCTGTTAACGACCAGCCAGGAGGGGCACGGGTCCAGTACACATGTGGAGGCACTCACAGCTCTCATGGCCTTGTCCACGTCCTCAGGGGCAACAGCTTGAAACTCAACCCAGCGATGGCCTACCAGATTATCCCCTAGTGCCTCGGCTGGATCTGCGGAATTGGAGTCCAAGTCCGACCGAAACCGAGCAACTTTGTCCGCTAGAAACTGGACGTAATCCTCAGCCCTACCCTGCAAAGGATCCCCCGTATCCCTCCTATTTAGGAGGGAGCGGGTTATCCTGAACAGGGCGGCTGGGCGCGACTCAGTGGAAGCAATCAGAATGGCAATATAAGTTCTTTTTGACGTCCTGATTGCCCTGATGTATTCTCTGATGCAAGATGTTAAAAGTGCTCGGTTCGATTCAGATTTATTGGATCTCCATAAGTGCTCTAGGCGTCTCTTCCGGCGCTTCCTCTCCCGGAGTTCCTCAGTAAACCAAGGGGGCCTCCTGGATCCACTGCCTCGGAGCGGCCGTAGAGGCGCAATCCGGTTAAGAGACTCCGTCGCTGCCAAGTTCCAACCAGCAACCAGAGTCTCCGCCGGACTGCGGGCGAGGGTATCAGGAATAACCCCAAGCTCCGTCTGGAACCTCAGAGGTCCATAAGTCGCCTGGGGCGGAACCACCTGGTCGGTTCCTCCTCCCTACAGTGGGGGTTTGGTCTCCGAAAGTCAAGCCTCAGTAGGAGGAGAAATTTCCTGACAGTTAGAACAATTAATCAGTGGAACAGCTTGCCTCCAGAAATTGTGAATGCCCCAACACTGGAAGTCTTTAAGAAGATGTTGGATAGCCATTTGTCTGAAATGGCATAGGGTTTCCTGCCTAGGCAGGGGGTTGGACTAGAAGACCTCCAAGGTCCCTTCCAACTCTGCTATTGTATTGTATATTGCATTGACCATCCATCTTCTTGCCAAGAGGGCAAAATTGTTCACAACATTGAGTAGAGTATGTTGAGTTAATCAGCAGCTATGTTCACTGTCAACTGAACCCCAGCTTATAAATAAACACAATAGTCTCAATTCACATAACACATTGGACCTCAAATTAGCTCAGGTAATTTGAGGTCCAGTGTGTTGTGTGAATTGAGTCTATTGGGTTTATTTAAAAGCTGGGGTTCAGTTGACAGTGAACATAGCTGCTGATTAACAGAAGCTCTCCAGGGTTTGAGATAGGATTAAACCATCCCAAGAAATACAATGGTTGACCAAGCCAGAGGCAAAAATGTACTTTGCCAATAAGCTTCTGCTTTGCCTTCCCCTAGTGCTGACTCAAGTCTTTTGCTTCCTGAAGGAGATCATCACATGCCCACATCCCATGCTCCAGTCAAAGTTTTTCTGCATATCCAGACATCATTTTCTAACCTCACGATGCTTGTTAAAAATGCTTGCTTCCTTTTTCTGCGTCAGGTTGACCTGCCACTTGATAGATGCTGCCAAGCAATTTGAGAGGGTGGGAGGAAGCAAACATGATGATGTGACATCTCTAGCTTGATCCCCTAGGACAGTGATGGGCAACCTTTTTGGCGTGGTGTGTCAAAAATCGGCAAAAAATCGAGCATAACTCGCGTTGTGTGTCACTTCGACAAAAACATAATTTTGCGCAATTTATAGTTTAAACTATAAAAATGTATAATTGCAATATATAATTGTATTTAATAAACCAAAAACAAATTATTTAACATACCTGCTTAGTAACTTCTTTGTTCATCAGTCGATTTCGTATGTTGCCCTTGATATTATTGAACTTGTTTGGGATGCCGTGAACCAGGGCTGTGGAGTCGGCTGCTTCCAGCTCCACGTCCTCATCAACATGCCGCTCCAGCCCGCCCCTGCTATGAATATTCCTAGTGACGCGAGGGCGAAGAATATGAATATTCATAGCGGGGGCGGGCCGGAGCGGCATGTTGATGAGGACGTGGAGCTGGAAGCAGCAGACTCCACAGCCCTGCCGTGAACTGAGATAAGTGTGGTGCGGTCATAACCGACAGTCCCAGGAGTAGACTCTCTGTGCCGGCCTGACTGGAGAGAGGCGCGCACTGTTCCCGCGCTCCTCTCCTGCGGGTCCTCCCTCGCCGCGCTGATGACGTGTGTGCGCACGGCACGCACGCCTTACCAGCAGCCCCTGCGCTCAGAAAGGGGCGGTGGCGATACAGTAAGTGAGTGTGGGCGGGGGAGATCACACGTCCCGCCCCCCCTGTTCCTCCAGCACAGATTCTTTCATTCTCGGCGGCCGTGCAGGAGCCGAGGATGAATCGCATGAAATCCTGTGCGTGTCACCCCAAATGGCTACCCGTGTCAGCACTGACACGCGTGTCATAGGTTCGCCATCACTGCCCTAGGAGGTATTCTAGATCTGTAGCTTTAGAAACTCCAGTAATTTTGTTTTGATCACAATAAAGTGTTGTGACGGTGAGGATGATCAATATGAATCCACTATCGGCAGGATGAAGGCTTCTTTATTGAAAGTTATGGATTATAATTGATCTTGTGCAGGTGGATCATTGGATGTTTTTCAGCTTTCTAATCTGACAGAGAGAGTGGCTAATCCAAAATCACTGAACTGTGCCCGAGGAAAGACAAGACTCAGTTTGGTCTAGTGATTAAGGAACCAGGAGACTGAATTCTAGTCTCACGTTAGACATGAAAGCTGGCTGAGTGAATTTAGTTAAGTCATTCTCTCTCAGTCCAACCCATCTCACAGGGCTATTACTATGGGGAAAATAGGAGAAGGAAGAAGTACTAATAAAGAGCCACGGTAGCGCAGTGGTTAGAATGCAGTACTGCAGGCTACTTCTGCTGACTGCCAGCTGCCTGCAATTTGGCAGTTTGAATCTCAACAGGCTCAAGGTTGACTCAGCCTTCCATCCTTCCAAGGTGGGTAAAATGAAATTGTTGGGGCCATTATGCTCACTCTGTAAACCACTTAGAGAGGGCTGTAAAGCATTGTGAAGCGGTATCTAAGTCTAAGTGCTACTGCTATTGCAGTTAGGTCTGTTTTCTAGCTTGAGTTATTTGTAAAAGCAATAAAGACAGAAAACAAACAAATAAATAAACAAACAAATAATACATTTTTAGTTCAGCACCTTAACCACTCCACCACATTCTCTCTCTCTCTCTCTCTCTCTCTCTCTCTCTCTCTCTCTCTCTCTCTCTCTCTCACACACACACACACACACACACACACACACACACACACACAGTGAGGGACAGAAAGTGGAATCACATTTCCTAATCAATTTGATGAGGTTTAGGTTTAGGTTTATTAGATTTATATGTCGCCCTTCTCCCAAGGATTCAGGGCGGCATACAACATTAAAAGAAACACATAATACAAAAGTTAAAAAAAATTAAATAGAATATCCCAAACAAACCCAATTAGAATTGATAATAATATTTTTTAAAAAAATATCAAATTAAAATTAACAATGATCAATAATTTGTTTTGTTTTGTTCAGGCCAGGCTGGCTTGCTGGAAAAGTCAACTTTTTAAGGTGCGTCGGAAGGACTGGAGGTCGGGGATTATACGAAGCTCTGGGAGCAGCTCATTCCAGAGGGAAGGCACTCCCACAGAGAAGGCTCTCCCCCTGGGGGTCGCTAGCCGATACTGTCTGGCCGACGGCACCCTGAGGAAGCCAACACACTTCCCTTTCTGATGCCGTTTTTGCCATTTTAGGTATAGATTCCCAGGTACTGCATTTGTCAGCCAGATGTGAATTACAAGAGAAAAAGGGGGTGTGTGTGGAATAGAGAGGTTAACACTCATCCCTGCCATCTGTGCTATGCAAAAATGCTTTTTCAATTCCCCACATGTGCTCTGGGGCCTTGAAAGCACACATATCAAGATGGGAGGTGGGGGGTGGGGGGAGGAGGCCTTGGGTTGGAAGAAGATTTTGAGTTATTTCACATAATGTTTATTTTCAGCTTTTCCTTCACCCTCCATTCAAAAAGAGAAACAAAACAAAAAAAACCCACCATTGAAACATGGGTGGGGGGGACCCTTTTTTTTGACGTAATTGGACCTGACACCACGGTTTTTGCAATAATAGAGGGAGATTATTGAGACGACGAATATGCTACCCTTAATGCATTGAAAAAGACGAGGAAAAAATAACAATCCAAATAAAGCACACACACACACACGGTCACCTCAGATTCTTATTTTCACACCGTTCCCCTCTGGACAAGAAACAATTACATTTGTATTGTAGGGAGGGGGGGGTCCTCGCCTCATCGAAAGCGCGGAGGGCTTGAAATGCAATCTTCGTATGTCGGAGCTTCCGATTATTTTAGGATCTGTATAAGATGAAAAGGATTCAGCATTCAGCGCCCAGCTGCTGAAGGTTGATCCTCCTGGCTTTTATGTTATTCAAGCTCGCTTTCAAATGAAACCAAAGACAGGCCTGAAGATAGATCCGGCACCTCGATTGCCAGAAGTCTCATTATTTTTGGGGGGGAGACACAAAGAATAAAGACCGGAAGATTCTCGGACAAGACATCCCCCTGAAAGGCTTGCGATTCCCAGAGGGCTTCACTGTTGTCCAACAAATCCTCCTATATCACAGAGGACCTTAGGAAGAAGAGAGAAAAAACAGTCCAATATCCTGATTAGTTGACAGCTAGCTGCATCCAGAGGCCAGGAATACTATTTTCAAATCTCAGTTCCAACAAAAGCTGGTTTGTTTGTGGCCTCCAACAAGAATCTGTCCTTCTGACTTTATACAGCGGGAATTATGAAGATATTCTTGGTTTTCTGGGAGCATGGGAAACCAAAGCTTTGGATGCTGCTATATTTGGTCGAGGCACTTGTCACTTTATGTAAGGCTGTTATCAGGTATCAATCTCGGCCTACAACAGGAATGACTGAACGTTGGTCTAGGAACCATAATCAATCTTCCTTCAGTGGCCCTCAGACAGCCCCTCCCCCTCGCCATGGGCAATGCCAAAAATCTGTGTGCTTGTGTGTGGGTGTGTGGCAGAGGTGGGTTCCTACCAGTTCACACCTGGTAGAACCGGTTCATCAAATCTACCGAACTGGTTAGAAGACGTTCTACCAGTGGACCCGGAAAGCAGGCCACACCTACAGAAGAGGTTCTAAAAAATTTTGAAACCCACCACTGGTCCTTGGATAGGATTATTCTACACTTATCATGCTCATATTTATAAAACTCAGTGCCTCTGTGAAAGGTAAGGATGACTACTGCGTTTGTGGTGCAATCAGAACATTGCGTGTGTTGAAGTTGTTTTAACGCAAACCAAAGATGCCTTTTAAAAAACATGCAAAATGGAACTGGGTGTCTGAGAAGAACACGGGCTAAAATGCAGCTCTAAGAAAAGCAAGTATTTTAGGAGCATAACCATTAGTGTGCAAAACAAGAGAAGTTCTGTGTTCTGCATTGGTCACCCACATATATATGCACAGTATTTTCCATGCCTATAAAGTGTTGTTGAAGCTGCATAAAATGGCCCACATTCTGCCAGTTTAGTTTGAGAAACTTGGATTGGACTATCTCTAAGTTCTCCTCCAGGTTGTACAATTCTGTGCTCTTAAAGTGGCTTCTGGCATGAGATATGAGACAGATGCTTTCCTCCCTTTCTTCTCCTGCAAATGTACCTCCAACTCAACAGTAACATTGAGTTTTTGAGAGCAATAGTCTTTGATAGATCAGTTCTCCATGAATTTACATTCAATTCCTTTTTTTTGAGCCATTCGGATTAGTGACTCTCATTGCATCCTGTGGTAATGAATTCCACCAGTTAATTATGCGATGTGTGAAGAAGTGCTTTCTTCTACCTATTCTAAATCTTCCAAATAGCTTTTGAGAGAAAGAGAAAATTTCCCTGTCTGCTTTCTCCATGCCAGCTATGATTTTATACATGCCAAACCCATTCACATTCGTCTGCCTTCTTTCTAAACTAAAGAATGCTGATATTCTAATGATTCCTTACAGGGAAGGTACATCTGGGACCCTGGGAATCTCCAGAAGAAAGTTATAAAACTTTTCCATGAAAGGTATAGTATCGTGGGGAAAATTTGTTTCAGGAAGGATATGCATGATGTACCTTTTAGTCGTGCCAATGCGGAAATTTAATCATCTACCTAGGAATAAACATCGTTTTTCCTTTGAAAAGTTTGCAGTGGTTTATACTAAACCCATCCCAAGTCCAACACTCAATATTGTGTTGCTTCTTTTGGTGGCCTTGGTAAGCCAAAGCACAAAGCTAATATCACCATTTGGAACCATTCAGGCATATGCTTCAGGTTGGGGTAAGAGCCAGTAGGTGTCGCCCCTGTGGAGGGTGGGCATTTGCAAAATTAAACCCCCATTGTTCTTAAACCCCATCCATTTATTTCCTGAATGCCTTCTCCCTGCTTCGTTGCCCTTAAAACAGCTTAATCATAACATATTTATTGAAAACAGGGAGGTTAATGAGGGAGCACTTGGTGCTCAGATTGCGTCCCCATTCCAGAGGTGGGTTGCTCCCGGTTCGGCCCGGATCATGCGAACTGGTAGCAGTGGCGGCGTGAGGCTCCACCCATCCACCCACCCACCTGGACACTGTGCATGTGCAGAAGTGTTACGTGCTTGTGCTAGCGTGCGCACATGGGAGCGAGCCCAAACTGATAGTAAAAAAATTGGCAACCCACCACTGCCCCATTCCCTTGAGCAGGAAGTCAGGGGGCACAATTGAATGGTGTCAGCGGAGAAACGCTACTGAAATAAGTCCAGCCGATGCCCTTTATCGCCTTCCAGATCTCTTTTCCAATTTTAATATCTAGGACATTTGTAGTTCTGTGAAGCAAACCCTGCAGCTGGGAGATGGAAGCCAGATGGGAGGGAGACGAGAATTTGCACAGCTCCAAGATCCAGCCAACAGACATATGACACTTCAGCAAATAGCCAGGGGCTTTGCCGATGTCCTTCCTTCATTAATGTACTTAACAAGCCTACTGTTGGACCCAGGGGCCTCGGGCAGAACTTGGTGCTAGTTATTATCAGCTGCAATACAGCTCTCCAAGGGTCTCCTCCATTTCCTCCCTCTTCCTGTGATGACCCCACAGCATCTTATTTTGATACAAAAACCAGTCTCTTCCCCTCACAGGGTGAAGAGTTCTTCCCCAAACCTGCTGAAGAAGCAAAGAACCTTTGGATCTTGCTCAGATTAGGAGAGATGGGACCAAGCCTTCTGGGTTGTCACATTTATTCCACTGCGAGGCTGAGCCAACAAAGGCTTAAAGTCAAATCTTCAAGCCATTGAGGATTGGATTGTTCATCAGTGACTAACATATGAGCCCTGCAAAAAAACACCCCTAAATTTTTCTCTCTCTCCTGAAAACACCCTAATTTACAGAAATGCAAAGCAAGAATGCATAACATTTGTGGATTGTGAGGTCGATCTATGGGTGGTGTTTGGGGGTGGGATTCAGCCAGTTCGGACCACTTTGGGTGAACCAGATGTTATTTTGCATCTGGTTTGCTGAACTGGTAGTTGGAAGAACTGGCTGGCCCCGCTCACCCAGCCCCTCCCCTCCCAGGTGTCTCCACGCAGCCCATTCATCATGCCAGGTAAGGGCATGGCCTGCAAGGAGGTTCTTGGAGGCCAAAAAACAGGCCTCCCAGACGTTCTGGAAATGGGCCTGTTTCCAGCCTCTGGAGGGCCTCTGGGGGACTTCTGGAGCCCGGGGGAGACCATTTTTTCAATCCCAACACCTGGTGGTGTTGAATTCGGATTCTGATCTATAGCTTGGCTTCCTAGTGACAAGCATAGCAGACATCCAACTGAAACAATACAGTTCTTATTTCTGTCCGAGCAATTATGGCCTAATTCAGGGATGTCAAATGGTGACTCACGGGCTGGATGTGTCACACACAGGCCATGCCCACCCCAGCTCCATAAATGAGAAAAAACATCATATGATGGCAACATGATGCTGCGAGTTTGACACTCGTGGCCTAATTAGTCACAGAGAAGACTAATTGCTCACACATGCTCATTCTTTTTTGAAACTATCAACACTTAGCAGACAGTACATGGACCACCAGATATTGGCCATTGTTCCAGAGATGGGAATGTTGTCCCATCTCTGCCCATTCCAAATTAAATTCCTTGCTCCTACTTAACAAAAACCTCTCCAAAGCTTTAATCATAGTTAATGTTAATACAGTATGTGCAAGACTTTTAAACGCGAACTTGCTTGTTTTCTTGCAGACGTTTCATTACCCAAACTAGCTAACATCATCAGGACTAGCACTGACGATGTTATCTAGTTTGGGTAATGAAACACTTGCAAGAAAGCAAGAAAGCTCAGAGAGGGACTCACTCCACCAAGGAGCCCTCATGTCAACCCCGAGCTACACAAATATTCTCCTTTATTAGTACTTTGAAATCCTTCAGAAGACTTATATTCCCATTATTATCATTGCAAACAACTCTGCAAGGTATTGTTCTCCTCCCTTGCTAACAGCAGAAGTGGATGACTGAGGTAAAGAAAAGTACCTTCATGTGTGCAGCTGGATTCATACCATAGGCTAAATCTTAAACCTGGATAAAGTGAAGATGCTATACCAGAAGAAAGAGCATTAGGTTTAATGTGATGGCAAAGTTTTGCTCTCTTATTTCATATTTGGATAAGCTAAAGGTGCAAAACAAGAATGTAAAGTAAGTTTGGCACCTTCATGTTACATTATTTGGAGGCAAACAAAAAGACAACGGGCGGAAATTAATTTTGGTAGATTGATTTGTCCTGCGTATGTTGCCTACAAGTAACAAGTTGGAAGGG
This sequence comes from Thamnophis elegans, assembly GCF_009769535.1. NCBI lineage: Eukaryota > Metazoa > Chordata > Lepidosauria > Squamata > Natricidae > Thamnophis > Thamnophis elegans. The sequence goes on along the minus strand of NC_045542.1, from coordinate 18,070,827 downwards.
ACCTTGGAGGTCTTCTAGTTCAACTTCCTGCTCAAGCAGGAGACCCTGTACTATTTCAGACAAATGGTTGTCCAGTCTTTTCTTAAAAGCGTAGACAGGAGTACCCACAACTTCCAAAGGCAAGTCTTTTCACTGATTAATTGTTCTAACTGTCAGAAAATTTCTCATTTCTAGGTTGCTTCTCTCCTTGATTAGTTGGCATTCCCTGGATTAAACAACAATAAATCACCCACCACAAAAACCAAACTGAACCATCTCCATATATTGGTGAGAGTAATCCAAACACTATGAGATTATCTCAGGAATTCAAGAAATGATTCTTCCTCTTTCTTTTGGGGTGATATCAGTGGTGGGTTCCTACCAGTTTGGACCAGTTCGGCCAAACTGGTAGTGCTTTGGCACCCTGGGTTGCTGGAACTGGCAGCGACCCAGTCCTGCCACACCCCTGAACTAGTTCTCTGGGCAGTGCCTATGACGCCACCATCTTATTTTTCCCTTCTGCGCATGCACAGAACAATTTTTATTGGGCTTGATGGACACAGTGCCCATCAAGCATGCACATCAAGCACGCCTGCATACCCATGAGTGAACTGGCAGTAGTGCCTGCCGGAACCCACCCCTGGTGCTAGTGTTGGTTTACTACCATGCATGGGGGATAGGGGGAAGGCTGTTCAAAGCAGCCAAGGTGGTAGTCATGGGAATGTGAATGATGTCCCGCCTCTTTGTATTGTGTTGACAACCACAGAGGCGGGGCTTGGATTCATTTGGAAGAACCATTCAACATTCTAGGACAGGGGTGTCAATCTCACAGTGTTATGTCGTCACATGATGTATCATGACTCCCCCCCCTTGCTAAACCTTGGGTGGGTGTGGCCAGTGTGTGATGCATCCAGCCCGGGGGCCGTGAATTTAACATCCCTGTTCTAGGTCCTCAATTGACTTCTAAGGTATTTCACGTATATTGGCAGGCTCCACATTTTTCCTCAACCCACAACTCCCCCCCCCCCAAAAAAAACCCTTTGTCGTAATTTACCCTTGGGTACTGGAACCATGAAAATGATGGAATCAACATCTTTATAGATTTAGATTCCATCTTGCCTTTCGATGCCCTACCTCACACCAGTAATGTTCAGTTTGAAATACCTGCAGTTTTCAGCAATACAGTGATTTTATATACTGTCTTAGCTATTTTTACTCAGTCACTTTAGCACCATATAGTTTTATATAATAGTATGCCTCTTAAAAGTTATAGTCATATTCATAGTTGATTTGGAAATACTAATTATATATATATGGAGAGAATGGAAGCAGTAGACTTCCTGACATATTTGGGCATACCAGGGGTTGTGATACTAAATACATACCTATTTCCCTGGCTCAGCTGATAAAGGAGGAGAACCTTGTGGCTTAGTGGTTAACACATCTGCCTAATATGTAATACACCCCAGGTTCGAATCCCAGTAAGGGTATGGCTAGCTGATGAGAACTAAATAACTTGAAATAGTCTCCCTTTATTTATTTATCAGCACAAATACAACACACACACACACACACACACACACACACATACATACAGTACACACATACACCGACTCTTAAGGATATTGATTTGTTCATACGTTTATGTTACCCTTAAACCTTAGTCTTCTTGTACTATTCCAGGTTAAACTATTGGCATAATCAGATGGCTTTCATTTTAGCACTGAATGTTAATGATCAATGAATGAAATAAATTACTGATGGATTATTAGGTTAGATGTTTATTTTTTTCCTCTTATTGTCACATCAACTCACCTAAGAGCTATAAATGGCAATGACCCAACATATGAATAGGGAGCTATTTGAAGATGGGTTGTCCCTTCACCGGGAGGGCATATAATGAAAAATGTAAAATATAGTTGTTCCACATACCATGATTTCATATTGTATAATCACAATGTCATATTTGCTATTTTTTAAGAGTTATTTAACTCTGCCTCTCTTAAATGAATTGCAGAAAGACCAACCTTTCCACTCAGCATTTTGAATGCTCTCCACATGCAAAAAGTACATGTGAGAAACAAAATAGCTGATTCTCTTCCTTCTGCCTCTAGGAAAGAATTACATTTCACCCCCTTCTCCTTGAAATACAGCCCAGGGTGTACAAACAGGGTGGGCAGAGGTGGGTTGCTCCCAATTCATCTTAGATTGGGCGAACTGATAGTAGCGGTGGCAGGAGGCTCCATCCACCCATCCACCCGGACGCTTCTACGGATGTGCAAAAGTGGCATGCATGAGTACGTGCATGAGCGCACCTGAACCGGTAGTAAATAAAATGACAATCCACCACTGAGGGTGGGAGATAAGAGTTGAGGAGTAATCTTGGCCAGTTTAGTTCAGTCTTATCCATGGACGTGTCCTCTGTCTGCCATTGGTCCTAAAATGGTTTGTATCCTTGGGCCAGGAGGCGATACTCAATATGATCCAGAGCTGTTTCCCTTCAAAACACTGCAATTATTCTGGGACAAACTGATGAGGAGGGCAAAGCAAGAGAGCAGTGCCCCTCCTAAGATGAAAGAGGATGGTTATGGGTCTCCAGCCTTCCTTTTATGGGGATGGCATCTCTGTTAAACCTGGCTGCACCTGCCTGTCAGAAGGAGAAAGGACATGCAAGAACCACCAGAACGGGGAGTGACCTGGACTGTCAAGTGACAGCCACCCCAGGAAAGCCTGCAGGAGGATTTCAGCCTGGCTGACAGGCATCCAGACCTTTGCTACAACAGATGGAGGAGACTCACATTAGCAAGTCAAATGAAAGACACAGAAAAAGCCGGGGGAAAGGCAGAAATAGGGTATCTGATGGCCCCGGAACAAAACTGATTTAGCTAGAAGGAGGATTCAACCAAGAGTGAAGAAAATGGAGACTTCACACAAGGACACATATTTTAAAGGAAGTCTGTGTGATGTCATAGAGAAAGTGTCAAGACCACAACTCAAATGGTCCCACTCAACCAGGAAGATTATTGAGTGACTTTTGACCATCAAAAATGACCGCTGTCACAAAAATGAATAGCCATAGTGTCAAAACCTCAAATTTCAGAGAACGTGAAACTGATAACTTTACCTCTAACCTGACATGGCAATAAGTGCTGAACAATTAAGATTGAGCTTCTATCTATAAATTCATGTTTCTGGTCTTAAATTAGCATTGCGAATCACTTTTTTATATGAACTTCCAAATACTTGAACATTTCTTCATAAATGGGATGGAACACATTTCAGATGCAAATTGTTAGAATTGAACAGAAAATGCTCTTGACTAATCTGCTCTTTCCCACCGTTTTCCAATTCTAACCAAAGCTATAAAGATTGTTTAGAAGACAAAATGAGAAGAGAGAAATAAACACACTTATGCTTCCTTGAGGAACATGGATTGCAATCACCAAATATATTCCTTCCATGTTTGAATAATCTCAGATGAACTTCATCTATTGTCCTAAATGCTGAGCTGTTTATTCTTCAGTTTTGTTCAATGAAGAGGGTGATAAGAATGAAACAGAATGCTGGGAAAAGAGGTGATATAGCAGAATAACAGAGTTGGAGGTCTTCTAGTTCAATCTCTTGCTCAAGCAGGAAACCCTACGTCATTTCAGACAAATGGTTGTCCAATCTCTTCTTAAAAACCTCCACTGTGGGGGCACCCACAACTTCCTTCCACTGATTAATTGTCCTGTAAGGAAATTTCTCCTTAGTTTTAGGTTGGTTCTCTCATAGATGAGTTTCCATCCATTGCTTTTTGTCCTGTCTTTTGGGTGCTTTGGAAAATAGGTTGACTCCCTCTTCTTTGTGGCAACCCCTTAGATATTGGAACACTGCTATCATGTCATTCCCTAGTCCTCCTTTTCATTTAATTAGACACACCCAATTCCTGCAACCATTCATTGTATCTTTTAGTATCCAGTCCCCTGATCACCTTTGTTGCTCTGGAGATGGATTCGATCTGGAATTTTTGAGAGGTGCTAAACTATTCTGCTTCAGTTTTTGTTCCCATTTTTAAAAAACCTATCTGCATATATTTGAAGCAGCAGCGCAAACACTTCACACTATCATATTCCTTCTTATAATGATTATCTGGAACCATAGGCAATTAGACAAGATCAGGCGATCGCTTTTAATGAAAGACAGATAAAGATAGCTCTCAAGTCATGGTGTGGGATTATGTGATGGTGTGGCAGCAGTGATGTGCTAAGGAATAAAATACGGGGGGAGGGAGGAAATGGATTCATCAACAGAATAGCGCAACCTTCTTCCACATTTTTTAAAAATAAAATTAATGCACGCTCTGATTCAACTTGGCATTAGTTTAACTTGACCAAAGTACTTAATTTTATTTGCAGGTTTGAGAATACTGTTCCCTATCCAAATAAGCCTCATTTTGGACCAAGGCATGTGGAATTGGTTGACCCACTCATCATAGTCCATATTATAGGTTTATTAAATTATTGAATATTTCTTCAAGAACTTCTGGTGGGGCTTGGTTTTCTTATGGATTCAGTAATATCTCTTGCTCTTGTGTGCTCTTCAGATGAAATGAAAGAGCTGTCTTGGATTTCTCCTTCTGAGCATGGAGTCAGAAAGTCATATGCTAGCAGCATTTCCCAACCTTGGAAATTTTAATAAGTGTGGATTTATCCCCAGAATTCATCAGTCAGCATGCTGGCTTAGGAATTCTGGGAGCTGAAGCCCACACATCTTGCTGATGTGAGAAACACTGTTCTAAATAACTATTTGGGGATGGGGAAAAAACGATATCCTGATATCCAAAAAAATTGGGTAAGACAGGCATTTGCAATGTGAGCGAAGATAATAAAATGAAGACGGGGACAAATACTTTTCCATCCAGAAAATAAAGAAGGACACAAAGCAAAAATAAGTAGATCAGTAAGAGGAAGACCCATCTTATAAAGAGACAGGATGAGAAAAAATATATTTCCTTGTCTCTTCCATTTATTTTTAATGACTAGGGATTCTCAGCAGGTTGCAATCATGTCACTATAACATCCACAACATAATATGCAATCATGTAAATAAACATAAAATAAGAATCATAAAAGTAACTAATTAAAGATTTAAAAAATAACATTGTTTAAGAACCAAAGCCTTCCTTAAACAATTCTATTTTAAGTCATTTTCTGAAGCCTAATAAAATAGGAACTAATTAAATTTCAGGTTCATAGATGAACTAATAAAGAGCCACCTCTACTTACAGTACAAGATTTATACTTTGTCTCTCTTTTCTGGTGTATACAGAAGGTGGTTATCACCATCTTAAAAACAAAAACAATTAAATGCTAAATGCACGCCAGATACAATTCCTGCAGAATTGCCTGGGACCAAAATAGAAGACCTTCGTTTATATGCTGGAAAGATGAGCCCGTGAGACTGGGAATATCTTCAAAACAACCTTCTTCATCTGATTTTAGCAATCAGGCAATGAAACAGGGAGTCCCTTCGTCAGGCCTTCAACTATTTAAAACGTTCAAGATGTTGGATACATCTTCCCTGTCCAACAAATTGTTTGTTCTTTAATGGTGCAGAGGAAAGGAAGGATTAGCAGCATCCTATTTTCCATCTGTAGTCTGCTACTGTTGTGTACACATGCTGTGATGGAGTCCTTGGTGCACTCTGAGCTTAGTTGTTTGCTTGCAGATATTTCATTACTCGACAGTGATGTTCAGTTAAACGGGGATTAACACCAGACAAAAAATCAAGCAGAAAACAATGTCCTAATCAGGGAACTACGAAGAACAAAACCATACCCACACCAACACTGGCAAGGCAAGCTGCTATATATGAACAGGGAGCAACCCCACACTTACTACCATTGATGATGCTACCTAGTTAGGTAATAAAATGTCTGCAAGCAACAGCAGAACTCAGAGAGCATTAAAGACTTCACAATTCAACCCTGAGCTACATACATTCTCTTCCATTAGTACTGTATATGCTGTTATGTCTGTTACTTTGACTGGGTATACTGAGTGCAAACTAAACTGGAAATTACCCATGGTCACTTATGGGTCATGATAACTGCATCTTAAAGCAGCAACCAAATGTTAATGGTATGTATCATTTGACACAGGCAATATTTCATTTTTATATTTTCATCAGTCACTAGCCTAGCAGCTGTGCTTTATGACAAGTTTGACTTCTGGATTCTTCAAGGCTACCCCACGAGCACGCTGCAGTAGCCAAGCCTGTTTGTTTTAACCACATTCCCATTTTTCCAACATCAACTATTTCTGCTCTGTTGTCATATGGCTTGCAAATTTGGCCAAATTTTTTAAAAAAATCTGTTATAAAGACTTGAATATTGCTTGGGCCAATAATACATACTCATACATTTAAAAATATCCACATTGTTTTTCTTGCTTCTCATTTACACATTCTCATCCGCAGTTTTCTTGATACACACTTTTTGCAAGTAATATTCTCCGAAATAATGTGTTTTACGCATATCATATGTATGTTTTTGAAGTGTTATATTGCAACATCCCAGAAAGGGTGGAATAGCAATGCACTCCGGATCACACAGAGTATCCACAAGGATAAATAAGATGAGTTCTTTTAGAAAATTCTCCAGTATCCCTTTGTTAACACAGTCAGACAGTCCCATGGAGTATCCATTGCGAGGTTTCTTTTCTTTTCTATTTCTTTCTCCAGGGAGCTCACCCCGCTGAATTCCAGTCATTCTGTGATGGTCTGATCCCACATTCTCATACTCTCACCATTCTCTCCACCATTGCAAAATGTCAAATGTGCAATTAAACTACTTTGCACATTCAGAGCTTTGTGTGTGTGCCAAATTACTGGATGTGATAAGGCAGCAAACAGAAATAGTAGAGTTAGCTTTCAGATTAGACTTTTTATTTTTCTGTAGTTTCCTTCCTCTTTACCTGTGTATCTTCAGTAAACACTCAATTAGGACCATATTACTGTACCTGTCTCCCAGTAGTTGCTGGTAATTATGTAGGTTTTCCGTGTCAGCACAGCAGGGAGGCACTATTAGAGCTAATTAAAGCATCTCAGAAGCTCAGTGAGTCCTGAACTCCCGGCAGCTGCATCTAGTGGCATTTTGCAAACAGCTGCAAACACTGCCAGCCCCATCTTTTCTCCCCTCCCTTTTTGAGGCCACCAACACAGGTGTCAAAAACTGTTGATAGAAAAGGAGCTCAGGAAGTATGTGTTGTCCCTTGCTAGCTGGGCAAAAGAAACAGGAGAATTGCACTCATGATGCACAGTTGAAAGCACATCTCCTCAGCCTCAACAACTTTGAGATGTGTGGACTTCAGCTCCCAGAATTCCCTAGTTAACGGTGGTTTGAAGCAGTGGTTTGTCTTAACAATGAAAAGGCAACAGTAGTCTGATGTTAAATCTAGGATACCTCAAATCTACTCCTAGAAGGACAGTTTTATCTTCTTCAGTAATTGTTCACTAAGAACAAAAAAGGGCTCAAGGATGTCTCCTGGACTGTTTTCCAGAGAAATTCCTGATGAACATCGCTATCTTCCATCCATCCATCCATCCATCCATCCATCCATCCATCCATCCATCCATCCATCTACTATCTCTATCTATCTATCTATCTATCTATCTATCTATCTATCTATCTATCTATCTATCTATCTATCTATCTATCATCTATCAATATCATGTCTCTCGTCTGTCTTCATTTATTCATCCTCTCTCTATCTATCCATCCATTTACCCTCCCACCCACCCACCACCTACCACCTATCATCTATCTACCTATCATCTATCTATCTATCTATCTATCTATCTATCTATCTATCTATCTATCTATCTATCTATCTATCTATCTATCTATCTATCTATCTATCTATATCATGTCTGTTATACGTCTTCATTTATCCATCATCTATCTATATCTATCTATCTATCTATCTATCTATCTATCTATCTATCTATCTATCTATCTATCTATCTATCATCTATCTATCTATCTATCTATCTATCTATCTATCTATCTATCTATCATCTATCTATCTATCTATCTATCTATCTATCTATCTATCTATGTATCTATCTATCTATCTAATGTCTATCATCTGTCTTCATTTATCCATCCTCTATCTATCTGTGTCTGTCTGTCTGTCTGTCTGTCTGTCTATCTATCTATCTATCTATCTATCTATCTATCTATCTATCTATCTATCTATCTATCTATCTATCATCTATCTATCATCTATCTATCATCTATCTATCTATCTATCTATCTATCTATCTATCTAATGTCTATCATCTGTCTTCATTTATCCATCCTCTATCTCTATCTATCTGTGTCTGTCTGTCTGTCTGTCTGTCTGTCTGTCTGTCTGTCTATCTATCTATCTATCTATCTATCTATCTATCATCTATCTATCTATCTATCTATCTATCATCTATCTATCTATCTATCCCATCTCTCTATTTATCAATCAATCATCTGTCTCTGCCTGCCTGCCTGCCTGCCTGCCTGCCTGCCTGCCTGCCTGCCTGCCTGCCTACCTACCTACCTACCTACCTACCTACCTACCTACCTACCTACTTACTTACCTACCTATGAATATGAGTGTGTTTACTACCAAAGATGTAGCCAAGTCTGTTACTCTATTGCTAGCAAAGTCTTAATTATATACATGGATGGCAGCATCTCAAAAGAAAGGTTGTTTGTCATTCAGCTATATGCTGATGCAGCAATATGATCCTTCTTCAGCAAATGTCTAGATCTCAGTTTTGACAAATAGATGTGAAACATGTGGTTACTGAATACTCTGAAGAAATAAAAAATTGACGTTCTTTAAAATGCTGAACCTCCCTTTCCTAAAAACAATATTCTAGGATGTTTATTCTTATCTTATAGATGGGGCTCCAACTGTTGTGATTTGACAATATTGTTAGCAAACATGACTGAAGAAGCTTGATCGCCCAGTGATGATGTCATTTCCTCAGAAAATTTAACTGAAGAGATTTAAAGTCATGCCCGACTGCACCCCAGTCTCCCAAGGGCAAATGAAATACGTTGTGCCGTATGGATAGATTTACCTGCCATGCTGCTGCAGCAAAACCTGTTGTGAATGTCACACACACATTAGCCCATTCAATCCTTATCACAAGACATTCCAATACTTGAAACATTTTCTTCCACTGCAGCTTCAATATCCCGAAAACCTAGAAAGGAACACATTGGTGAAGTATTGGAGACCAGAATAGGAAAAAGGAGGCACATCTAGCTTAATCTTTTTTGTGAATGCCGTATAGATAGTCGTCTGCTTATGACCACAACTGGCCCGAAAATTCCCATTGCTAAATGAGACAATGAGTTTTGCCCCATTTTATGAGCTTTCTTGCCATAGTTGTTAAGTGAATCACTGCAGTTGTTAAGTTAGTAACATGGTTGTTAAGTGGATCTGGCTTAACCCCATTGACTTTTCTTGTCAAAGGGTTGCAACAGGGGATCACATCAGTGGTGGGATTCAAATTTTTTTTACTACCAGTTCTGTGGGGGTGGCTTGGTGGGCGTGGCAGGGGAAGAATACTGCAAAATCCCCATTCCCTCCACACTCCAGGAGAAGGTTACTGCAAAATCCCCATTCCCTCCCGACTCCAGGGGAAGGTTATTGCAAAATCCCCATTCCTTCCCCATTCCAGGGGAAGGTTACTGCAAAATCCCGATTCCCTCCCGACTCCAGGGGAAGGTTATTGCAAAATCCCCATTCCCTCCCCACTCCAGGGGAAGGTTACTGCAAAATCCCCATTCCCTTCCCACTCCAGGGGAAGATTACTGCAAAATCCCCATTCCCTCCCCATTCCAGGGGAAGATTACTGCAAAATCCCCATTCCCTCCCCATTCCAGGGGAAGGTTACTGCAAAATCCCCATTCCCTCCCCACTCCAGGGGAAGGTTATTGCAAAATCCCCATTCCCTCCCCACTCCAGGGGAAGGTTACTGCAAAATCCCCATTCCCTTCCCACTCCAGGGGAAGATTACTGCAAAATCCCCATTCCCTCCCCATTCCAGGGGAAGATTACTGCAAAATCCCCATTCCCTCCCCATTCCAGGGGAAGATTACTGCAAAATCCCCATTCCCTCCCCATTCCAGGGGAAGGTTACTGCAAAATCCCCATTCCCTCCCCACTCCAGGGGAAGGTTATTGCAAAATCCCCATTCCCTCCCCACTCCAGGGGAAGGTTACTGCAAAATCCCCATTCCCTTCCCACTCCAGGGGAAGATTACTGCAAAATCCCCATTCCCTCCCCATTCCAGGGGAAGATTACTGCAAAATCCCCATTCCCTCCCCATTCCAGGGGAAGGTTACTGCAAAATCCCCATTCCCTCCCCACTCCAGGGGAAGGTTATTGCAAAATCCCCATTTCCTCCCCACTCCAGGGGAAGGTTATTGCAAAATCCCCATTCCCTCCCCACTCCAGGGGAAGGTTACTGCAAAATCCCCATTCCCTTCCCACTCCAGGGGAAGATTACTGCAAAATCCCCATTCCCTCCCCATTCCAGGGGAAGATTACTGCAAAATCCCCATTCCCTCCCCACTCCAGGGGAAGGTTACTGCAAAATCCCCATTCCCTCCCAACTCCAGCAGAAGGTTACTGCAAAATCCCCATTTCCTCCCAATCAGCCGGGACTCAGGAGGTAGAGAATAGATGGGGGCAGGGCCAGCCAGAGGTGGTATTTACTAGTTCTCCGAACTACTCAAAATTTCTGCTACCGGTTCTCCAGAACTGGTCAGAACCTGCTGAATATACCACCTCTGGATCACATCTCAAGGCACTATAACCATCATAACTATGATCCAGTTGGCAAGCATCTGAATTTTGATCACAGGATGCTGCAATGGTCGTAAGTGTGAAAAATGGTCCTAAGTCACTTTTTGGTGCTGTTGTGTAACTTTGAATGGTCACTAAACAGTTGTAAATCAAGGACTACCTATATAATGAACCACAACTTTTTGTATGAACAGAAGAGACAAGTGAAGAAATACAAGGGGACTTCTCTCATTGTAAATGCTTTGACACCTCAGAGTAAATGTCCCATTTTGAAAAACAGGAGGTAGGAGAAAGAAAAAGTGCTGTATTGGCACTTTTGTAAAAAAAAAAAAACCATCATGGACATAAGCAAATGCAAGAAAAATGGTTCTGCAATGTTGCTTTTTTAAAAAAGCAATTAAATTTAGAGAAGAGCAGTTGTGGAGCAATCTCTTCTAACTGATAACACACCCACATCCCCATGTACACACTTCTTAATTCAGAACTCCCCCTTCTCCTAGTATTGTTCAACCATGGAAATTAAGGTTCATAGTTTGATGGAGATGTGGAATTCTATCTAGGTGAGAAGCAGTAGCAAAATTAAGTTTTCAACGGAAAATAAGAAAATTATTTTGTCCCTTTCTTGCTTTTCTGTTCCATATATAAAGCTCTAAGATATTTTGATTTTATTGACATTTCAGTTGTTGTGGACAAATTCCAGAATAAAAATCTTGAAGGCTTTTCATTTAAATACTTTTAAAAAAATATTGGGATTTTCGGATGTATACTTTCAGGAAAGTGTTTCCTTTGGCTCCCATTTTCTTTAGATTTTCCTTTCCTTTCCTATTGTGGCCCGGCAGGAGCCGTTGGAGCTGCCACCAGACTCCGACAGCGAGGGGCCTTATGAGTCGGCCCTGGAGGATGTGGAGGACCCTGGACAGGGTTCCGACTCTGAGCAGGGCGCAGAGAGACTGGTTGGCCACCAGGCGGCGCCTGAGCCTTGGATCAGTGGGGAGGAGACAAGAGAGAGCGATCCAGAAACCACCTGTGAGTTGTTCCAGGATGCACGCCGTCGAAGGGCTATTTGGTGTCAAGAACAACTATGTAATTACAGGAGGTAATTACGCTCAGTTGATGCTCATTAAGCTCCTCTCCAGATTATTAAAGAGACTGCTTGTGCCACGCCCTTCTTGCAGAAGTCAACGTTAGGGACTAATGAGAAACAAACTTGGCAGGCTAGATTGCTGCCAGAGTTTGTTTGCATTGCTACCAAGGTTTGTAGGACTTGCTGCCAAAATGCTTATCTTTTTGTTGATTTGGCTTTCAGCCAACGAGAGTCTGGACTTATTAAAAAACATTCTCATTTACCTCGGCTTTCGTTCCTGGATGGAGGAGGGGGATCAGAACACTTTCCCTACCTTACCTTACCTTTGGACTTTCCTTTCCTTTGGACTTTCCTTTTCTTTTTCCTTTTCCTTTTCCTTTCCTTTCCCTTCCCCTCCCTTCCTTTCCTTTCCCTCCCTTCCCTCTTTCCTATTCCCCTTCCCTTCCCCTCCCTTCCTTCCCTTCCCTCTTTCCTTTCCCCTTCCCTTCCCCTCCTCCTTTTTCTTTTCTCTCCCTCTCTCTTTCCTGCCATCCATCTCCCTAATGCAGCTCTGGGCAGCTAACTGCAAGTTAAAAATCAAAAGCAATAACTGTTCCAAATCATTAAAAGCAATTATGATAAAATCAAACACAATGTGCCTGAGGCTGTAAGAATCTTCCCCCAGCTTGTGAATCAAAGAGCAGGCAGACAATCAACCAGGTCATCTAACATTTTGGCTCCAGTGCTTGAGGGAACAGCCAGCCTATCAAAGCTGCTACCCAGATCTCTGGGGTGAGAGCGTTGATATTCTATAGGGCAGCTCCATGCCAAAGGAGTCTAGAATTAGGGGGTAAGACTCTAACAATCTGGACTCTTGCCAAATTTACAAGATTCAGATTTTATTTTTGGTAGCTCTTTTAGCAGCTGAAGTCACAGAAAAAATGGTCCTGGCTTTGATGGACTTGGTGTAAGTGGGTGAGTTTTTTGAGACTGGCAACGTGACGTAGCGAGTTTGACACCTGTAATTTAAAGGGCAGTACTGCAGGCTAATTCTGCTGACTGCTGGCTGCCAGCAGTTTGATTCTCCTCATCGGCTCAAAGTTCACTGAGCCTTCCATCCTTCCGAAGTTAGTAAAATGAGGACCCAGATGGTTGGGGGCAATATTTTGACTCTGTAAAGCACTTAAAGAGGGCTGTAAAGCACTGTGAAGTGATATATAAATTTAGGTGCTATTGCTATTGCTGTCCGCAGCACCAGGATTCAAGATAAGGCTGGGAGAGATGTTCAGAGGTGGTATTCAGCAGGTTCTGACCCAGTTCTGGAGAACCAGTAGCAGAAATTTTGAGTAGTTAGAAGAACTGGTAAATACCACCTCTGACTGGCTCTGCCCCATCTATTGTCTGCCTCCGGGATACCAGCTGATTAGGAGGAAAGGGGGATTTTGCAGTAACCTTCCCCTGGAGTGGGGAGGGAGTGATTTTACAGTATCCTTCCCCTGCCATACCCATCAAGCCATGCCCACAAGCCACGTCCACAAGCCACGCCCACAGAACAGGTACTAAAAAATTTTGAACCCCACCACTGGATGAGTTGGTATATGGGGTCCCATGGATGCAGATCCTGAAGCACTGAGATGCAAAATGGAGTCAGCTGCTCTTGGCAGCTCTCAGCTGAAATGTGTGCAGAGAACCCTTTTCTAAAATCTTGATCAAAGATGTCTTCTTATATATTCCCATGGATAACTCCTTGACTAATGTTATCCTTCTTTGTTACTCTCATCCATTGAGTTCCTCTTTCTCTGGAGGTCAGATAACTTATTCAAATGATTTTGAATCTTGATCTGTGCCTCAGTTTGCCACAGGTGAAATACCCAATAATTTCTTTTCATCTGCCTTACGGGTGTCATTCCTGCTGTTAATGTCTTTGCCAGTTTGATGCACATAGGCATTCTTATTATCTCTGCTTGTGTTTTGGAACCAACGATAATTAAAATAAATTGCAAACTCATTCCTTTCTAGATACATTTCATGGATTTTATTCCCCAACAGAGAGATAGGACAGTAGTACCTTGATCCCCCTGTGAGTTCTAGAATTAATTTTCTTTAAAATGACAATAGCACTTTTCACAGGCTTTTTCTGCCTGTTGCTGTTGGAAAGGGTGGTAGCAGGGGTGAAATTCAGCAGGTTCTGAGAACGGAAATTTTGAGTAGTTCAGAGAACTAGCAAATACCATCTCTGGCTGGCCCCAGAGTGGGGTGGGAATGGAGATTTTGCAGTATCTTTCCCCTGCCATGCACACAAAGCCACACCCACAGAATCGGTAATAAAGAAATTTGAATTTCACCTCTGGGCGGTAGGCATCCTGCAGGGAGCTCAAGCTGGGGAAAATATAGATCAAGATGTAGTGCCAATTTATCTGAAAGCAGCACCAATCCTAAATTAGGACTACAAAGATCTAGGTGACCACTAGAGGGCAGCAGAAACAAGGACTCCTGATTGCCAACTAGTGCCCATCTTGGTTTTAGCAAGCAGAGGTGTAATATGTGGTCCTGCCCTGAATGAGACTATTAGAGTGAAGCGAACTTGCACAGAAAAAAGCAACAAGGAGATGGATTATAACCTCCCTTCTGATATACAAACCACACCAGAGACTGAGTATATGTTCAGAGATGATCCATTCCTTAATTGGAATGGATATCTGGTGGTGGACCTCAATGTTCTAAAACATGCAGTTTTAAAGTAGCAGTAGCAATAGCACTTATATATCACTTCATAGTGCGTTTACAGCAGTGGCGTGAGGTGAGGTTTATGGCTGGTGAGGCAGCAATTTTTTTAGACTTGTGGACTTCAACTTCCAGAATTTCACAACCAGGCATGCTCAGTTCCAATTTAAAACGACAGCATTTGGTTTTCTCCTTTGCTAAATAAGTTTCCTTCTTTCTTTTTCTTCTCCCTTCCCCTCCTTCCTCCCTCTCTCCCTCCCTCCCCCCTCTCTCAAACACACACACACACACACACACAGTTGCACCAAGAGGATGAAGTTTGAATTGCTCCCCCTCCCTCCAACCCACACGTACCTTTTCCAGCTGTTTCAGAGAGGATTTCAACTCTGCTCTTGCCTGTCATCATGAAAAGAAAAAAAAAGTAAAAAGGCAAGAGCTGAGGTCAGGCTGAGCTAGTTGCTGCTAGAATCACCGTGGATGACTCTGCTTAACTGTTTTAAAAAGCCTCTAAAAAAGCACCCTCTATAGGAGGAGGCAGGAGAACGATGTGCCTCCTCTACGTCAGGAATTTTTCGGCTTTTAACCCTTGCTTAACTCTGCTTGAGTGATCATAAAAAGTCAGACTAAATGAGGCACATCGTTCTCCTGCCTCCTCCTGTAGAGGGCGCTTTTTAGAGGCTTTTTTAAACAGTTAAGCGCTAAGCAGAGTCATCCACGGTGACTCTGGCAGCAACTAGCTCAGCCTGACCTCAGCTCTTGCCTTTTTCCTTTTACATTTTTTTTTCATGATGACTCCCCTGCCTCCCCTGACTGTACGTCCCTGCCACTGTGCCACCTAGATCCTGCCCGTCTGAAGCCTATCCACCCAGGGTACACTTGTGTTTCCTGTTCTTATAAAGGTATTCAGCCTTGTTTTTCCTTGTCACCAGTGCTGAAGAGCCACTAGGGGGAGGTACAAGACAATGAACCAACCCCAACTTAGAACCTCAGTAATGGGGTAAAATAACTGTCAAAGGCTTCCTGGGATAGTGATGATGGGTGAGCTGAAGGGCCCAATCCCCTCTCAGAGGTGCATTTCTTGCTCTAGCTGTTTAGAACTGTGCAAAGCCCTTGAAAAGAGCTGCTTTGCAATGCACCTTAAGCTTTCACTTCTGAAGACGCCTCCTTTTTGGAAAGTGAAAATCTGTCTCCATATCCAGGTTCTTGCATAGACATTTTGCTTTTGTGGGCAGTTCCAGTATAAGTGTTGTGGGTTGCACTTCCATTGCCATTGTATATTTCTCTATTTAGTTCAGAAATTCAGAATGCCCCTTTGATCAAAATCTTGCAACACAAAGCTGAATTCATTGACTCATTTCGCGTGCACATAGACCGGGCTGGGGACAATTTTCAAAGCAGCCATATGACCTGTGAGAAGAAATATTCATCTGGTTCAATTCCAAGCCAGGAGAAAGGCACTGGAGATAAAGTGGAGGCTGGAAGCTGATTGGAATGAGGGTCCGTTTATTGATGGACAGGTCCACGTGTTTGTGGTCCTGGTGCAGCTGACAAAATGGAGTTGAGAGTGAGGGTTTTTTAAATACCTTCTTTGGGCTTTGCACTTGAACTTCCTGTTCCTGTGCAAGAACATGTATTCTATTGGCTGTTGTCAGTCTCCCATGGGGCCATGTAAGGGTTATGTAGTTCACGTTATAGGCAAAGTACAAATCCTAGGTATTTTTCTGAGCTAAGTTTGGTTGAAGTTTCTGAGGATGATGCAATGTCTGAAAGGATATTGGATAATTCCTATTAATGACTTGGTCCTGGTTTGGCTCTTAGGTATTTGCTTATGAATATAGCTATCTAGTTTTCAATAAGCTCTTTATTTCTTAAATGCTGACATTTCCTGAGGGCTATTAACAAAGGTGGGGGCTGCTTTCTTTCTCCAAGAGCATGTTTCTCCATTCTTCCTTTAGGGAAATATAATATTCTGCCTTTCTAAAAATATTCCTCAAAATATTTCATTCTTCTAGGAGAGCAGTGGCTTCCCACAGACCAAGGGATGCAGATGTTTTAACGAACAGAAGTGTTTATTTGCCTGCATTCTAATCACTGAGCCATGGTGGCGCAGTGGTTAGAATGAGTATCGTAGGCTAATTCACTGCTCACTGCTAGAAGTTGGATCCTGACCCGCTCAAGGTTGACTCAGACTTCCATCCTTCTGAGGTTGGTAAAATGAGGACTCAGATTGTTGGGGGCAATATGTTGACTCTATAAACTGCTTAGAGAGTGCCGTAAAGCACTATGAAGTGGTATTTAAGTCTAAGTGCTATTGCTATTCGCTCACATAATTTGCAAAGACCCTCCTTTGAATGCTTTGCATAACTCTATGGGTCAACACCTGCTCTATTTTGCAGGGACCTTTGGCTTGGTTTTTAAAAATAATCTCCACAGCTATTGATGATTCAACCAGGGCCAAATGTGCACAGTGCTCGCTGCTTGGTCACACCAAAAACAACAGGCTCAACACTTTCTTGCGCACGCACTTTCTTCTCCAGCTTGGCATCTGTGGAAACCCCTGTCCACACTTACATGTCCTTAGCTGGATAAATAAGATGAAGTGCAAAGGGAAGATGTAAATAAGAATTAGTAAGTCACTGACAACCAATCCCTGAAGGTTTGGAGATGCACACCTCCCCTTCACACTTCATGCATTTAGTGTAAATTGTTTACACTAAGTCAGCAAGCAGTAGGATATCCTGCAGAGCCACATAAGTGTGAAGCAGTCCTGAGCTTCCTTTTCTGGAGTAAAAAATAAATCCCATCTGTTCTCTGTAATAGACCTGAAATGTAATGGAACTTGGGGGACTCCCACTGTTTCTTGAATTTCAGCCCTTTTGTTTCTAGCCAAGAGAGTCGTCCATCATGGGGAAGTAAATACCCAGCATCTGCTCTTAAGGCCAAGCGGCACAATTGAACAAATACTTCCCTTGACTAAGGGCCATCAAGTTGCTTTCATCAGAACATAACTACCCAGCTAACATGCTGTTGGATTGGGATCCTACTGAGACCAAGGAGAATTTTAAAAACACCCCTCAAGTGCCATTGATTTTAATGAGGCCTCAGGACTTCTTTTCTGCGTGTCCTTCAAAGATACAGACGAAAATCTAAACGAGGAATCTTCCTTGTGCTGCAGTTTAAGCCTTTATTCTACAAACAGGAAGACTGCTGTCTAGATGTACAGTGTGCAAGCTCGTTCTCATTTTTCTGGGGCCGTTGCTGTATTCCCTCCTTAGGTTGCTGAACTGGCAGTTCTGGGTAAGATTGAAGTAGGCTGCGGTTTTGGTTGCTGGTACTTTGGCTGCTCTGATAATCAATGTAGCCTTAGCTGCTTAGTTATTGAAGTTATTGAAGAGACTTCTGCTGGGGAAGAGTGGTTCTCGACAGGCCGAGTTTTCTGGCAGAGGAAAAAAAATCTCTGTTAGAGGTATTCTTTCTTTATTGTAGGCGAAGTGTGAAATATCAGAAGGAATACCACAACTTGCAAAAGGACACACATTCACTTTAGCAAAGGGGAAAAAAAGAATTCTATATTAGGATGGAGGAATGTGGATCAAGGCAACAACAACAGAAGGCTTAGAATGCTGGTTAATGATGGACAGCAGGTCAAGTTGGAATGGAATCTCTCAGACTGCGGTGTGGTTTGCAGGAGCTCCAAACACGATTGCAGAGCACTGAGACAATCTGCTGCAATTCCTACTTTTAGGTCAAAGTTCAGGAAAGACGTCTTAACCATTCTCTTCTTCGTCTTCTACACCTGAAAGAAAAAATTACTCTGGATTTACAATCCTGGATTACATGCATAGCAGAGGTGTGTTCCTACCGGTTCGCACCAGTTCGGTAGAACTGGTTCGTCAAATCTACCGAATTGGTTAGAAGAGGTTCCACCAGTGGACCCGGAAAGCCGGCCACACCTACAGAAGAGGTTCCACAATTTTTTTGAAACCCACCACTGATGTATAGGCTTGCTTTCTGTTTATGAATTAGCAGTCTATCAATGCAGTTGAAAGTGATGAATATTATCTTTTGTGGTCAGTGTTTAATTATCTGTTTAAAATTAGGCTGAATTATATTCTTTTCTACGCAGTGCGCTTTTTTGTGTGTCTGGCTTTTCTCCTCCTCCCCTTAAACAAGGGGAAATGAGAAGACAAAAATAATAGAAAAGTTCAGTGTCTCCATCTACCTGATTTGTAATTTCTTACCATTTTATTGTGGAATTATAAGGAACAGCTCAGTTAGACTAAATGGAATTCTTTGCCAAAATCTCTTTTAGAGATTAATGGATTTGTTGCCTTTGTCTAACCTTGAACAGGAACAAGTTGTGTTTTCTGTTCCTTCAGGTCTGGCTCAAGCTCCACTATTACTTTTTTAACTATTTAAAATGTTTCTATCCTGATTTTATATTTAAAAACTCCCAAAGCAGCTAAAAACAATAATTAAAAACAAGATTACGGATGCAACCTACATTTAAAACACAATTAAAATACAATATATACATATATAAAACAGCAATTGTTAAGAAGGATAAGGAACAATTAGCAGAGCAACTAATTAAACTAGAGAAAACTACGATGGGAAAACCAGCTTTTCAATTTAAATTAAAAATGGGGATAGAACTACACATTACACAAGCTTCAGGCAGGAGGATGTTTCACAAAACTAGCAGCAGTTGAAAAGGCCCATTTCAGAGGTGGGTTACTGCCAGCCAAGCCCAGATTGGCCAAACCGGTAGTAGCGGTGGAAGGAAGCTCCGCCCAGATGCTTTTGCGCATGTGCAGAAGTGTTGGACGCGGGCCCGAACCAGTAGTAACAAAATTGGCACCCCACCATTGGCGCATTTCCATGTGGTTACTAACCTAACTTTAGGGAAATGAGTGGAATCTGCTTTTCTAGTCCAGTTTTCCGCAAGGTAGCACCTTTCAGTTTGATTAAGGTTGCAATTCCCAGAATTCTCCATCCAGGATGGGAACTGTAACCCTAACACACCCGGAAGATGCCAGCTAGGCAGAAGACTGCTTTATCTATTCTTACAGGATGAATGTCCCAAAGGTGCTTTTTCAAGAGGCAATAGAGCTGAAGAAGCCCTCCTGGATGAGAAGCGAAGCGTCTTCAAAGAAAAACCCAGAAGTCCAGTTGCCCGTTGAAAAAGCACCTTTGGGACAGCCGTGACCTAGATGACTGAGAATCTCCATAGACATATGGGATGAATGGATGGATTCAAGAGGGAGCAGATGATCATTTAGCTGCTTTTGTTCCAAGTCATTTAGGACACTGAAAACAAAATATTGCAACCCAGGATTTAGAGCAAGTGTGGACAGAAAGAAGTTTTAGGAACTAATGTGATATCTCTGGAGGATTCCCATATGGTTTAAAAATGAAAAGGTGTCTTTCATCTTCTTACTTTGATAGGGAGAAAATTAGTAATTGGAGGTGTAAACGTGTTACGTGTAAGCTACGACTGGTGTTGAAAGCCATGTGCTGCATCGTGCATCTGCTTAAGGAGAGGCACCTCAATATTATTGTTGATCATTTACTCCATGTATTCTGGAAGCTGGGCCCTGCGGCTCAAGACAAGCAAAACAAATCAGATGCCTCAAATCTTCTCACCTTCAGAAGGATATTTTCATTCACTTATTTAATTAATTTATATGCTGCCCAATTCCCTATCCAGTGACTCTGAGCAGCTTATATAACATCTTAAAAGCGCAATATAAAAACAATGAAAGCATTAAAAACATTTTGCTTTGGAATTAAAACATTAGCAATGATCAAGGGATTAAATGATAAGGGATCAGTAAGTGAGTGGAATGGAGGTGGAATCTTCTCCTAATTGGTGTGTGTGTGTGTGTGTGTGTGTGTGTGTGATTTGTCCCCCTTTCCAACAATATTGTTCCGACCCTCCTTCTCTGTCCAGGAATGAAAGCCAAAAGCCACGTAACTAAAAAGGTTTCTTTTAATCAGTCCAAGCTCTTGTTGGCTGCAAGCCCAAATAAACAAAGATAATAGCTCCGGCAGAAAGTCCTATAACTCACACCCCAATGCAAACCCAGCTTCTCTTATCTCAAACCACTTATCCAAGTTGGCTTCTCTCGGTTTGTGAACGCGAACAAGAACAATCACTAGAACAGGAACTGAACGTTGACTTCTGCAACCAGGGTGTGGCACCAGCAGTCTCTTTATACTCAGGAGAGGATCCCAATGAGCAACAGCTGCTCGCAATCATCTCCTGTAAGTACTCAGTTGTTCCTTACTCTGAGTAGACCTGCGCCTGCAGGCATCCTGATACAACTCCCAAATGCTTTCATGAACCTTCCCTTTGATCCAATGCTCTGCCGCCACCTGGTGACCAACCAGTCTCTCCTCGCCCTGCTCGAAGTCGACACCCTGTCCAGGGATCTCCACCTCCTCCAAGGCCGACTCATAAGACCCCTCGCTGTTGGAGTCTGGCGGCAGCTCCAACGGCTCCTGCCTGGCCACAACAGGTATTGACTGTAGAAGAATCTGCTATGAATTTTTGGTCCTTGGATGGAGGCACTTCCATCTCCTCCTCCGAAGGGTCCCCTTATCAATCTCGGAGGGAGAGGTCCCCACCCAAATCCCATGGCTGCAAGATTGCAGCCTTACTTCACAACTTCTGACTTGTAAAGAGCAGTGTGCTTTTCCATATTAATGAGGATAAATTTAAGTAGAATTTTAACTGCAGGCCTTTTTTTAACACACACACACACACAGAGACACACACACACATCATTTTCCATTTTGAAAAAGCTCTCTTCCTAGCTGCTCTCTTTTAAGGACTTCGGTTAATTGGCACAAATTCCTGTCGTCGCATGGGACAGCCTCAGGTAGCAACAAAGCGGTACTTTTAAAAGAAAGCCACATTTAACAAGCTAATTGGCCGGTAATTATTGCTTGGTAGTTTCCAGGAAAGGAAGACATGGGGACAAGGCTTGGCAGGCTCAGAAAAGAGGGAGGATTTTATGACAAAAAAGGCCTCCATGCCTTTTTCCCCCCTGGATATTGTATTGCCTTCAAGCTCCTGGAGCTGTGAGCTGGGGAGGGGAAGCGTCACAATATGACACAGTCGAAGGTGTGAAAGCATTACGTTTGCAGAGCAACTTGTTATCGGGTGGGTTTCTGCAATGTGACAGAAGGCAGCCCACCGTACAGTGTTACGCTACGGTACAACTAGCAGAACTGTGGGATGCAGCGGAGCAGACAGCGAAAAGATACAGTGAAGGGTGAAGGTAGATGAATTGGTTAAGTTATTATCACTTTTTAAAAAATCCTACTCTGTCTGCAAAGAGTTCAAAATGGAATGCTAGCTTTGTCTCTTCCTGCACTTATAACACTTCTGGCCTTATAGCAGCCTATTGTTGGCTAGAGAGAGAGGAACCAGTAAATTCAATCACATAGATCAGAGGTGTCAAACTCAAGGTCCGGGCTCCAAATCTGGCCCCCGGGGTGCTTAAATCCGGCCACGGGCCCACCTTGGAAACAGCAAAGGACTGGCCCACAGTGCTTCTGCCAGCAAAAACGGTGCTCACGAGGGCCACGGGCAGCCCTCCCAAGTTCCGTTTTCGCTGGCAGAGGGTTGCAGGGCACCGAGCAGCCAAAAACAGGGCTCAGGAGCCTTTTCTCTGGCAGAGCACTCAAACCACCACAGGCGCCCCTGACACGAGTGATGTTGAGCTGGGCATGTCCCCCTGGCCATGCCCCCCAGCCCCTCCCGAAGTCAAATACAACCCTGATGCGGCCCTCAATGAAATCGCGTTTGACACCCCTGACTTAGATCACTTCCTCTGCAACAAGAATGTCTTTTAAAGTCACCCAACAATGGTAACAAAAACAGGCTTTCTTTTACTCCAGTGAAAGCTGGATGGATGGATAATATTGCAAAAAAAAAAACAAAAAAAAAACACTGTTAAATCACCTGTGAGTATTTTGGTTGAGTAGCCAGTTGAATCAAAATGCTCATGGTTAGATCTAACGCTGATCTGCTCCGCTACAATCCAGATTCTCAATTTATTTCACACCCGAAGACCAAATGTAAGGTTCTCAGCCTTATCGCAAATTATGTTTTTGTGTATTTGAAACCCCCCCCCCCACCACATATATATGCATACACTCATCCTCCATTGAAGTCGGTCTGTGAGAATGTTGCCAACAATTCTGTTCAAAGTTTACTCCAGAAGAGGGGGGAGGTACATTTGGATGGAATGATGCAATGGCTATTGCTCCATGGTGGAACATATTCTTTCATGTAGAAAGTTCTCATTTCAGCCCTTGCATTTTCAAGGAAGGGTTGGGGAGGAAAACTGTCTGAAATTCTGGAGAGTTGGTCCCTGTCAGTAAATACAGGATCAAGTTAATTGGACTAAAAGTCTGCCCTGTAAGGCAGCACCCTGCGTTTGTTTGCCTTTGAAAAGCCATTAAGGAGCCAGATGGCACCCATTTTGATTAGAAGAACCACTAAGTGGATTGATCTTTTTAATCAAGCTCTGCACACTAACTGAACTCAAAGTGACCATATCTGGAGACAGGGAGTTGGAAAATGCAAGGGTTTGTAAAGGCGAACCTTGCTCGGAAAGATCTCGGTTGAGCAAAAGTATCCAGTTCTGGATAAAATGAAAAGAAGTTAAAATGCATTTATAAGTGAGAATACAATGCAAATAGACTTATACTTTGAATGTGTAATCTATGAAGAAGGAAATCGTTTAACACAGAATAACACAGTTGGAAGGGATTTTGGTGGTCTTCTAATCCAATCCACTGCTCAAGCAGGAAATCATGTGCAAAATAAACTTGATATCAAAAAGATCCTCATCTGAAATCAGCACTCAACTAACAACCCATTCCAGAGTTCTTACATAAATGACCAGGCTCAAATTATCCTATTTTGGATACATTACCTAGTTCTTTAGAAGAGGTATTAATGCTGGGAAAGGGGAAGCAAAGATGAAGAGGATGACTAGCAAGAAGGTGGATTGACTCAGTTAGAGTGGCGATGGAGGCATCATTGGAAAAATTGAAAGACAAGGTTGGGGACAGATTGTCATGGAGAAGTTCTAGCCATGTGGCTGCTAAGAATGGAAAATGACTTGGTGGCATCTACCCTGTTTCCCTGAAAATAAGACCTCCCTGGATAATAAGCCCAATCAAGCTTTTGAGCGTATGAGCTAAAATAAGCCCTCCCCTGAAAATAAGCCCTCCCTGAAAATATTGCAACACAGCAGCAGCCATGAGGTCACCACGCTTTCTGCCTCCTGCACCTCAAAAATAATAAGACCGCCCCAAAAATAAGGCCAAGCGCTTATTTCAGGGGTCAAAATAAAATAAGACCCTGTCTTATTTTCGGGAAAACATGATATGTAAAACGAAGTGATGGCCTTCAACAGGATATTTGTAAGACTGGTCAACAGCTACCCCATACAAATCTCTAGCTACTATTTTGAAGGCCAAATTCTGCCTTGGCGGTTGTATTCAGCAAGCACCCAAAAGCTTTCCCATGGCACTTTCAAAATTAAGTATCTCTGTTCCAAGAAGGACAACTTCCAAGCTTTTGCAACAAAGCTACTTCTGTAGGCATGGGTGGCATGGGAAGTCAAATTGTTCTGGAACCCCAATTTCCCTTTATTAATTTCTGACACAAAAACACAGCTTGTATATAACTGTAGCAAGATCCAACATCCCAAAATTCTGCTTTAGCTGCTGGAAAGTCACAGCTTTCTTCTGAACATTTGTTTGATTCTCCTAAGAGAACATCATCTCTTTCTAGAGAACAGATAATAATTACCTTCTGAAATGGTTGTCTCCCTGTCTAGAATTCTCTCATGTTCAGATCTCGAAATAGATGCAGAGCAGGGGTGGGTTCCAGCTGCTGCTACTGCTGATTCTCTCAGGGACGTGCTGTATGTGCGCAGTACTAAAAAAAAACAAAGCTGCGCATGCACAGAAGCAAAAAATAAGATGGCGCCACAGAGAGAACCGGTTCAGGGGCATAGCAGGCCAAATTACTACCTACTCCGCTGAACCAGTCCAAACCGGTAGGAACCCTCTTCTGGTACAGAGGTGGGTTTCTGCCAGTTTGCCCCGGATCGAGCGAACCAGTAGTGGTAGTGGTGGCAGGCTCGACCCATCCCTCCGGATGCTTCTGTGCATGCGTGCAAGCGTGCACTAGCAAACCAGTAGTAAAATAAATTGGAACCCACCACTGAATAGGTGGGTTGCTATGGCCCTCTGCATTGCTGAACATAGTATCGCTGAACATCTCCTAGTCACTTCCGACTGCATGGTCAGTAGTGAGAAAACTGGAAACGAGCACAGCATCATTGCATCCCTTCTTCAAAGAGTGCCAGTCTTGCTCATTTGATCTTTTTGATCAAATATACCCCTTTGTAGTGATCTGCTTTTTAGTTGTCTCTGAACTCTTATTTCACCATGAATTAAGTTGGCTTCTTTGCTACAGGACCTAGAACTGTTTCCATTTAAGATGGAGGGTGAGGAAAAGTTACTTAGTTCTTTCAGTTTTCATTACTTTTCACCTTTGGCTATTGAAGAATCGTAGTGGTGCAGTGGTTACAATGCAGTATTGCAGGCTAATTCTGCAGACTTCCAGCATTTCGATTCTGACCAGCTCGACTGATTCAACCTTCCATTTTTCTGAAGCCAGGAAAATGAAGATCCAGATTGTTGGGGACAATATGCTGACACTTCAAACCACTTAGAGAGGGCTGTAAAGAACTGTGAAGCAGTATATAAGTGCTATTGCTATTTAGCTGGTGTTGATGAGAATTGAGTGCAGCAATATCCAGCATGCTTTACAATGCTCATGTCTGATTTAGACCAACTGCAGTGATGCTCTAAATCCTGGGTGTCAAACTCGCAGCATCATGTTGTCATCATAAGATGTTTCACAACGTTTTTCCCTTCGCGGAGCTGGGGTGGGTGTGGCCTGTGAATGATGCATCCAGCCTGCAAGTCACCAGTTTGACACCCCTGCTATAAATCAACCATCTTTTACATTGACCTTCAAGCCTGCCACATTTTCTAGTGTGGGAAATGGGATTTTATGGAATATGGGTGATATGTAGTCAAATAAAATGCCTTTCTCAGGAAGTCAAGGACAACTTGCCCTGCACCTGGATGGGTGTATTTGAGAAACATCTCCAGTTTGGAATGGGGTCTGATTGGATCATGTGATGGACATATGGGTGCTGGGCAGGGTCTTGAATTTTCAACTGGGTGGGGAAAACCTGGAAGCTTTCAGATTCGGGTTTTCCCAGATGTGTCAATATGACATCTCTAATAAAATGGAACTTTGAAGAAACTCAAGCCGTGCAGTTTTCTTTTGTCGGGGGTGTTACTTGGAACCCTGACACGTTCTTCAGTGTTGCTTTGATTTTCAAGAACACATTCAGTCTGAGAGTTAGCCTGAAATCAGACTGTGATTTGTAAATTCACACTTTTCAAAGCAGGGGCGGGGGGAGCGACTCCTCAAAGTTGGACTTCAACTAAGGTTGCCAAACCTTTTTTAATTGGTTTTTCTTGCCACACACTTTTAGACAGCTGCTTGATTTGCAGACGTTACTAGGTGAAATATTTCAGGAGATGGGGATTGGCGATAATTCAGGATCAAAGCTCATGTTTTGTATCTTGAAGGTCCCAGATTCAAGCCTCGGCGTTTCTCAGAGAAGCTGGGAGAAGACCCCCTTCTTAGAAAGAAATAAAAGGTAGCTGGCTACCAGCCAGCGCAGAAAATACTGCTCTTAATGATGAACAGTGTGACTTCATTCATTTCAGCCTCTGCTTGTGGGACAAACACTGTCACCTAATCATTTTGGCTAGATAACGTTCTAACATAGGGGTGTCAAACATGATTTCATTGAGGGTCGCATCAGGGTTGTGTTTGATCTCAGGAGGCTGTGGTGGATGTTTACGTTTATGTTTACGTTTATTATGACTTGTATGCCGCCCACTCTCAAGAGACTCAGGGCGGCTTACAGATAAAGTAGGGAGGGGGAAACATATAAAAATTAAAAAGTACAGACATTAAAATCGCACAACATTCATAACATAAAATGGGACTGGATAAATCAACAGCCCCAGGTCTGCTGGAAGAGCCAGGTCTTAATCCTTTGCAGAAGGCCGGGAGAGTAGTAAGGGTCCGGATCTCCATAGGGAGATCGTTCCATAGGGCCGGAGCAGCTACAGAGAAGGCCCTCCCCCGGGGAGTCGCCAGCCGACATTGGCCGGCAGATGGAATCCGGAGGAGGCCTAATCTGTGCGATCTTATAGGCCTCAGGGAGGTAAATGGCAGGAGGCGGTCTCTCAGGTAACCAGGTCCTAAACCATGAAGGGCTTTAAAAGTAACGACTAGCACCTTGAAATGTGTCCGGAGACCAATAGGAAGCCAGTGCAGCTCGCAGAGGACAGGTGTAACGTGGGTGTACCTAGGTGCACCCACAATCGCTCACGCGGCTGCATTCTGGACTAACTGAAGTCTTTGAACACTCTTCAAGGGCAGCCCCATATAGAGCGCATTACAGTAATCCAGTCTTGAGGTCACGAGGGCATGAGTGACCATCTGAAGGGCCTCCCGGTCCAGATAGGGTTGCAACTGGTGCACCAGGTGAACCTGGGCAAAGGCCCCCCTGGTCACAGCCGACAAGTGATGTTCTAACGTCAGCTGTGGATGTGGCCAGGTTAGGCATGGCCAGCTCAACATCACTCTATCGGGGGCACTTGTGGTGGCCCTAACGCTCTGCCAGCAAAAACAGGCTCCTGAGCTCTGTTTTTGGCTGCCATGGCCTCCTGCAACCGTCTGACAGTGAAAATGCAGCTTGGGAGCCCATTTTTCCCTGGCAGAAGCACAGTGGGCAGGTCCTTCGCTGTTTCCAAGGCTGCCCCGTGGGCCGGATCCAGCCCCCAGGCCTTGAGTTTGACATCCCTGTTCTAACACATCTCAGAGGGCTAATGCAAAGATTAAATGAGATAAACACACTCACACCAACAGCCTGAATTCAAACCACTGGTAACTTTATTGTTCTCTTCAAGGGGAGAGGGGAGAGGGGAGAGAAGCCTTTTGTAATTGGACCACGCCAACATGGATAAGAAGTGGGTTAAGAGTCATTCTTATTTTGTTAAATGAGGAGACCTGAAATTCAATTAGCTGTCAGAAATTACAGTGCAAACTGCCAATGAAAAAGAGACATTACTGTAGCTAGCGTAAACATGTTTAAGAAGGGGGGAAATGTTTGCAGATACTGTGCTCCAGGTCAAAGCTGAAAACAAAATGTGTGTTAGAATAATAGGTTCAAATGTCCATATAAACTGTAGTGTGATTGTTTTTAAAAAAAGAATATCCCTTGCATAAATAAGACAGAATAAAAATAGGGAAGAGAAAAATGAAAAACGGAGAAAAAATGAATGAGATAAATTTACAAAAAAATAATAATTTAAAGCTCTGAAATTTCTCCCATTTTTTACAATGGGAGAAGAGTGAATCGTTTTCCTCATTATTTTCTCAAATGGCTCCTTTCCCAAAATATTGCAATTAGTTGTCCAAGCAGAACAATTATACTTCTCTTCCTTTTCACCATCTTTTTCCACCCCATCTCTTCTGCAAATAGTACGTGTGTGTGTGTGTGTGTGTGTACACAGAATGATTTGGATCAGACTGAAAATGTAGAGAAAATATTCAATCTCACAATTCTCTCATCACTGTGGCCCTGATCTAAATCAGCTCTGCCTACTTTTAAGAAAACACCCAAAAGTCACAAGGGAATCTTATTAACGGTTCCTTCATATCACATCTGCTTTGTTCTGAAGCTTCTTGGAAAAGGGAGAATGTACAGCTATGAGACATCTATTCAGCCACCATCTTGCCAGCTGTTCTGTGCATTCTGTTGCCTATGAAAACCAAGGCCTGCCAATCAGTCACTTGATCTCTTGGCTATCTGCTCCCCATTTGGTCCCCATTGCTATTAAACAGTCTAGTGCAGATTTCATAGGTGACCTGGCTTAATCTTGCATTTATTCCACGCAGCCTTCATTTCTGCTTAAGGAGACATAGTTAATTGTACAAAAGCTGGATTCAGGGTCAAGGCAGAGCTAAACAGCACAAGAACTTGTTCAAATCTGAACCTTTGGTAACATCTACATTCTCCAAAAGGTTCATCCCTGTTACAAATGCTTCCCCCCTCTCAGAAAAGAGCACAAATATCATTTCAGCCTTTTTTTTTAACAATATACCATCTTAAAGATGTAACTTTTCTGGAATTGTTGTTCCTACTGGGGGAATTGAAGACTTTCAAGCCCGGGAGACATAAAGTAGATTGACATAATCCTCAACTCCATCAATAGCTTCCTTCTTTATTTTAAGCGTGCACAACATCAAGGGATAGCAGTCCTTGATCTAGCCTTTGATCACGTTCTTGAGATCCAAACCTCAAAGACCGATGGCTGTTATTGAGAAGAGCAGCCCTTTGCTCATAATGTCTTACCTAATAGGACATTTCCAAGGCTCCTCATCTCTCCTCCATCTTATTAACTGCATTTTCCTATAGGCACATCTGGTTGACTTTGGTAGAACTGCAGAGCGTTGACTCACTTTGCAAGTAGAGAGAGAATCCGATAATGTAAAAACTGGGGGGAACTTTAAACATCGTCTACTCCACCCCAGTGCAAGAATCCACTACTATAGGATTCCTAACAGATGACTATTCAGCCTCTATCTAAACACAGCAAAGGAAGGTCCAGTAGTTGCCAAGGCCATCTATCCTTTTTAAGCAACATTTTAAATTCTTGTTAAATAGAATTCTTAATTTCCATTGTCTAGGTGCTTTGCAGAAGGTCTGTGGTACATATTGAGAACCTGCAGTATATTTTTGAAGGTAAACAATGCTAAGCAGTTGTGCATCTAGCCAGTGTTTGAATTAGATGCTACTTGACAGGAAAGAGAGAGAGAGACAGAGAGAGAGAGAGAGACAGAGGGACACAGAGAAAGAGAGAGAGAGAGAGAGAGAGAGAGAGACAGACAGACAGACAGACAGACAGACAGAGACTAAGATTCTCCAATTTATATCGATCTGTGATGGGGTTTAACGGAGAACCAGTTTGATCCAATAGTTAAGACAAGTTAGAAACCAGAAAAAACCATAAATTTGAATCTCACTTTAGGCACAAAGCTAGTTGCGTGGCTGTGGGCTAATTTCCCTCAACTTTAAGGAAGGAGGCAAGGGCGAAAACACTTTGGAAAACCTTGCTTATGATCTCATTTCTACTGAGGTTATTAAGCAAATCACTGTGGGTCATTAAGTGAAACATTATGTGTGCTTGCAAATTGTGATTTTACTGCTGGCTTTCTTCATTGATTCCACTTGTTGAAAGCTGGCTGTGAAGCCCACAAAAGTTGACCGGGGACACTACAACAGTTGTAAATTGAGGACCATTTGTATAATTAGTGTTTCAGTGCTATTGTAACTTTGAACAGCCAGTGAACAGGGCAGTTGTTAAGTGAGGTCCACCTGTATGTACATTTTTAAAATGGGAATCTTGGATTACAAAATATAATTTTTAAAACTATACTTTATGTTGCGAAAGCTTTTTAAAAAAACCCTGTGATTTCATTATTTAATCCAATCCACTGGCTCGTAACTAATAAAAACAAATATAGCTCATCAGGCACATAAAAAAATCTAGAAAGAATAGAATAAAACTCTTTTGGGAGGACAGTATAGCACGGATTAGGAAAACTGAATATGTCCATGACTGGTCAAAAATTATGGCTAAGAGGGCTAAGTTGTCTTGGAAGGTCACATGACTTATCACAAACTGTCTGATTATATAGCACATTGCATCTGTTTTAATTGAGAAAAAACCCTGAATGACACAGTAATGATTTTAACCCCTTCAAAAGCCCTGAATAATTTGAATGTTTGACTACTCCTGTTTTGGGGTTGGGTGCCAACTATTGCTTGGTCTCCAAATTCCTTTCTTCATTGCCTGAGTTTACCTTCCCCACCCCCTCCCCAGATTGCTGCTTTATTCTGGGGTGGGAGGTGGGGGGAAAGAGTCAATTGTGGGGGATGATGAGCCAGTCATACCGAGACTCCCCATTGATTTCCTATTATGAAGTTCAGTAAGAAAAATGACATTATCTTGTTA
Organism: Thamnophis elegans; assembly: GCF_009769535.1. Classification (NCBI taxonomy): domain Eukaryota; kingdom Metazoa; phylum Chordata; class Lepidosauria; order Squamata; family Natricidae; genus Thamnophis; species Thamnophis elegans. The sequence continues at coordinate 18,040,014 of NC_045542.1, read as the reverse complement.
CAGAACCAAAGCTCTGATTTGTCGCATTCCATTTGTGTCCTGGCTGGAATAGGAATTGATTTTGTAGACTCCGATACCGAATTACTCATTGGTGGTGTGAGAAGCGGCTGGGGAGGAAAGGAGATGGAGAGGGTCAGAGAGGCTAACTGACTTCGTTTTGGAGATAATGGAGACCTACAGTGACCCCTGGCAAAACATCAGCTCCAGGTGCTTAGCCATAAGCTCTCTGGTGCTCTCTACTTGTTGTAGGGGCAAGACAAGATGAAGAACGAGCGGAGAGTGGAGAGGGTCATGTTTGTAAGATCAGATCTAGGCTACCTGGGAGGGAAGCGCTGGCTACATATTGCAGATTACATTTTAGAAGCATTGTCAAGGTTCGGGCTCTAAGGAAAATGAGTTACATTAAGTTAACCATGGATCTGTCTAATCCTGTGTTGCCTGCTCTGAATGTCTGTGGCTCTCCAATAATTTTCAACATCAGTTCCTCCCCCCTCCCCCCCCCCCCCACACACACAAGCCAAGCGGAATATGCTAAGGAATAACTGAGTCCTGATTTTAAGGACCCTATGAATACTATGCAGCAAGATAGGCATTCCCAATTGGGCATTTTTCAATTATTCCTCACCTTTGCAATGTTTATCCTCTAGTTTTATGCTTCTTTCCAGATTTGTGGAATTGTCGCATGAATGGGGAGTCTGAAATACAACATCTCGTAAGCAAGTGATACAATTGTCATGTGAAGGTTCCGACTAATGAACCCAAGCAAATCAGAACTCTGAGATTGGCACATTTCAAAGGAAAGCCAACTCTGACTTTTCCCATGGTTAGCAATAGCAATAGCAGTTAGACTTATATACCGCTTCATAGGGCTTTCAGCCCTCTCTAAGCGGTTTACAGAGTCAGCATATCGCCCCCACAGTCTGGGTCCTCATTTCACCCACCTCGGAAGGATGGAAGGCTGAGTCAACCTTGAGCCAGTGAGATTAGAACCGCTGAACTGCAGATAACAGTCAGCTGAAGTGGCCTGCAGTACTGCACCCTAACCACTGCGCCACCTCGGCTCTTTACAGTATACAGTTACAGTATACAGTAGTTAAAACCACTAATAACCCCTTCCTCCTCGGTGTCATTAATCACGTTGTCCAGTTAGGTTTATATGCAGGCTTCTTATGTATTTGTCTCCTCCTTCCTCCATCGCCCAGAGATGACCTTGGTTCTCAGGAGAAAGATCTATTTTGTGTCTAGCAATGCATTCCAGCTTCCTCCCTCCCATACAGTGTGGCAATGTTGAACCAGGAAAATGACTTCTTCCAGGTTCAGTGACATGTCACTGAATTTACTAGGACATACATCATGATTTTCATGGGACACCAAGTTCAGGTTATACTTTCTATTCTCTTTAGTAGAATAAGTGTCAGGCCTACAGCCATATTCCTTTTGGATCTTTGGCCTGCCACACTTTATTATTCTACTAAAGCCATTTCTATTGTGGGAAAATGGGAGGGGGGATGGTAAGGAGTTAAATGCTATGTAGCCAAAACAAAATTCTTTCTAGAAAGCCAAAGTCATTCTTTGTCTTTGAATCTCTGTACCTGACTGAAACTATGGGTGCAACTGCCAGCATGGCAGTGGGAGATTGGACCATGTGATGGACTTGTGGGTGTGGGAGCAAGATGATGAACTTTCAACTTGGTGGGGAAAACTGGGAAGCTTCAGATTCGGGTTTTCCCAGATGTGCCAACATGGTTCTCTTAATAAATTGGAACTTTGAGCAATATTTTGCCTTGGACTCTGATTTAATTTTGGATGCTATTTGGAACTCTGACAATAAGCTTCAAGGTCACCCAGCATCCTTCTTCAAAATCAGAATCCAACTACCCTAACTACAACTATGAGCAATTAATACAAATACATCATTCACTCCATTTTGAATCCTATCACTCTTTTCAAACAATTGAAATACCAGTTATTCCTTTAATGATGGGCCACTTTAATTGTTTGACTATATAGGAAAGTGGCTCATACCAAGCCAAAGCAACAGTCCATCTAGCTCAGCAATGTCTACAGGTGTGACTGTGGGACAAGGAGGAATAGGTTCTGCAAGTACAGGAGCTGCAATTTTCACAATCCCTTGCCACGCAAGCTGGGGCTGACATGGATGGGTTCAAAACATCTGAAGACGCCATAACTACAGTAAATTTACAAATGAACATACACGTGAAATGTCTCAGTTATAATCAGCCCCCTTTTTAAACAAGACTTGGATTAATTTCTAGTCTTGCTAGAAAATAGCAACAGCACTTAGTTATATATCACTTTACAGCCCTCTCTAAGCAGTTTACTGAGTCAGCCTATCGCCCCCAACAATCTGAGTCCTCATATTACTGACCTCTGAAGGATGGAAGGCTGAGTCAACCTGGAGCCAGTCAGGATCAAACTCCAGATTGTGGGCAGAATTAGCTTGCTATTATTGCATTCTGATCACTGTATCACCACGGCTCTTCTCTTCAATTGCTCCCAAGGCCCTTCACATGTATGTTTACCCATTGCTCATTCAGATGATCCTGCTTGGCAAGCAGGGCTGATTTCTCATTTCTGGGAAACTGTCCTGAGACAATTCGAAGATAGATCAGAATCATTAGACTTCAGCAAACTCTTAGAAGAAGAAGAAGAAAAACCTGTGTGAATTGTCTTCTGTTAAAAGAAGGTACTTCAAGGTCACAGTTCACATTTTCTAGAAAAAAAAAAACCCCACATTGGTGTATTTTATTTTCCAGAGAGCTATATATAGTGACTTAAGGACAGTCAGGAAAGTTTTTACAAAGCAATTGCTCTCGGTGGTCACAGGGCCCTGGAGCTTGCTCCAAACAATTTACCACGCAGACAAATCAGGCCTGCTAGCCCTCGCTTCTCTTAGTCGTCCCTGAATCTTCAAGTGAACAAACAGTAAAATAAGATACAAGGCAGATAGCAGCCACACAAGTCCTTAGCATGTTTCCTTCATATTATATTTCGTACAGACGTGGCTGGACACTGATTTATATGTGGCTAAATTATTCATAATTATTCGTAATGATCTACTCAGCACAGCTAAGAATTGGATATCTATGTATAAATATGTGCACACAGCTACACATACACAGAGTCAAGGGCCATCTAGAGAGCATTAAACCCCCTAAAAACAAAATGAATGATTCTCCTGCAATATATAAATAAGGGAAAAGAAAGACATGATAATGGCCTAGGTTTACCCTTGATAAGACATGATAGTGACTTAAGGTTTACCAGTGATGAATCTGGATCCCTTCAGCTAAATCCGTTCGAAAGATATATTTACTTCAAAGGTGATTAATATGGTATCTTAGTAAAAAACAACAATAGTCTAATTTCATGGAAGTTTCACACACACACACACACACACACACACACACACACACACACACACACACTCAGATGACTTCCTATATTTTTTTGAATACAATTTCTCAAGTCAGACTTTGTTTGACTTTTACATTGTCCCCAAATGAGTGGGAACAGATTTCCTATTATTCCCAACCGGTATGCTCAATCAAAAAGGAGGAAGGTTGTAGCTCAAAATAGTCTATGGATTGTTTTTCAGAGGCATTCATTCCCTTCCAAACAAGCAATCCACTCTTGATGCTTTTTTCTAGATCATCCTGCACAATCTGGGTGATTAAGAATGGAAAGGAATATATCTGAAGATTAAATGTATCTCAAAAGAAGCAAGTCCAGGTAATTCAAGCTAAATGGCACCAGATTGCTGCAGAAATAAAGTTAGCAAAAACAGGCAAACAAACAAACACGAGGTGGAGAGAATTCTTTCCTAATAGCTATAGCAATCAATCATGTTCTGGGCATCACCAAATCTCATTTAACTGTCTTTCAGAAATGTTTCTGGAATGTAATTGGTTACACCGTCTTTTTAAAAATTGTGACAGTCAATGATTTATTGATTTGCATTTAGTCCCCACCGCTCCCCAAGAAGCTATTTTTGACAGCTATAAGTTGCTTTTCTCTTGTATTTTATCCTCACATACCTTGCGGCAAGTTCTATAGATGGGAGAAATCTTATCCAAGATGTAGTATCTTCAATTGCAGACCCACCGTCCAGGCCTTCCGCACAGCCCTTAAGAACTGGCTAGCCCGTCAGGCCTGGGGACAAAGATAGCCGCCCCTCCCGAATGATGAATGAATGTTGCTTATTATTTTTTACTATATGTGTCTACGTCATTGTTTGTATTCCCCCTTCCTGATTTTTATGTGAGCCGCCCTGAGTCCCCTCAGGGAAAAGGGCGGCCTACAAATGTTAATAAACATTCAAACATTCAAACATTCAAACCCTCCATTTCATCATAGAGACCCTTAGAGAATTCTTTATTGGCCAAGTGTGATTGGACACACAAGGAATTTGTCTTTGGTGCATATGCTCTCAGTGTACATAAAAAAAACAAGAAGTGTACTAGAAAAAAAGAGGGTGAAATTTAGAATCTGCACTAAGAACAGAATTATCTATTTTCAGATATACTTCCAGCTCTTGAACCCTAAGATGATATTTCTCCTAGAGCTAGTTCAAGAAGACTATCCCAGTATTATGCATAATCAATTATTTTAACTGTTTTTTAATGGTCAAAATTACGTTGCTGGAGATTGATGTATATGGAACCTATATACTGGACCTGGTTCTGAAAGGTCAGGATGGTCCAGGAATGGGGAAAAAAAGATACTGCAGGAGAAATGATTGTAGCTGTGATTCACAATGTTGTTATTTTTTTCCAGCACCAAGGACAGCACCATATACTGTACTTGGTGATGGCTGCCTTCAAGAAGTTCATTTACATGTTCATCTAGCCAGAGGGTCTGTGTGTCAAACCTAAGGCCCGTGGGCTGGATTTGGCCCACCGGGTGCTTAGATCTGGCCCATGGGGCTGCCCTGGAAACAGTGAAGGACTGGCCCACAGTGCCTCTGCCAGTAAAAACGGAGCTTCGGAAGGCCACGTGACAGTCCTGCCAAGCTCAATTTTCGCTGGCAGAGGGTTGCAGGAGGCCATCACATCCAGAAAGAGAGCTCGGGAGCCTGTTTTCACTGGCAGAGCCCTCAGGCCACCACACGTGTCCCTGATACAAGTGACGTTGAGCTGGCCATGTCCACCCTGGCCACACACACCGAGGTCAAACACGAACCTGAAGCGTCCCTCAATGACATCGAGTTTGACACCCCTGATCTAGCCAAAACTTTATATGCAATGCCAGCTAGAAATCGGAAGCTAAAAGGAGTTTTTAAAGAATGCATAATTTGTACATCTGTTGCAAGATTCCAGTTTCAAAAATATGGTGCAAATTCTACCCACAAGCCGCCTTTGGAGAGCAGTACTCTATTCACAATGTCATGCTCAGTCTGCAATGAATAACTCCCTCCCCCCCCCAAAAAAACCGAACCCTCAAGACTAGCACATTTTTAGACAGTCAAGAAATCAAAAGATAGATCCAAGTCAATTCTAGTAAAAATCTACACATGCAGAATTCTTTTACCTGCATGAAAACAATAACTTCTGCCAAGGGTTGCTATTTGCAGATTATTTCATAAATTCACAGGACTACAAAAGCAATGCAATTTTGATCTAAGAGTCTGATCCTGTTTAAGTATGGTCCTGGGAATTTACTGTGAAGTTTTCTATATATCTGAAGCATAAACAATGCTTGTTTCGTGCAAGGTATTACGACCTGCTTTTAAAAAGAGGTTATTTAACACATCCACAGAGGATGTTCCACGTTTAAACTGAAAATTTGATTTTAAAGCCATTTTAAAGGAAGTTTAAACTTTAAAGGAACTCTGGTAGAATGTAGAATTCCAGAAGCCGGGGAGAGATAACTCAGCTACTAGACAAGAACTTTAACATCTTAACGTTCCTCAAATAGTTAGTTCACTCTTCTACTTTCATTGCATACTGTCCATATATTTCCACATCCTTTCCCTTTATTATCTAGCACTTCCCAATAGGTTAAATGTTTTTTTAAAAGAAGAGTTGCGTGTTCAACATCGTGGCAATTGGCATAACTGATCAGAAGAACATTGGAACTCTGAGAGAAAGAACTGGGCATGGACCCAAAAAGTTTTTAAAAGGCAAATTTCTTATTGGGAATCATTACAAGTGGGAGTGAAAATAAAACTACTATTCTACTGATGCTTTTTATGCAAATTTCACAAAGTGACCACAGAGGTTGTGAGTGCTTCACCGTTGGAGGCTTTCAAGAAGAGACTGGGTGACCACTTGTCTTTAACGATACGGGGTCTCCTGCTTAAGCAAGGGATTGGACTAGATGACCTATAAAGTCTCTTCCAATTCTGTTATTCTATATTCTCTCTTTGAACCTTGGGGGGAGGGGGGGATTCCTTCTATCCAGCTTCCCATTGCTAAGGTGGATCTAACTCCTTGAGAATGGAAAATGATATAAGCTGAGTTTATATAATAAGGTTGGTTATACCGGCTGGCTGTACCATAGGCACTAGTTATCGTTATTTGGGAACATTTCTCATTATTTTTAATTTGTCCCCTGAGCCTAGGCAGGAACCAAAGCCTGTGGCCCTTGCAACAAAAGAGAGGTGTGAAGAATTAATTCTAACAGCATAAAGGTTTCTCTCTCTCCTTGGAAGCTACATTCTCATTTGCAGGGCTGAGGAAAGTATTACAATTTACTGCAAATAAAGAGGTGGGGGAGGGGAGGGGGAATGATGGGAAAGAATAAAGAGGAGGAAAGTTCATAAAGTTTTCCAGCGTGAGGTTTAGAAGTTGTTTCCCCCCCATTTTTCTTCTCCTTTTGTTTCCTGACATATAAAGACTGTCAAAATAAGTAATTAACAAGAGGGGGGAAAGGAGAGATTTCATTGCACGCCTATAATTGCTCACCGGAAAAAAACCAACTCTTCTGTCATTGCCAGGTCCCAGGCATCAGGGTGACAGGAAGTTTCTTGTTTGGCAATAAGCACTTTCAGAAAATGCCTAATTGCTAATCCACATGAAGGTTGTCTGAAGGTTACTGTGGAATCCCTGCTCAGGATGGCACTTTGTCAAGAAGAGGAATGAATGCGCTCATCCTCTCTGCTTTGCATTAATTTATATCTCGTGGTATCTTTTCAACCTGACCAGAAGCAAAAAGGGAGATACCAAAAAAAAGTAAAGTGTACAAATGTAATGTTGGCACATGTCCTGCTTCATTGATTGAATTTTGGGGGTGAGTGGGAATCCTACTGCTACACGGATGGAAGCGTGGGAAGTTATCACCCAGCCCTCTCCCAGAAAAATGAAATATCCTAGGAAATATTGAAAAGGCAGAATATTTCTCTGGATGTGAAAAGAAAGAAACATGTTTTAAAAAACAGAATAGCTGCCTGTAGCTCCCTGCCCATCCCCACTTTGTCAATGGGCCATTAAGAAGGCCAAGCTAGTCCACTTTACATAATAAAGACTTCTCCACTTCAGCTCCAGGGGGATGGGATTAAAGCTTGGCACAACAGTGCCTCTCTCAAAAGAGAACAGCATAAAAGATGTGTGCGTTTAGAATGCTGCTGGCTTTGGGGTTTTTTTTAATTTATTTTTGGGACCACCAATTTTCCCTCTCTACAATGCACAAAATCTTCCAAGAGAATATGGTATTGGCCCCAACTGACCACATGGCATCTGAAAGCTCAACCAAACCTGGATTCAAAACGCAGCCTAGAGAGTTGCCCATACATGGCCCCATGGGAGTCTGACAACCAATCAGAATACATTTCTTACACAGGAACAGGAAACAGAGAGGTGGGACTGAACAGGTTATAAAAAGCCTAGCAAGCCCCTCCCTCAGCCCTTCACTTCTTCTCCACCAACATTGAAGCATGTGATCACCTTTTCTGTTCGGGGCTCAAGCCATGCGGCCCTGTCCAACAATAAACCATCTTTCCAAGCAACCTCCATGTCTCCAGTGTCTTTTTCCCCACTTGGAGCTGAACCCAGAAGGACATTTCTTTCATCAGAAGGAAGATCCTGTATGAAAATTGGCTATTGATCCATTCAGATTGATATCATCTCCATGCCTTAGCAAGGTCAAGCGTCATCTAAACTTGCAACACATGTCCCCTCTGCACAGAAACCGATGCCGCAATTCCATGCCACAAGTGTTTTATCTCGTGACATGCATTTATCAGCAAACAGGGTAGTGTGATGTGTTTGTGGATTACCACTAGGCATTTACTCACATCCTTTTTAGGCTACAGAATCACTGATTCTCAGTGCCCTGGGATCAACGTTTCTGATTACTGCCATGGTGCATTGTGCCCCTTATCAACTCCATCTCTTTTTGTCTTATGTACACAGAATTTTGGGACTGGCACTTCTTGTCAGATAGGGGAATGTAAATTATACAGTGCACTTTTTTTCTTCTCAACGAGGAAGACAGAGACATTTCAAAGGAAAGATACAAGCTGAATCCCAACATTGCTTCTAATTGTTTCAACGCCAGCCGCCTTCCTTACTCTTTGCTTAAGGAAGGCAAAGGCAATTCCCAGTATTGCCAATTGAGATGCTTTTAATGGGACACTCAGTGGCGGGTTGCAGGCGGTACGCCCTGGAATGGGCATACCAGAGCCCTGCCCAGAGCATTGGGTACCATTCCGGTACGGTGCTCCGGAGGGCCCACCTGCCTGCCTGAGCTCCTTACCTGTCCTTTAAAGCCTTCAGCGCTTCCACGCATCTGCATGGCTCATACATTGCCTGCACGACCCTCCAACAAGCAGCTGGGGTGTTGCGGAGGCTTGTGGAAGCGTCGCTGGCAGCTACAATGCAAGCACGCGCTGTGTGTGCGCGCGCGTGTGCTGCGCAGGTCCATGTGGGCGACGCTGGGCCCATTCGTAATTCAATTCGTAATTTAATGAGCTTATATGCCGCCCAATCCCGGAGGACTCTGGGCGGCTTACAAATACGAGATAAAATAAAATAACAAATAGGGGAGAGAAACAAAAACAGTTTAAAAAACACAACATATATTTGGCTTAGCTGGGGGTAGGACCTGATTTATAAATCAACAACCCCAGGCCTGTCGGAACAGCCAGGTTTTGGTGGCTTTTTGGAAGGCCGTGAAAGTGGGAAGGGTCCGGATCTCTGCTGGTAGCTCGTTCCACAGAGCCGGAGCAGCTACAGAAAAGGCTCTCCCCCGAGTGGTCGCCAGCCGGCATTGTCTGGTTGACGGCACCTGGAGGAGGCCTAGCCTGTGGGTTCTTACTTATTCCAACTGTACCAGTTGGAACGGGATCCAGAGCCCACCACTGGGGACACCTCGCTGGTCCAAGTCACCGTGGGATAACCTGCCATGGGATAATTCAACATGGGATAGCACAAGTAGAATTGCAGCCCATCTCAGCCTCGAGGATTTCTAACGTGAGAAGGTTCAAACCAGAAGCAAGACTAAGGCCGCTGCAATTTACTTGTCCCGCTCTTGAATTATCCTGCATTGACTTATTCCATGGTGAGCTGTCCTATGGCGAGTTGGCTGGGACAAGTCAGTTGTGAGTTGCCTTGACTCTAGTCTAGACCCTTTTAAGTGGGAGATGCATAGGAGCAAACCTAGCACAATCTGTAGGCAAAGTAAATATTTCATCATAAGTTGCAATCCATATTATAATTTCTATTTTATTTATTTCTTAGATTTTTCTCCCTTTATTTTTATAAATAACTCAAGGCAGCCAACATACCTAACAGTCCTTCCATCTCCGATTTTTCTCACCACAACAACATTGTCAGATGAGTTAGGTTGAGAGAGAGTGACCGGCCCATAGTCACCAGCCAGGTTGGGCAGGACTAGAACTCACAGACTAGAACTGGTTTCTAGGCTGGCACTTAACCACTCACCAAACTGATCCTTTCCATAAAGTTTCATTAAACAGGATATAAAGAATCATATTGGTGTAGGGGCTACGGCATTGGGCTAGAAATTGGGAGACTGTGTATTTTAATCCCACGTTCACCACAAATATGGCTACAAAGCTTTATTTCACCACAAAGCCAGCACATGATGTCTAACAATGCCGGTGTATCTCTTGTGAAACTATGAACAACTTCATAGGCGATCCAAGCCAGGAAATAGCAACAGGATTCTTCAGCGTTCAATAAATAGAGTGGTACTGTTGGATTATGTTGTGCATCAGAAAAATGGTGGTTGTTTTAACGGGTGCTGCAGTATGTATGCTTCCAAGATGGCTTCAAAGGCATGATTTTAGGCAAAAGGATAGAATAAAAGAATTTTTTTTTAAAATGAAATAAGCACAGAAAATTCTGTATGGAAAAAAAACATTCCACACACTTTTTTTTTGAAACAGATCATTAAAATCTGACTATATGGAATAATGCTGACTTCATGAGAGAGCTAGTTCATAAAAAGAAAGAGAACTCATACAATCAATCCAAGAGTGTAGTCCAGGGCTCACACTGTGTTTCCTGTTTCAAATTTCCATGCTTAACAAAACCACATTTCTCCCTATCACGATAAATACAAATGTTTGAGTATGTAATTCAAAACTCGATACACATTCTTCAACTGCATGGATTTTTGCAACCCCTTATTAACAAACTTATGGCTAACAGGGCAAAGCAAGCCCATATTATACAGTACGTGGTTCCTTACTTATTTTACACTTCCATCATAAATGAAGTTGCCAACTAGCACTTTTTGAAGAGTCTTTGGGGTCTCTAACAAGCATAAACATACATTTTTCATCCAGTGCATCTTTAAGCTCATATGCAGTATGCGCTAAAACCTTTTAACCACTGATTTGTTAAGACTGAATATTCCAATTTTTTAATTCCAGAATTCTTGCAAATAATGAATGTCTACCTGTATGTTACTCTTTCATTATAAATAAAGGAATACTGTAGATTTAAAATTAACCCAAGACGTACACTAACATTAACCAGATTCCATTGCTCTCCATAAACCTATCAAAATCTCAGATATCTGAAATCACCGAGAGAGAGGATTGATCTGTATGGGACTTCAAAGGGAAGAAAAACAGCAGTACAGAGAACACAAATGAAGACTTCATTTCTACCTTGTCAAGGTTCTGCCCAGAGTGCCGAAGTTTCTTTGGTATCATAAAAATGAAATCAGCTCCAATGTAGCTTTACATCCCTGATGGGTAGCTTAGGAGCAATTAGAATTCTACACAGGTACCAAACGCTGTGCCCAAGAATAAAGCATGCCAATACATCCGCATCCTAATTCTGGAAACAACACTGCAACTAATATGTTGGGATAAGGATGATTACCGGGATGTTCTTTCATAATGAAATTTATCCCAGCCTTATTCATACAAGTTCTGTGATTGGAACATGTGCATTAATTAGATACCATATTCTCTTGGAAGATTTTGTGCATTGTAGAGAGGGAAAATAGGTGGTCCCAAAAATAAAAATAAAAAAAACCCAAAGCCAGCAGCATTCTAAGCGCACACATCTTTTATGCTGGTCTCTTTTGAGAGAGGCACTGTTGTGCCAAGCTCAGAAAAAGAATGAGTAGCAAACCCAAGAAAATCCAAAGCAGGAAATAAGAGGAAAGAACATCTCGATTATGCCTGGCCACTTGCTTATATGCCTGCACCGTAAGCTGATTATTATAGTGCATTTGAGCCAAATTTAGCTAATTTGTGCATATTATAGTTGTCTGAATTATATAACCAGGGCATTGTTTCCCTGGTATTGGAGGAAAACAAAGAATTAGCTATCCTAGTCATGGGGATTCCTGCTCAGTCTGACCTGAAACATAGCCAACCATTTGTCCATATGCTTTGGAGCGGGACTAAGACTGGCAAATGTTTTAGAAGACGGTTCTTCAGAAATCCTTCCCAGTGGCCATGTTGGCTGGGCCAACCAGAACTGAAGTTTAATATATTTGGCAGCTGCAGTATAATTATTTTTATACTATAGCTGTATATCTTTGCATCCGAGTCTCTCTTTCAAGCCCTGGAGATAACACATCTTTAAAAAGAAATGGTGGATTTGGGAAGGCATTGCATCACTCAATCTCTAAATCATGCCTTTATCACACTTTGGAGGCTGGGGGGGGGGGAGGGTGTCACACCATGACTCGAAGTAGAATGTAATTCCATTGAAAGTGACATCAGGCAAAGCTAAATGTGACTTTTTTCCCATTTAATTAACAGTTCTTCTTAGCATTTGTCTCATTTTGTTACAGGGTTCACTTATCTTGTACTATTCTCACACTGCTATTGTCAATGTTATCAATTCATGATTAGATTAGACTAGACTAGACCAAACTAGACTAGAAAAGAAGAGACTACACCTCCAAAAGACTCTTGGTGTCTTACAAAATCCAGAAAAGAAAAATTAAAAACCATTAGATGGGTTGAAAACCACATATGATGGGAAAGGTTTTGTTTTTCAGCTGGCCTTTTGCTGATTCGGACTTTGAGAACTCAAAGCAAACCTAAAATCACCCAGTCAGCTTCCTTGTTTAAGGGAGGGCTAAAGTCTGGACTCTTAAGATTTAAAATTCTACACGATTCAAAAGAAAGAGATAGTCTCGCCTTCCCTAACTTTAAATTATTTTACTATCCTGCCTACCATGGATAACAGAATGGATAAAATCCCCAAATGATAGAATATCAAACTTAGATACAGCTGGCTCAGCCAACAGACTTTATAGATACTCACAGAATACAATCAAGAAACAAGAAAAGAATGGGAAAGGAGCATTCTAAGACATTTTAAGTTTGCTAAAAATATGAAATCTTTTAAATATAAAACTGGTAAAGCTAATGGCAACTTCACCATTAGCTTCACCATCCAAATTCCTTTTTCTACAGGGCTGACTCTTACAAGAAAGATTTAATCACAATATTTATTTATATAAAAGCGAAATACCGCTCAGGCATCATCACGAAATCTCCAGACCCACAAAGCCTACAAACTTGAAATTTGGCATGTATGTTCCTCTTGGATTCTAGGTGCTCTCTAAGAAAGGATTTTTTAAAATGACCACCAGATCATTAGCATTTCTTATATTATTATTAACACGTTCTGATGCTAAGGAGTCAGACGTTCTACCCGCCCTTCCCACCTGAAAAGAACTCTGTTCAAATTGCCACTTGGGCATGGGGGTGGCCAGTGTGTGTGACTCATTCAGCCTGTAAGTTGGGAGTTTAGACATTCTACTCCCCCTCCCCACCTGAAAAACCCTCTGATCCTAAGGAGTTAGACTGAGAGAGAGAAGGGGCTAGGAGAGGTCTCTGTGGGGCAAGCCTGAAGGAGAGAAGGGGAGAGGAGAGGCCAATCATAACTACTCATTAATTTTCAAGATGTAAGTGTTGATTTATGAAACTTGATCATATAGTTTCGTACCGGAGCACGGATATCCAGCTAGTAAGCCAATATAATGCCTTTAAATGTAGCTCCAACTACCCCCACCAGAGGCCAAAAATGTGAGGCATGGAGGTAGCGATAATCTGTGGCAATCCCTTCATCCTAGAACAGCTGATTGGAGGTATTCCACCTGCAAATCAGCTGTGCTGAATCAGGCTGCAATAAGTGCTGAAGCTGACCTGGCTGGTCAGAGTTTGCAGCAGTAATCACATGCAGAAAGCACACACAAGTAACTGATTCAGCGGGATTCAAAATAATAATAATATACAATACATTATCAAAAGCAGGTTTTCCAAAGTAGCAGTAAATACAAGCAAAGCACAAGCAGTTTCACTTTCAGTTCTTGGCTAAGCTAGGCTCCTTCCTGTCTCCTTGTTGCTCATACAGCAAATTTCAGAGTCCAAATAGCTCTCATTGGCTGACGTACTTATTATGCCTATTCATTGGCTGACCTTGTTACCATGTTTCAGCTGAATACCATGGATGCTGGTAGTCAGAGGCAGAATTTTTTTCTTCTTATTTTCCTCCGCAAAAACTAAGGTGCATCTTATACTCCGGAACGTCTTATACTCCGAAAAATACGGTAACTTCATTCATAAATAGACAAACCGTTTAATAATTATTATTAGTAATGTCATAAAAAAGAAGGAACATTTATCATATATGGTGACTGTATAAAAATATTGAAAAGAAATACATTGAAATATTCAGAATCTCCAAAAATAAAATTTGAATTAAAGCCACAAATTATTTTTGTTAAGTATAATTCCAGAAAACATAAATGAAAAATATCACAATTTACTAAGATTATATACATATACATATACATATACATATACATATACATATACATATACATATACATATACATATACACATACACATACACATACACATACACATACACATACACATATACATATACATATACATATACATATACATATACATATACATATACATATACATATACATATACATATACGTGTGTGTGTGTGTGTGTGTGTGTGTGTGTGTGTGTATATATATCAGGGGTGGGTTTCTCTCCCCGTTCCAACCGGTTCGGTTGGAACGAGGCCGGCGGCGTCCTCGCGCATGCGCGCGGTGCGCGCGTGCACACACGCAGCGCACGCATGCGTACTAGCGTCTGTGCAATGCTCCAGCTGCTCCTGGAGGATCGCGCAGGTGCTGTATGCGTCCTGCGCATGCGTGGAAGCGCAGAATTCAGCAAAACCGGGTAAGGAGCGCGTGCGGGCGCGCGCGGGCGCGCAGGCGCGGGGGGGGGGCTTTGCCGTTCCCGGAAGTTACTTACTTCCGGGTTTGGCGACCAACCGGATCGCGGGGACCGCCCGTATATATATATATATGTTATATATATATATGTTATATTTTGTGCTGATAAATAAATAAAGGGAGACTAGTATAGATTTATTTCAAGCTATTTAGCTCTCATCAGCTAGCCATACCCTTGCGGGTAGTGGGGAATAGGAGAAAGGGAATGGAGTCTCCTGGAAGAGGGCACGGTAGTCTCTAGTTTGTGAAGTTCCAGTCACAAAAGAAGGGCAGGATCCAAATATAGAAAAATAAAGTGGTGGAGTTAAGAATAACTGTAGTGCAACAATTTCATCAGGAAACTCAAACACCACCGAGAAAGATTCCTGCTCTATTGGTTTCTCTTTCTGTAGGAAATGTTTAAAGTAAGGAATCACTCAAGAGTATGATGTCCCCAAATGCACCTTTGATGAGTAGATGCTATTATATCTTGCCACTTTTACATGGAATAGAAGCATGGACAACGATCCAGAATGATAGAATTCCTGTCAGAAGCCTTGAAGTGTGGATTTCAGAAGATAACCAAAAAATATAATGGGTTGAAAATGTCCTTCAACAAAAGGACAACAATGGCAAAATTGTGAACAGCAAAAAGAAAATTATCTGGAAGAGTTATGATATGTGATATGCCATGAAAAATACCAACTTCCTCCATTAATTATATGAAGAGAATATAGTATGTATTACAGTGTTTCTCAACCTAGGCGACTTTAAGTCCTGTGGACTTCAACTCCCAGAATTCCCCAGCCAGCTGTTCTGGGAGTTGAAGTCCACAGGACTTAAAGTCGTCAAGGTTGAGAAACACTGATGTATTATTTAATCTATATTATTAAATGCAGTACTGAGAGATGCCATATATCCTGGCTGAAAAATCTATGTATGTGGTTTAGCAAAAATATAACCAGCCTGTTTCAGACTGTAGCAGCAATATGCTAATAGCACTGATACACGCCAACCTTGAATAAGAGAAGATGCTAGAAGAGGAAGTAGCCGCTTGTCTTCTGAGACAGCCTAGTCCATTCTACCACCTCTGAACTCTTAACAGAATAACAGAGTTGGAAGGGACCTTGAAGGTCTTCTAGTCCAACCCCCTGCTCAGGCGGGAAACCCTATACTATTTCAAGCAAATGATTATCCAATCTCTTCTTAAATACCTCTAGTGTTGGAGCATCCACAACCACTGGAGGCAAGTTGTTCCTCTAATTCATTGTTCTAACTGTCAGGAAATTTCTCCTTAGATCTAGGTGGCTTCTCTGCTTGATTAGTTTCCATTTCACCTTATCACCTCATTCTGTTTCCTGTAGATCCCAGTATGACTTCATGTAAAAACACCAGGTACTTTTGCGTTCTCCCAGAGTGATTGTTCCTTGTTTAAAACTGTAGATTGCCTTAGAATGCGCCTGTTTCTCATTTTACTGTGTGAGACAGTTAGTGATTTGTCCATAAGGTTTAGTTTGTGGAAACAAGGAAAAGAAAGACTGCAGGGGTCAGCTAAGGTCATTGTTCTATTTAGCAGGTGATAAGCAGGGATCAACATGCTTATAGAAACACACATCCATCATGGTAAGTTGACATAGAGAGATTGGTTTTTTTTAGGGGGGGGGGGCTTTCGATTACTGCTAGAACAGTGGCCTCCAACCTTTTGTGCACCAGGGACCCATTCTGTGGAGAGACGGTTTTCTGCTGACCAGAGGGGGTGTGGTTTCATGTGCTGCCTTCATACCATGGATGGGACTTCACTTGTTTGCATGGTTTCTGACAAAAAGTGAGATAGGACATGGGGAAGACCAGAAGCTAAAAGGAAACTCTCTGCTACAAAATCCCCTAATGGCTGCATTCAGCATTTAAGATGGTACAAAGATGTTAAATGGCTCAAAGCAATTTAAGCACCATAAGCCTTACCTGCTGCTCATTGAAGGTTTCACAGCATTTAAAAATAACAGAATACTTTACTTTAGGCTGCCTCAAAGCAGTTCAATACACAGAACCACAAACAAGCTGAATGTTTACAGTGGAGCTTCTCTCTCTGCATCCACAGCTCTGGATAGGTATTCCAGTGGAGAGACCAGTGGTGGGTTCCAGGCGGTACGCCCCAGTACGTGCGTACCAGTGCCATGCCGGAAGCAACAGCCAGTGTACCAGAACGGTGCTTTGGAGGGCTCGCCCGCCCGCCCTCATTCCTTACCTGTATTTTCATCATTCATTAATCAGTGTGTCGTCTGAGTACATTTTTTGTGTCATAATAGTTATAGCTTACCATTTAATTCTTTATATACATCTATTCTTATTTTAACATTACAACTTAACATATCTTCTGTTATAACATTTCTCTTCCTAAATTGTTTGATTTTATACTTTTTATCCATATTCATTTTATTTATTTATTTATTTTCATTTCATCAAGCATAACAGATATAAGTATAGACATAATTATGAATACATGAAATGAATGTGCTTAAAGACCTCTTAGGAATGGGGTGAGGTCAACTGTAGACAGTCTAAGGTTAACGTTTTGGGGGTTTGGGGAAGAAACCACAGAATTAGCATTCCAGGCATTGATAATTCTGTTGCTGAAGTCCTATGTTCTGCAATCGAGTCTGGAACGGTTTACCATAAGTTTGTATCTATTGTGAGCTCATGTGTTGTTGTGATTGAAGCGGAAGTATTCATTGACAGGTAGGATATTGTAGCAGATAATTTTATGTACTACGCTTAGGTCGGATGGAAGATGGCAAAGTTCTAGATTGTTTAAGCCCAAAATTTCAAATCATAAGGTATTCTGTTGTGAGCAGAGGAGGAATCTTCTTGTGAAATATCTCTGGATTCATTCGATTGTATATATGCCTGATATGCAGTGTGGGTTCCAGACAGATGAGCTGTATTCAAGAATTGGTCTAGCAAAAGTTTTGTATGCCCTAGTTTGTAGTTCAATATTACCGGAGCAGAAGCTACGCAATATTATGTTAACAACTCTTTTTTTTAATTGAAAATTTTAAAAAAGCTTTTACAAATATTTACCTCCCCTCCCCCACCCGCCCCACCCGAACCCAACCCCCCCAACCTCCCACCCCCCGACTTCCCAGAACAAATACAGGTATAAATCTTTAACAAACATATTCTAAAATAAACTTAAAGAAAGTTAGTATCATCTTTCATTTGAGTTTTAACTCCTCTTTTGTTAGGCTAATTCTAAACAGATTATATTGTTCCTCGCTTTCTCAGCCATAAACTATCTGGAATTTCTTAGTCCCGTATTTATTTTGAATATAGTCAATCCATCTTCTCCACTCCAGTTTATATTTCTCATCTGAGTGGTCCTTAAGATATGCTGATATTTTAGCCATCTCTGCTAGGTTTGTTACTTTTATTGTCCATTCTTGAATAGTAGGCAAATCTTCCTTCTTCCAGTATTGTGCCACCAACAGTCTTGCTGCTGTTATTAAGTTAATCAAATTAGTCTCTATAACAGTACAATCTGTAGTTAAACCTAACAGGAATAACTGAGGGGTAAACTTTATCCTCTTTTTAAGAATATTTTGCATAATCCATCATATTTTTATCCAAAATGCTTTAACCTTTTTACAAGTCCACCATATATGGTAATATGTAGCATCAACACAATCACATCTCCAGCATTTAAGTTGTAAATTTGGATACATGCAAGCCAGTTTTTTAGGATCTAAATGCCAAAAAATATGGAACGCTTCACGAATTTGCATGTCATCCTAGTGCAGGGTCCATGCTAATCTTCTCTGTATCGTTCCAATTTTAGTATATGTGCTGCCGAAGCGAGCACAGGTTAACAACTCTTAATGCCTTTTTTGGCGATGCTGTTACAGTGAACTCTGGCACTTAGATCATTTGAGATGAGTACTCCAAGGTCCTTGACTGTGTGGGGGTCATCTACAAGGTCACATCCACCCAGTTTGTATTTGATGTTCTGATTTTTTCTGCCAATGTGTAAGACAGAGCATTTGTTGGTTGAGATTTGAAGTTGCCAATTGTTTGACCATTCTGACACATAGTCAAAGTCTTTTTGAAGGAAAGCAGCATTGTCGGTGATGTTGAATAGTTTTACATCATCAGCGAAGGGAACGCAGTTGCTTTTAATATGACCGCAAAGGTCATTTATGTAAAGTATAAAGAGTGTGGGTCCTAAAATGCTACCTTGGGAGACTTTTCCTTTAATTGCGAGTGTTAATCTACTCATTTCTGCACAATCTAATATTTTCTTAATCACATTTTTATCTTTAGGGATTTCTTCAGCTTTCCAATTTTGTGCAAATACAATTCTAGCTGCAGCTATTACATGAATAATCAAATATATATTTTCTTTACTATATTTTCCTGGTAAGATACCCAACAAAAACAATCCAGGTTTTAAGTCCATATGTTGCTGCGTCATCTTCTCCAACCACATTCAAATTCTTGCCCGATATTTTTTTCACTTAGCAAGGATGGGGCCTGCTGTTAAGCAAATCCTGCTTCCCCCATTGACATTGCTTGTCAGAAGCCAGCTGGGAAGGTTACAGAGGGTGAACTCCTGGATGCTGCAATCATCATAAAAACAGGCAGGTTGCTAAGCACCTAAATTTGGATCATGCGACCATGGGTATGTTGCAACAGTTGTAAGTGCAAGGACGGGTTCTAATTCACTTTTTTTTTTCAATGTTGTAAATTTGAACAGTTGCTAAGCAAATAGAGTAACAGAATAACAGAGTTGGAAGGGACTTTGGAGGTCCTCTAGCGGCCCAACCCCTTTGTCTGACAGGAAACCCTATACCATTTCAGACACATGTTTGTCGGATCCCTTCTTTAAAACCTCCTGTGATGGAGCATTCACAGTTTCTGGAGGCAAGTCATTCCACTGGTTAATTGTTTTCACTGTCAGGAGCTTTCTCCTTAGTTCTAGGTTGCTTCTCTCCTTGATTAGTTTCCACCCATTGCTTCTTGTCCTGCCCTCAGGTGCTTTGGAGAATAGCTTGATCCCCTTCTTCTTTGTGGCAGCTCCTCGGATATTGGAACACTGGTATCACATCACCCCTTTTCATCAAACTAGACATACACAATTCCAGCAACCGTTCTTTATATGTTTTAGCCTCCAGTCCCCTAATCATCTTTGTTGCTTTTCTCTGCAGTCTTTCTCGACCCACAGCACAGGGGTCGGGGACCCTTGATTTATAGGAATGGCAACCTGAAATTCTTCTTGAAAAGTTCTCAAAGGAAAATTCTTTCCAATAACTTCTGCTTACCTTATTATTAGTTTACTCCACTACCGGCAGGCTGCTTTTTACTCCTTGTGGTTTTCGCCCATTTTGATTAATATTCCTTTCATGTACCTTCACCATCCCTTGAAAAAAAAATGCAAATGAAGGGAACATTAATCAAAAAATAAACAAAACGAAGAAAACAAGGATTTGTGAATATTAAATATCTGTGCTAGGATAAAAAAAGAATGGGAACAGAACCTTCCCCCCTGCTGCAGAATTAGAGTATTAAGACATTTTTTTAAAAAATGATTGCAGCCTACTGCTGAATATTATTCCCAATGGCCACAATCTCTAAAATAAAAAATGTGGAAAAAAAAACCTTTTAGAAGGAAAAAGAAATCAGATTGGTATGGAAAGTATTCACTAAATAACAATGAAACCTATATTCCTCAAATAATAATCGTGAGTAGTTTCTTCCGTACATCAATGCATATCCACATTTATTTCTTTGCTAAAAAATACAGTGTCCCAATATCCTCACTCAAGTGTGATACTGACTTTTTTCCAGATTATACATGTGATCCAATCTTAATGTATATAGTGGTTCCACCACAAAACCGCGTTCGACTAAAGCGCGCTCGACGAAACTGCGTAGATGACGTCATCACAGCACGACAACAGCGCGGAGAAAAAAGCACGCTGTAAACGCTAAACCTAAAATTAACCCCTAAACCTAAACCTAACCCCCCTAAACCTAATCCTAAACCTAACCCTAAACCTAACCCTTAACCTAACCCTTAACCTAACGCTAAACCTAATCCTAACCCTTAACCTAACCCTAAACCTAACCCTAATCCTTAACCTAACCCTAAACCTAACCCTAAACCTAACCCTTACCTTAACTTGAATCGGCTTGCTTTCAAAGCGCTATTTAAAGCGCCCTTCTTTCTCCGCGCTCGCTGTTGTCGCCCTGCTGATGACATCAGCGACGCGGTTTAATCGGGCGCGCTTTAGTCGAGCGCGGTTTTGTCATGCCACGGTATATAGTAGGCTAGGGCTACCTGTTGTGGTCTGGCTGCAGAGCTGGCAGCAAAGTCAGACAGTGAGGAGGTTGGGGAAGAACATGGGCCAATCCTGGGGGTTGAGGAAAGCTCAGACAAGGGCTCTGTGTTGGAAGCAGAAAGGGAGTTAGACAGCAGTGAAGCAGAAGAACAGCTGGAGCCTGTTTCCAGTGTGTGCATGTGCAGAGCTGCCAGAAGACAAGAACAACTAAGAAAGCAGGGTCGACTTAGGAGTAAAGTCACACCTTGGAGCTGATTGGCCCTTCTCATAGGAAACAAAAGAGGATCGAACGGGGAGTGGGCTTTTGCAGGAAACGATTCGTTCATTCGGTCGTGTCAAGAGTGGAAAGTTCTGTTTGTAACTATAAGAGACTCTGTGCCAAGTTTGGAAACTAGTTATTTGGCAGCTCATCAAACGAGATAAGGTTCATATTCTAATAAACACTCCTCTGAAAGACTGTTTGTTAAGCCTTGAGAATTGTGAATTAAAGGAATTCACAGTCGTGTAAATAAAAGGGGTTTGGCCGGGACCAAGACTCTGATTCTTGCTGTTTAAGGAAGTCTGGGTCAGAACACTACCTCGCAGTTAGCCATCTCAGAAGGGTCTATGACAATTCGCCATGGCCAGCTCACCATGGCCAACTCGCCACAGCAAATTTGCTGTGGTCAACTTGTTGCGGCCAACTCACCAGAGGACAGCTCTCCATGGGACAACTTGCTGCAGGACAAGAGTTACTGTATATACTCAAGTATAAGCCTAGTTTTTCAGCCCACTTTTTGAGCTGAAAAAAGCCGCCTCGGCTTATACTCGAGTCAGTGAAAAATTTGCCTGAAATGGAGGAGAAAAAGGGGCGGGGCCATGCCGCTGGGTGACGCTCGTGAATGGCCCAGCACCCCTGAGTTTCCCCTCCCTCTGTGTCAGTTTGCCGCGCAGCGTGCACCGCACCATCCCCCCTCCTCACGTTCTAATGTAATGCAGGGCTATCTTACGATTCCCCTTCCTCCCCCTCCTGCCGCTCTGCAACGATGTCCCACCTCCTCCTTGTTATGGCAAGCAGCCACATAGCGATGTCCCACCTCCTCTGGTACAGTGATCCAATGATAGGAATCACTGTGCCGTGTGTCATAGGAGGCGGGACATCATCATCACAGCGGGACATCAGCATCATGAGGTGAGTGAAGTATTTCATTGAATACACCGGTATTGTGTGATAATAATTTGTTATGCAGAGCAAATTTTTACAATGGCTACTGTATATTTAATGGGCACAGGCAGGCTGTATATGTTATTCAATGGGCAATGGCATTATTGGTATCTATTTTTATTTTTGAAATTTATCGGTAGCTGCTGCATTTCCCACCCTAGGCTTATACTCGAGTCAATAACTTTTCCAGTTTTTTGTGGTAAAATTAGGTGCCTCGGCTTATATTCGGGTCGGCCTATACTCGAGTATATACGGTACACTAATATCAAAGAAATGGTGAAATGGAAAAACTAAAGAAAGGATGCAAAAGGAGGGACAAAATGAAATGTGAATGACAACAATGAAAATATTTTTTTATTTATTTGAAATAATTAAATTGAAATTGATGAATTGTCATGTGGCAAGTTGGACGTAGCGAGTTGGCTGCAGCTAGTTGTCCCATTCCATTCTCAGAACCCTGAGAATCTTACCTGTTCAAAGTTCAAAGCCTTTATTGCCATTGTACATCATGTATGCAACGAAATTGGTTTAGCCTTTACTGGTGCAATCCATACAAGAATACAAGACAACAATGAATAATATAAAGAATAATCCTTATACAAGTAGTTGGGGGGGGGAATAGTCTTACGTTTCCATATGTACGTCATATTCTGTGCAACATGTATATTACTCTTATATCATGGTATATACATATTACACACTAGACTGACACCAGTGAAATTTGTCATATTAATCCATTTGTGGTGCTATGTTGTGTTTAGGGGTCTGACAGCCCATGGGTAGAAGCTGTTTAAACCTGTTTGTCCAGTTGGCTATACTTCTGTGTCTTCTACCTGATTGTAAAAGTGAAGAAAGACACTGGCCAGAGTGTGAATCATTCCTAAGTGTTGTGGCCCGGCAGGAGCCATTGGAGCTGCCACCAGACTCCGACAGCGAGGGGCCTTATGAGTCGGCCCTGGAGGAGGTGGAGGACCCTGGACAGGGTTCCGACTCCGAGCAGGGCGAGGAGAGACTGGTTGGCCACCAGGTGGCACCTGAGCCTTGGATCAGTGGGGAGGAGACAAGAGTGAGTGATCCAGAAAACACCTGTGAGTTGTTCCGGGATGCACGCTGTCGAAGGGCTACTCGGCGTCAAGAACAATGGCATAATTACAAGAGGTGATTACGCTCAGCTGATGCTCATTAAGATCCTCTCCTGATTATAAAAGAGACTGCTTGTGCCACGCCTTTCTGCAGAAGTAAACGTTAAGGACTAACAAGAAACAAACTTGGCAGGCTGGATTGCTGCCAGAGTTTGTTTGCATTGCTGCACGTTTTGTAGGACTTGCTGCCAAAGTGCTTATCTCTTTGTTTATGTGGCTTGTAGCCAACGAGAGTCTTGACTGATTAAAAGAAGCCTTCTCATTTACGTTGGTTTCAGCTTTCGTTCCTGGACGGAGCAGGGGGGTCAGAACACCTAAGTATCTTCCCTACTCTGCTGAAACAGTGAGACCTGGCGATGTCATCCAGTAGTGTCAGAGGGCAACCAACCAGAGGGCTTCTTGTGGTGAATTAATCACTCTCTATAGTGCCTTCCTGTCTGGGGCTGTTAAACCAGCATACCATACTATTATACAGTATGTGAGGACACTTTCTATTATGGACCGATAGAAAGAAGTCATCAGCTTGTGTGTGTGTGTGTGTGTGCATGCATGCCTGTACACATGCAAATGCTCATGCCCTCAAGTCAGTCTTGACTCCTGGGGATTGCCTGCCATTTTCTTGACAACATTTTGGAAGTGGTTTGTCATAACCTCCTTAGGCAGGACTAAGCTGGCTTCATGCCTGAGGCAGGGCTCAACTCACATTCTCCTAATTTGTGATACCTTTAACCTCTACACCAAAATGACTCTCTCCAAAATCTTAAGATTGGGCACACCACATCCAGGTATTGTGTGGCTTGTTGAAAGAAGACCATGTCCCATTTGAAATGGGGTGGCAGCTTTAAGGAATTGCTTTCAAGGATGCTGGGAGTCAGTCAAGGGACAACTACATGCTATGCCTGCATTTCACTTTTAAAATGTCCTCCACGAGAGCTGGAGTTTTCTTTTGTTGTGATTTGATAAACGTGGCTAAGTAGCACTCATGTAAGATCACTGGATTAATTTTCCATGAAGGCATTAGCTGAAGACCCACTCCTAAAAGAGAGAAAAAGCAAAAACCCCTCTGGGCAGTCCTACTCAAAAATAAGGATGGAAGTCATCGGATTGAATATAATTGGAAGCAAATGTATCTAAAATAGATAGAAATCAGTGTGACCAACCAGAACTCATTACTCAGAATCAGCGAGAGATTATCCAAGAGTTAACATCAAAGGGTAGGTCAGAATGTATCCTTTGATAAAGGACAAATAGATTGTAGATTGTAGATTGTAGAAGTTTATTTATATGCCGCCCTTTTCCCTGGGGGGACTCAGGGCGGCTCACAACCCAAAAGAGGGGGGGGGAGACAAACTTTTAACATATAAGACAATACATAATTAAAAACACAACATTCATACCATTCGGGCGGGTTACAATCTTAGCCCCAGGCCTGACGGGATAGCCAGATTCTGAGGGCTGTGCGGAAGGTCTGGAGGGTGGTGAGGGTACGAATCTCCACGGGGAGATCGTTCCATAGGGTCGGAGCTGCCACCGAGAAGGCTCTCCTCCGCGTGGTTGCCAGTCGGCACTGACTGGCAGATGGAACTCGGAGGAGGCCTAATCGATGAGATCTAATAGGTCGCGTGGAGGTAATTGGCAGTAGGCGGTCTCTCAAGTACCCAGATCCACTACCATGAAGGGCTTTATGGGTGACAAGTAGCACCTTGAAGCGCACCCGGAGATCGACAGGTAGCCAGTGCAGCTCGCGGAGGATAGGTGTTATGTGGGTGAAGCGAGGTGCACCCACAATCGCTCACGCGGCTGCATTCTGGACTAGCTGAAGTCGCCAAATACTCTTCAAGGGCAGCCCCATGTAGAGCACGTTGCAGTACTCCAGCCTAGAGGTCACAAGGGCACGAGTGACTGTTGTGAGAGCCTCCCGGTTCAGGTAGGGGCGCAACTGGTGCACCAGGCGAACCTGGGCAAATAGGAGTAAGAAGCAAGTCCAGATCAGAAAGCAACCAAGGAACACGAGAGAACTCAGGATTATATACTACTAGCATATGTCTTGTATCCAAGTGAATGCAATGACCAGTGTAGGCCATTTAGGTAGAGAACAACTAATGCAGCCTGCACCAGTTGCTCCTTTGATTCATCTGAATGGGAATTATGAATAGATTACAGTCTTTTTCACCCCTAACATTCTGCTCTGGTGTGTAAATCTGACAGAAGTCATAGTCCAACACTATCTGAAAGAGTCTGCCTTTAAGAAATGACCATATACAGTTCTGTAGCCCATTAGATGGGACAGTTGTGAACAAGTCCAACCAGTTCCTAATGCAATCAGGAATGGTTATTTCCTTACACCATCATCCATAACATATCAATGCAGTTTTCCAGTATTAAACATGATCTATTCCAGTTTCTTGTGCACATTTAACAACAGAAGCTTACAAGCTCTGGGCTATTAATGTGGCTAATTAAAACAGCACTTAATTTCATAACATTAGCCTGCCATGTGCCATCAAAGCTATGTAAT
Organism: Thamnophis elegans; assembly: GCF_009769535.1. Classification (NCBI taxonomy): domain Eukaryota; kingdom Metazoa; phylum Chordata; class Lepidosauria; order Squamata; family Natricidae; genus Thamnophis; species Thamnophis elegans. Next base: position 18,014,119 of record NC_045542.1, on the reverse strand, counting down.
TGATGTGAGCTTTATAATGGATTCTAAATGCCAATTTTGAGGGATATATTTACAGTGAGAGAAGAAACAATTGTACAATGCCACAACAACATTGTTATTGAGCAAGAAGGCTCTTAATGCATTGACTGGGCCAAATCAATCATATTTTACAACTGAAACAAAATTGTTTGAATCAAGACATAAATAAAGTATACACCAGGTTCATCCTAAAATGGGTATGACCCTTGTGTTGGTATCCATGTAGCTCTGGGCCATTTTGTTTCACATTTCTTGGTTTAAAAGACTATATATTATAGCAGTAGCAGTAGTAGACTTATATACCGCTTCATAGGCCTTTCAGGTCTCTCTAAGCGGTTTACAGAGAGTCAGCATATTGCCCCCAACAATCTGGGTCCTCATTTTACCCACCTCGGAAGGATGGAAGGCTGAGTCAACCCTGAGCCGGTGAGATTTGAACCGCTGACCTGCTGATCTAGCAGTAGCCTGCAGTGCTGCATTTAACCACTGCGCCACCTGGCTCTCTATGGTGAAGATTATGGTGAAACAAGGCTTCTCAAAAACTTACCAGCAGTCTTCTAAAACATGCATTTCTTTTTAAAAAAACAAAAGTATACCTGTTTCTCAAAATATGCACTTAAAACACATTTCATTGTAATAAACAATAAAATCCAAATATGCAAAACAAATATGCAAAACAAAGGTAAAATAGGCACTTCACACAAAGGTGAAGCTCCTCTCTGACCCTTCTCTAACACTACTTCCCTCTCCTGGAACAAGAATATCTTCTAAAAAACACTCTCTTACATTTCCTTCTACTTCTTCTAAGTTCTTAAGGTTGTTAGGTATTCTCTCACATACATCCTAATTTGCACATTAAAGTTTGGATTGGGTCAATTTGCATAGGAATTCACAATAAGATCAAAATCTTCTAAGCATTGTTTAAGATGGTAACATCTAGCCAACCTAGGATGACCTCAAAACTGCTGAACATCATAGAAGAAGGTACCAACAAGCTAAATATTACATAGACATGCCCATGTAGGAAGAAAAATTAGACTCAGCTTGAGGTAATATTTACCATGTTTTAGGAGAATATTAGAAACACCCTTTTCTAGCTGTTGACCTTCTGTTGCACCTCAACATATTAGGTCATTTTACATAAGATAGGGATTAAGCTTAGCAAACCTAGCCAGACTATTCATGCCCTAAAATATCTACTGTGGCAGATGCCCCTGCAACGATGAGGTTATCCATATCATGATCTTTATGATAGAGAACTGTCACAGTTGACTGGAGTATCTCAAGTTTCCTTTCTGTTCCTTCACATCAGAAGTGGGTTGCTGCCAGTTCGGCCCAGTTTGGCTGAACCAATAGTGGAAGCCAGGCCTGGGTTGCAGAATCAGCAGTGACCCAGACCTGCCACACACCCCAGAACCGGTTCCTTTGCCACCGTTAGGCCGCTGCCATTTTGGATTTCAGTGACTGCGCATATGCACTTCACTGTAAATTGTTCTGCACATGCACGCAGAACAATTTACATTGAAGAGTGCATGCAAACAGTTAGTGAACATAGCAGCAACCCACCCCTGCTTCAGATCCTCCTCCTTCCTTCTCATCCATGTTCTGCTGCCTTTTCAAACACAGCTATTCTATGCTTTTGACCACACAGTCTTGTCCATGATGTTCCTTATTCCCCTGAGTCCTCATTACCCAGTCTTGATTTTCCCTTCCTCGTGGTTATGACATCTGCTTTGCTTTATCTGCTTCCAGCCATCTTATTTTATTTATCTTTACAGCTTTCTTTGCTTCAAATTTGCAATCATTCTGCTATTTCACGGAATGGAAGTATCCCTGGGAAGTGGAGAATTTCAGTGGGACGTTTGGTGATGTGCGTGCTTTCAAAAACAGACATCATTTTCTAATTTAAACAATTCTAACATGTGGAGGTCCATCTTAGTAAACTTGCATTCACAATCATCATAGCTTGAAATTATAGGAAAACATTGTCTTTCACTGCTAAAGCGTTCTGCCAATTTGTGTGAAATTGCGGTTGCATCAGCTAAGGTTGATAGGTACATCAGAAGACGTGTGGTGGTTTGAGAGAGAGAGATTTTAAAATCAAATCTTTTTCAAACTGTGAACTTTAATGAACTTCTCTCTTGTCTTCTACTGTCACCTGTTGGCAAACAATATTTATTCTGGATATTTTGGGGTGGGACAGAGAGGGGATATGTTTTCAATATTTGTATTGAAAATATATATTTTCAATGATTCCAGATCCTTCTGAAAATACTGTACAGCAGAGCAATTAAATAATCTTGGTCATAGCAAGATCTTTCTTTCTCTAGTTACATATTCTACTATTTTCCAAAACAGAGTGGAGGATTGGAATGTTGTTGAGTGCTTTTCTTTCTGGTGAAAGTAGCACTGTATATACATGTTAAGTATATATTATACTCTTTTTAATATTTCATTAAATATGATCCAACATCCACGCACAACACCTCTGACACTATAAAGAGGACATTTCCTTTCCACCTAAGTACCACGGATGGCCACTCGTACCACATATCATATCAAAAGAGGTCAAATGTGTATTTAAAATGTCAGCAGCATGAACTTGGGAGGAAATATTGGCCTTTTAAGATGAAAACAACAACTCAAAGTGAGTGGCATTTTACCACAGTATTGTAATTATTGCTCCTCTGATTAATAAAGTGATAATGCATAGCTGGTTGGCCCTTTCATTAAGCACAAGGGTGCAGCTTTAATGACTCAAAAGTTAAATGTGGGTATCATAAAGGGGAATCAGATTGTTAGTTATTAGTCATTTATTGTTGATTTATTCTTGTAATCTTTTGCTTTTCTCATACCTGGATAAGCTTTCAGTACTCTGAACCTTGCCAGGAAGAAAAATAACATTTCCTACTTCTATAAAGGCAGCAAAGCATCTTACACAAATTCTGCTATTATAGCATATGTAAAGATAATTTCAAGTAATGTGGATTGATAAAAAGAAAGGGGGAGAGAGAGAGAAAGAGAAAGAGAAAGAGAGAGGGAGAGAAGAAAGGAATAAGGCAGGGAAGGAAGGAATAGGGAGGGAGGGAAGGAAGGAAGGAGGGAAGGAAGGAAGGAGAGAGAGAAGAAAGAAAGAAAGAAAGAAAAAGGAAGGAAGAAAGAAAGAAAAAGACAGACAGACAGACAGACAGACTAGGTGGGAGGGAGTTCCAGGGAAAGAAAGTTTGTGGGAAGCCCCTGTCCATTGCTTGATTCCGTCTTAAATTTAAATTATGTTGGATAAATTTAGAATCTATAAACTATGATTTTCCGGATTAGCGAGATGAACAAACACAGCCATTATCGGTTTATTCAAGAAACACTGTTAAACAAACAACGGCTTAATTTAAAGCGTGAATTACTTTGCCATGTGTTCACATCAATGAGCCAACTCTCTGCTGGAAAAGATGCTGCTGCATGTTATGTTGATTTCAGCAACAACCAATGCACCTCTGCCTCTGCCAGCACATGACAGCCTTAAAGCTGATCACCTCCCCAATCCAATAACCATAGCACGGGGTGGGGGTGGGGGTGTTTTTCTCCCCTAGCCCACTGCCCCTACCTTGGCAATTCAACAGCCTTTCTTCCCAGGCATCAGGCCGACAGATCATTTAAGTCACAACAGTGTCACTTAAAACACAACCAAGGAGAAAGAGGCACAATAAGCATAATAGACTGCTTCTGCCCCGAAGCATGATGCAAAGACTTGCGGTCAAGAAGATGGACAATAAATCATCCCGGAATGGAGTTTAATTTGAGTCATAATGTAAGAGCGGGATGGCAGCAATAACTAATTAAGCAGGGAAAGCCAGACAAACCTGGAGCTACAGAAAAGCCATCCTGGTAAGCAAGACCCTAACCTGACACTTTGGAGCAGGGGAACATTCCCATTGTGCCACCAGGTTAGAGAGACGAGATGACCTTCCTTATCTGATTTGCATGCCTCAAGCAAGGGACTTGACTTGGTTATTTGCTTAAGCGTTCTGGAGCTTCTGCTATCCGACAGGCATCTTAAAGGGGCGGCTCAAGCTTATTTCTGCCCTGTTGATGAAGAACGTTGAATTAAAATCTAAATGTGGAGCAGCAGCAACAGTAAACGAAGAAAGACGTAGATGGGATCTGTGGACACAGGAGAGGAATTTTGGAAGTTCATTCCGCTAACAAGTCTACAACTTTTATGTGTTACAGAGGTGGAGAGAATGTCTTCGCTCAAGGTCCACAAGGCACCGGTTGCGGAATCCTAAAATCAGTATTGACGGGACTACAGAGCCTCATTTTATCTTGCTAATCCTTCTCATCCAGAGAATCCCACTGCAAAACAATTATACAGTCTGAAGTTTGACTGTATAATTTGCAGAGGAGCTTGGAAATTAGACTGGAGGCCATAAACATCCTAAATCTTACATATTGTAAATTTTGCTCAGAAGCAAGGCTGGTTGGGTAACTCTGGGAGTTGAAGTTAACACCTCTCAAAGTGGTTGAGGTTGAGAAGCACCAATATAGGCTAATAGCCTAAGGCAGGGGTGGAGAACTATGGCCCCTTTATGACCCGTGGACTTCCAACTCCAGAGATCCTGAGCCAGCCATGAATTCTAGAAGTTGAAGTCTAGAGGTCATAAAGGGGCCATAGTTCCCCACCCCTGGCTTAAGGCATGAACAATAGTCACCCAGCGCCACCTTCTGGACATTTCCCAACAGAAAAAAGAAGGTCTCCAAGGTTAAGACCTACTAGATCAGTGATGGTAAACTTTTTAAACACCAAACGCCCAAACTGTGCACAAGTTCATGCCCAAACTGAAAGTGTGTGCGCGCGCACAAATGCATGCATGCATAGACATGTGCGGACATGCACATGCACCAGTGGTGGGTTTCAAAATTTTTGAGAACCTATTCTGTAGGTGTGGCCTGTTTTGTGGGAGTGGCTTGGTGGTCATGTGATCGGGTAGGAGTGGCTTGGTGGTCATGTAACTGGGTAGGAGTGGCTTGGCAGTCATGTGACTGGGTGGGAGTGGCTTGGTGATCATGTTACCGGGTGGGAGTGGCTTGGCAGTCATGTAACTGGGTGGGAGTGGCTTGGCAGTTATGTGACTGGGTGGGAGTGGCCAAGTCGATGTCACTGAATTCTTTACCTCAAAGAATGACCTACAAAAAGAAGATATAAAAAGGGATTTTTATTATTTTGTGCACTTACTACTTAAATAAGAATAAAATAAGTACACAAAACAATCTGCCTCTTCCCTCTTCCTGGATTTTCCATGCAAAAAGTTTTCTAAGCAGTTCCGATAATCAGTTGTTGGAAGAAATCTCCTTTTGTTGTTTTCCACATTATAGGGCTAATCCTATAAGGAAGGCAGGAAGGAGACATTCTGGTGTTGCCTCCAGCCTAATCTTTATTGCCCTGCTTACAGAAACTGCCTTTCCGGTTAACCCTTATTACATTGTAACAGCTAAGGCCCCTTGATGTGCGTGAGCAGCATCCAAGACCCTCCCCTGGAGCCACCTTGCAAACGAGCATCACAACTGGGAAAATTCAGAGCCTGCAGTAATCTGCCTGCCTGCATGGAGCACCAATTCATCTCCCCATCAAAGTGGTACCTATTTATCTACTTGCATAGAACATACTTTCAAACAGCTAGGTGGGCAGAAGCTGAGGCAAGTGACAGGAACTCGCCCTGCCATGCGGGGCTAAGGCTTGAACCGCTGGAGCAGAGATCATCATTGGCATCATTAAACCACTAAGCCGTTGCACCTTCAGGGGCTCTGCTGAGTGAGAGAGATTAGACAAGTTGCTTATATCTGCCTGCAATGGCTTCTGAAGAAATTTGGGGTAGTCTGATGACTGAGTGAAAGAGGGTCGTTTAAACATGGACGTTGGAAAAACAATCTGCCTTTAGGACTATAATCTATTGGAGACTTTCCTGTAAAGATCCAGAGAGGTAAATGAGACAGTGGAAAGTATTTCCCTAGGAGCAGAATATTCTATCCTATGGCCCTGCCTGCTCAGCTTTAATTTAACTCCATCTGCTAAAAATAAAGCAAATGCGGTGGAAAGAATATCACATTTCCCCAGCAACGGAGATGTTTGTGATTCCTTCCGAGTGACTCCTTACACATGACATCACTAGTTTTTACAGACTAGGAAGCCCCGGTGGATTTGGGCAGGGTCTGGGAGTCAGGCCTTCTGAGTTTTCTCTTTGTTTGGACCCTAGCTTTCTGTTTGACCTCAGCCGCTCTTCAAGCCTGCGATAATAAGAATGACGTCTCCCATCGGATTGTAGAGCTTTGCTAATGAAGGCTGGGTAGCACTTCAGCGACCTCTGGAGAACAGGGTTGGGGTGGGAGGGGTGAGAGGCAGGAGCAAGGAATTAGCCCCAACTATTTATAGTATTCACATTAGCATAAGCACTTCTACGTCTCTCCGTGCAAGTAGGCTTTCTGTTACAAGCTTGTGGTGTGTCTGGAGTTTATTCCGCTGCATCAGTCCAATCTGTACATTTAATTTTGATTGGAATTTCCTTGCATCGATGTATTTACACACCTGCTGCCCAGGTTGGGCAAAAGAAAGAGCCACACTGAAATTTTTGAAGTGAGCTGCACATTACAGAAGACTCTGCCAACTCCCATCACCCATCATAACAGTTCTCTACTGTTTTTATTGCATATGGCACCTTCAGGAAAATTGTCACTAGGGGGTTGGAGAGATGAATTATGATTGGGAAATGGTTTTAAAAAGCATTAATTGGCGAAATGCCACTCTGTGAGGTCTTCTGGGCCAGTGGATCTCACACACATTGGTCTCAGAAACCCTTTAGTTCTTAAAAATGATGAAGGACTCCAAAAAGATTTGGTTTATGTAGATCGCGGGTGTCAAACTCACGGCGTTACGTTGCCATCACGTGATGTTCCATGACATTTTTTCCATTCGCAGAGCTGGGGTAGGCGTGGCCTGTGGGTGACGCATCCAGCCTGTGGGCCGCCAGTTTGACACTCCTGTTGTAGATTGTGTCGATTGATACCTATTGCATTAGAAATTAAAATGGAAAATGTTAAAAGTATATACTTGACTTCACAGAGTCCCTGAAACAGGGTCTTGCTTTAGAGACAGCTATATTTGTTGGAGGTGCAGACCGCGTTCCTCTTGTAAGGTATTCTTGCATTGCCCTGCAACCTCTTTCTTGGTAATGGTGCTTTTTGCCTGATTAAGAAAAGGGACCCAGTGCAGAATTGTGGGTTTGTCAGTATTGGAGGGAACAGGACAGAGGTGGGTTCCTACCAGTTCGCACCTATTTGGTAGAACCAGTTCGTCAAATCTACCGAACCGGTTATAAGAGGTTCCACCAGTGGACCGAGAAAACAGGCCACACCTACAGAAGAGGTTCCAAAATTTTTTGAAACCCACCACTGCTAAAGGGTTAGGGGTGCAAGGATCTTGTAACTTGACAGCTTTAAGACTTGCATGCTTCAATGCCAGAGTTTCCGAATAGCTACTTGGACCAACCTAAGTACTAATTCATAATTTCATATCCGGTCACATGGGTGGCAAGCCACTCCCACAAAGAAGGCCACACCCATAGAGTAGGTTCGAACAATTTTTGAACCCAACACGGGAACAGGAGACTTGCATTTTTAAAAATATGAACATTGCTCTTAACTATTGTATGCTTTGTCACAGACCCTTTGCCAATAGACTAGACTGGACTGGACTGGACTGGACTGGACTGGAATAGAATAGAATAGAATAGAATAGAATAGAATAGAATAGAATAGAATAGAATAGAATAGAATAGAATAGAATAGAATAGAATAGCTTTATTGTCATTGTATATATATACACATACAACAAAATTCACATAACACCCAGAGACCAGGCCCATCACACATGACAATTCCCCCCACACGCAGACACCAAAAATTTCCTGCCCTTAAACCACCTAAGCATCCACACAACAGACCACGTAACGCTGTCCAACAGCTCACTGATAGTAGCCCTTTAGTTCATTCTTGAATGCAATTATAGCTCTGGGATAAAAACTATTCAGAAGACGTGTGGTCCGAGTTTTAATAGGCCTTTGTTCTAGTAGTATACATGCTTGCTTGCACGCATGGATACAAGCCTGCACATGTGGAGGGTTTCTATATGTGCACCCGGTGTTCCTATTTGTAGGTGCCTCTTGGATATATTGCCTCCCTGTGATGTGATAGTATATTCTTCTTGACACCGGCCTCTCTCACTCAGCGCTTCTGGCACAATGAAGAAAGAGGCTATTATGTTTATTAAATTGTACTGAAGCTACATTAAAGCAACTGGCAGCTAGGAAGCCTGGTTATTTATGAAACGTACATCTGGAATCACAGCTTCCTCTGTTGGGTTTTAGCTTCTAAGAATATGGAGAGGAATCAGTATTGCCAGACACAATCCAATCTGGTTTTAATTTGATATTCACTTAAAAAGAACATGCCCAGCTGATTTCTTTAGATGTCAGGGGCCAAGAAAATAAATTAATCTTTCCAGCCTGCCCCAATTTTTCTCTCTCACCCAACAGCATCTTAACTACACTGTTTATGCACCAGCTTATAATAATATATATACCAGTTTATTATAATATATATAACACAGTATAAAGGTCATATATACTATAGTCAATTTATATAGTTTTGATTAGTTTTAACCTTGTACTATTTTGGGGGTGGTTTGGTGAGCTGCGTGAACCCTGCTCTTTCAGTCAGTTGATGATTCGATGTATTCGGCAAATCCAGAATATAGATTAATTCAGTATTCAGTAGTGTTAGAAGAAAAATCCATCTGGTTCAGTTCCAAGCTGGGAGAAATGTCCTGGAAATTAAATGGAGGCTGATTGGAAAGAAAGTTTGTTTATTGGTGAAGCAGAACCAGCCCCAGTATGTGGTTCTGGGACAGCTGAACAAATCGCTGAATGAGTGGATGGATCTTTATAGTTTCTGTAACTTTGAAGTTTGTGATTTGTGCAATATGGGTTTTGTGTCCTGAAAGGGTGTTGGGTAATTCTTATTGAGGCTGATGGATATGTCCTGTGTTAGATTTTTTTGGGTGAGGGGCTGCTTGCTGTAATCCTTTCACTCTGATTTTGTTAGTTTTCGAAATTGCTGTAAGAGGTTTCAAAATATAGCAATAGCAGTTAGACTTATATACCGCTTCATAGGGCTTTCAGCCCTCTCTAAGTGGTTTACAGAGTCAGCATATCGCCCGCACAGTCTGGGTCCTCATTTCACCCACCTCGGAAGGATGAAAGGCTGAGTCAATCTTGAGCCGGTGAGATTAGAACCGCTGAACTGCAGATAACAGTCAGCTGAAGTGGCCTGCAGTACTGCACCCTAACCACTGCACCACTTCGGCTCTTAATATCCTGTCTTGAATAGCAATAGCACTTGTACACTGCTTCATAATGCTTTTACAGCCCTCTCTAAGCAGTTTGCAGCCTATTTACCCCCAACCATTTGGGTCCTCATTTTACTCACCTCGGAAAGATGGAAGCCTGAGTTAACCTGGAGCCAGTGAGATTGAACTGCCGAACTGTAGCCAGCAGTCAGCTGAAGTAGCCTGCAGTACTGCATTCTAACCACCGCGCCACCTCGGCTCTTCTACATGTGGCATTTGCTTTGCTTATGAATGGAGCCATCTTAGCTTCCTCTTTCAAAAAGCTCGCTATCTCCTTAAGTGCTGTCATCTGCAGTTAGCGTCTTGTTACAATGTTTTCTTTAGGCATCTGGCTGGAATGTGGAATGGGCTTCAGGAAGTTTTTTTATTAGTGTCTTGGTCTTTTGGTTTGGTCTGAGGCTTTTCCTTATGGTTAATATTTTATTTGGTATAATGGAGGAGGGTGTTTGATTCATTCTTACACTAGTTAAAACATTGTACACTGCAAGCATAACCTCTCTTTCCAGAGTAGCCACTGAGCCACCGCGTCTAACTTAACTTTCTAACTTAGCTTCCACCTAACAGTAATAAAAGAGACCATATAATCTCTGATCTTCTACAGAAAGATGCTGATTGACACTTGGATGTCTGGTTTGTCCCAGATGTGGGGAACCTTTGGTTCATGAACTACAGCTCCCTGCAGCTTTAGCCTCTGTAACCAATGAAGAAAGGTGCTGGGAATTGTAGCAAATATTAGCAGACCCAAAGCATTTTCCATTCTTCAACTGCTGGAGTCCTCAATGGTCTTCAGTAGTACAAGGATTGCAGAAAACCTTTCCTTCCATATACTGTAGATTTTAGTATCTGCTGCTGTGGCCTAGAGGTGGAAGTCTCTCCTCATAATCAGGAGGTTATGAGTTCAATCCTTTGTAGAGGCGGATGTAGGATCTCCTGCTTGGGTAGGGGGGTTGGACTAGATGACCTCCAAGGTCCCTTCTAACTCTGTTAATCTGTTAATGTATTAAGATCCCTGACCAACTTGGATTCCCCATTCCTACCCCACTATATTGATGGTCTTTATAGAAATGCCCCTTTCCTCTTTGAATGGATTTTCTCTTCTTCAGGATTTCTTTTGTAAATTTTTTTAGAGCGCCTATTGAAATAGTGTATAAAAAATAATGGTAGCAGTTTGCTCTTGGTTTAGATTTTGGGCAACTAGTTATAACAATTGAAATTAATGATGTATTAATACTTAGTTAAATTTTAATGTGCTATTATGCAGGGGGAGGGGGGAGAGTCACCAGTTTGTTAAGAACTGTTGTTTTGGTTTATGTATGAAGAATAAACAAATAAAGGAATTAGCAGGTGTTGCTTGAACAGGATTCACAATAATTGAATGTAAAGTCTGCATTGATGAAGATCCTTCTTCATATTGTTTATGATCTTTTTTATTTCCTCCTCCATGTGAAAAACACAAAGAGAGGACGTGTAAATAGAGAAGAAATCTGGCTTTTAGCTTACCTGTCTTTCAGACTCGTGTTTCCAGGCAATTTTAAGAAGAAGGAGAAAAAAACCCATCAGCTCACCTGAAAGTAAAAACTCAGATTAGATAAATGCATTATAATATCTATAAAGCACTTCACTGGTAAACATTGTAATTGGTGCCACATAATTATATATGCCTCTCTGAAGGAGAGATAGGATTTTCAAAGAAATGGGACCCTGAGTCTCGTCTACTACGAAATAGACAAATGTGTTTTTTTCAAGAGGCAACTGGACTGTCTTGTTTTTCTTTGAAGACTTTTTGCTTCTCATTCAAGAAGCTTCTTCAGCTCTGATTGGATGGTGGGGAATGGAAGGATTTATACTCCTTGCAGACCGTGACCCGTCAAAACCGCGTTCAGCTGGTCATTTGCATTCTTTTAGAACAGGGGTCCTCAAACTTTTTAAAGGGGGGTGGGCAATTCATGGTCCCTCAGACTGTTGGGGGGGAGAACCAGCTGGCTAGGTGGTCATGTGACTGGGTGGGCATGGCTACGTCATGTGACTAGGTGGGCATGGGCAATTTAACAGTCCATTAAACAATGCACACAAATTAAATTTTAATTTGTTTTGCTCCTGGGGGTGTTTTATTTGCTTTTGTTTGCATGTTGCTCTTTTGGTTAACTTTTTTTAATTTTTTCAGTTGTTTAGGAGTCTAGTGATCCACTTTAGGAAATTCAGTTTTGCAGCAATTCTTCTCAGCCCCAAGAAGTTTATAATCAAGTCTCCCTGTGTGTCTCTCTCTGTATCTCTCCCTCTCTTTATGTCGCTCTCTCTCCCCACACCATCTATCTTCTGGAGGTGAGTTCCCTACCTCCAGAAACATTCTGCAGGCCAAAAATAGGCTATAACAGCCTGTTTTTTTTTGGTCTCCCAGGGACTCTGCACACCCCGTTTTTCACCTCCTCCACCTCCAGAACATCTCTGTGGGCCAAAATTGTTGGCCTTACCTTCCAGTTTCAGCTGGCAGAGCTTGCGAAGGTAAGTCCTGCACTCAGCTGAAGGGAGGGGGCTAGCGGGTGGGCTGGGTGATATGGACGGGGCAGTCTCATGGTCCCACGTGGGTCGGATTAATGGCTTCGGCAGGGTGTAGTTTGAGGACGCCTATTTTAAAAAGTCATTGAGGCCACTTAGGAAGTTTATCTGTGTTCTCAGGATCACCTGAGTAATGCAAATGAGTGTGGAGCCTTCTTGGAATTGCCAAAAGGGCTGGGTTGTAGACTGGAGATAGGTGATGTTGTCTTCAAAGAAAAACAAGAACATCCAATTGCCTCTTGAAAAAGCCCCTTTGGGACAACCATGACCTGGATGACTGAGAATCTCCATAGACATATAGACAAATATGTAGATGTCCCAACTTTAGCAGAGAAAAATGTAGATGTCCCAAATTTAGCACTGATCAAGATCCTTCTTCATATTATTTATGATCCTTTTTATTTCCTCTTGGGGGATATTGAAGAAAGGTCTTCAATCAAAGGAAGAAGCTTATTAGAGGGAAGGAGAGAACATTAGATGATAGTTCAGACCCAGAGAAATGGAAATGAGTTCTTGCTGCAGGATCAGAAGAACATGAGGATTGGGGACAATGAGCAACAGGGACCTTTGTGGCTGGTCTACCCTTCCCCTACTCTTTCCATTGATTCAGAGCAACTGCAGAACAGACAGAGGCCAAGTACCAAAAATAAAATCTATGCCCACTTAGCATATTCTGCTGCTCAGAGTCACTCAACAATGAGATGGTGGCCTATACATTTAATACATTCCCAAGCTCTTGTTTAATTTCATAGATTTTATTCATAGCTCATTAAAGCAGAAAAGGATAAGCTTTACTTTCAGCAGCAGGTCAAATTGCTGCGACTTTCAAGATGGTCTATAGACAATATGCCAAATTCTGTTGTTAAAAGGTTCAGGAGGTTTCTCTCTGTAGACCAGGCTGCCATTAAAGGCAAGAGGGCAGCCAATATTACTTTCTGGTGGTGGTGCTTTGGCATCCCTTACAGCAGTGTTGGCAAACCTTTTCAGCACACTGAGTGCTGAAATGGAAGCGTGTGCACATGTGTGCAAGTGCGTGTGTGCCAGAAACCAGAAGAGCAGCCACCCGTTGCGCATGTGTGCGCCAGTAAGATGATCTTCTAGTTTCCAGCATGTGCACGCGCACCAGCCATCTGGTCTTCTGGTTTCTACTGCGCATGTGTGCGCCAAGACCAACTGGTTGGTGTGCATGCATGCACCAGAAACTGGAAGATCATCTTCCCAGCTCATACATGTGGACCGGGCAGCTGCTCTTCCAGTTTCTGGCACTCACACATGCTTGAAGACTAGCTGGCTGAACCCGGAAGAGCAGTGGGCGATGTCTCGCGTGCCCGGAGAGATGGCTGTGCATACCACTTCCAGCTTACGTGCCATAGATTTGCCATCACGGCCTTAGTCCAAGAGATATATTTGTACCTTTGAGTCAGTGTTGACTTTTGGCGACTGGCTGGACTACCGCCTGCAATTTTCTTGGCAATATTTTAGAACTGGTGTGCCATTGCTTACTTCCTAAGGTTGAGAGACAGAGAATGGACCAAAGTTATCCAGTTGGCTTTGTACCTAAAACAGGATTAGAATTAATGATCCTTCTGTTTCTAGCCTGATGCCTTTACCACTATTATATAACAAACTGACGCTTGTTGACCAAGAGATAGCCTACACACTCTTTCGGAAGGCCCTGAAGATGTGGTTCTGCCAGTGGGCCTGGGGAGCCCAGAGAGGGATGGAGCCCAGTAAATGGCTTGTATAAATATGTGCTGTCGCCGGGATAGGGGTCGGTGGGTGTAGGGCTATTATTATTGTACTGCTTTTTTATTATTTTCTTTTATTATTCTTATTTCTATATGATGCTTTTATATTGTTTAGGCTGCCTTGAGTTGCCATGGGTGAGTAGGTGGCAATATACATTTTCTAAAAATGAATAAATAAATAAATTTATGGTATCAAAGCTGGAAACTGATATAGAGAATCTCCAATTGCTATGCTACACAGGTCCCTATTGTGGGTTTACCACAGTGCCAAATAAGTACTATAAATCCAGACTCCCAACACTATTGAAAGTTGTTTTATCTCAAGCCAGATCATCTAACTCTCTTGAATTTATGTAATGCAGACTGATTCAATCTAGCCTAGGTTTCATCACCACCACCAACACCACCATATAAATTTGCAGTTTATAAAGGAAGTATAAACAATGATAGCTTTGGGAGTAGGCAGATCAAACAATTGCCTGGGGCCACATTTTTGAATCCTCCAGTTTTTTCCATAATTTATGTAAATAAAAAAGGAAACTTGCATAAAAATAGGAAGAAGTCTTCAACATTAATGACATGATTACCAGAATTAGATGATTTAACTTACTGTCACTCATAAGCAAAGGCAAACAATAAAAATTACAGTAAAAGACTTCCATGATTAGATCAAAAGTTGAAAATCTTAAAGAAAAACCAGATTTATCGTCCAGATGGAATTGTTTTAAAACGTTAGTCTTCCATTAGGGGGTCTAACTAATAATCTCTCATCCAGAATCCAAAAACTCCTAAGATCATCACTGCCAACAAATGCCAATTTTGGTTAAATAGGAATTCCACATCTGAATTTTTCCAAGCCCATTTAAATGTAATTAGGAATTACATTTGGGACATCTGTGAGAGGAAACACGTGTTCTATTACAAAGCTACATCCCTTCCCTTTTGGCTGCACCCAAATTGTGTCAATTCTCTTATATAAACCCATCTGTCCATCTTCCTGTACTGCCTACAGCTCCTTTAAAATGCCCACAGCTTATAAAATGGTAGTGCCAGCTTATTAAAAGGGGTGGAACAGTGCCCATTCTCTCAGTCAATCAACACAGGCTGAAGCTAGCCTGGTCAATACTAGGAACCAATAACCTCTGACAGAAATCAGACATGGTAAATTGGATGCATTTGCCTGTCCTTTGTGAAGAGCTATAGATGATGTCTATGATAGATGTGGGCCCATAAAATGGCCTTAAGTAGATCTTGTTTCTAGCTACTGTCTATAATAATATATGAAGTGTACAGGTACATTTGTATAAATACAAACTTCCAAGTGTGGGAAATTCTGATGCACATACCTACCAATAGAGGCCTCCTGCAATATTTAAAATATAGCTTACTGAAAGATTTGTGAAAATCACCATACTGTACATCATGATCAAACCAATAACAATATCTGCCATTCTTTGGTATCCAATTAAGTTTAGCCAGAACGAGGAAGTTGGCATAATGAAGAATAGTGCAAGTCAATTAAAAAAGAGTTAGACTTAGAATAACTTTATTGTCACTTTGAATGTACACTAATCAGCATACATTAAAATGAAATTTCATTGCATACAGCTCTCAAAGGGTCTCCACCTCAAAGGAAGGAAGGAAGGAAGGAGAGAGGGAGGGGGGGAGGGAGGGAGGGAAGAAGGAGGGAGGGAGGGAGGAGGAAGGAAGGAAAGGAAAAAGGAAGGAAGGAAGGAAGGAAGGAAGGAAGGAAGGAAGGAAGGAAGGAAGGAAGGAAGGAAGGCTGTTGTCTGGCAAAAAAGAGTCAAGTTTTTGAGAACTCTAAAAATTGAGACAGATTATTATGGAATGTATTAATATGATATCATTTCTGACAGACATAAAGAAAAAAAAGTATCACAAGTGAAATGTTTAATAGTCAATTAGGGATTTTATAAGAAAGAAGTTCATAGAGCTCACAGAAACTCCCACTTTTATGTATTTACTAATAAATGGAGAATGCTTATTTAGTTTCCATGCTTCTAGTTCTAATCTAGTTCTTCCTTCCTCATATCAAAATGGATTATGAAAACTCTGTGATGGTTTTGAGGGCTTGAGACATATTTACATTTATTGAAGATCACATTCTGAGACAACCCAACAGTCTGTCCCAAAGGTGTTTTTTCCAAAATGCAGCTGAACTTTCTTGGTTTTTTTTTCCCCTTGAAAACATTTCATTTCTCAACCAAAAAGTTTCCTCAATTCTTGTTCCTGGATGAGGAGCGAAACATTTTCAAGAAGAAAAAAAAACAAGGAAGTCCATCTGTGTTTTAAAAAGCACATTTGGGACAATTGGATGATTGAGAATCTCCATAGAAATTTAGACCAGCCTTTTTCAAGATGCTCAGGAATGAGGGGAGTTGCCCAAACTATTCTCTTGCCTTTCCATCCACTGCTTCTCTCAGTTCTCACTTCCTCCTTTCCCTTTTCCAGCTTAATTCAGCCTCTGGCTGTCTCTTATCTCTACTTTGGATTAAGCATCCATGAAGCTCTGGGACTTTATAGCATAGGACTTCATAAATTGTAGTCTATCTGGTCTGTCCCTCCGTCCCTCCCTCCCTCCCTCTCTCTCCCCCCCTTCTTAATTTTTGGAAGACAGAGAACTGGGTGAGTCTTTATCAAATAATTGCAATTTGGCTTCCTGGATGAAAGACTGTCCTCACTTTAACATTAGTTTACAGCCATGTGATGATGCAACCAGACCAATGGTTATAGCAATCCACCTGAAAGGAATTACACAGGGAAGAGGTGTGGCATAACTCTCTGAAGGTCCCATTTGGGATTACTTACATGGGATAAGTGGGTCATCCTGAGGCTGATAGGTAGATTTCCTGCCCTGCTGGCCTCATTGTTTGTAGTTTGCTTTCTGTTATTGTCCTAAAGCCAGGAGGGGGATGTCCCAAGAAATAGCACAGTGCCACGTTAAGCCCCAAATGATGAATGGATGGAATTACTCTGATAATAGCCCTTTAAATGAAGGTGCCACTTGGAGATGATGTATTTCTGTGTAGAGATGATGGATGCAGGCAGATTCTATTCCTTGTTGCCAGAGGCAGTTTGTGCTTGGAAACAAGTTAACAGTGGAACTGGGAGAGGGTGAACAATAGAGAGGGTATTAGATGCATGATGGGAGATGGACCTCCTAGGAACTCTTAAGACTGGACTTGCTA
The DNA here is from genome assembly GCF_009769535.1 of Thamnophis elegans. Classification (NCBI taxonomy): domain Eukaryota; kingdom Metazoa; phylum Chordata; class Lepidosauria; order Squamata; family Natricidae; genus Thamnophis; species Thamnophis elegans. The sequence continues at coordinate 17,997,134 of NC_045542.1, read as the reverse complement.
CCAGTGATGGCATCTAGAATCCAGAGTTTCCCAGCAGAAAATATGTAATACTCTGTAATACGAGGCATTAGAGGGCTGTCTGAAGGTTCAAGAGTGACATGTCTTATATGTATTTAATCAAAATAATTCTAGATGTAGACATTAAGCAGCATCTGCGAGCAATAGCAATAGCACTTGGACTTCTATACCGTTCATGGTGCTTTACATCCCCCTCTAAGTGCTTTACAGAGTCAGTATATTGCTCCCAAAAATCTGGGTCCTCATTTTACTGATCTCAGAAAGATAGAAAGCTGAGTCAACCTTAAGCTGGTCAGGATTGAACAGCTGGCAGCCAGCAGAGTTAGCCAGCAATACTGCATTCAAACCACTGCGCCACCACGGCTCATCTATAACACACAACTAGCTTCACCAACCACTTACGGTGTTTATGTTATTACAAGCTTCAGGTTACATCATGATTTTGTAGGTGATTAGTAAAATGGTTTGGGCATCCTTGCAGGATGTATGGATGTATATCCATTCACAGGATTCAAGCAGACATTTAAGACTACAAAGAATCAAGTCAGCAAAAGCAGCCAGGTAATTATATGGCAATAAATACAGATAAGCAGAAATAAAAGCTTAAAGTAAGTGGCATTGGAAAATGTTTGGCTGCTTCCCCCCACCCCCCCAATTTTAAGCATCTTTCTTACCACTATGGGTTTGTGTAAAGACTAGATACACAATATTAAAACTGTTTATATTTGTGTAGCTTTTTAAATAAATTAAAAGCTTTAAAAGAACAATGTCAGCGTTCCAAGTAATACACCCATAGAAAGCAGAATTCAGAGGCAGGTAGGTTCCTCAAAGAACAATTTTATTGGATACATCGTATTGACACAACTGGTGAAAACCGACTCTGAAAATTCCTGCGGTTTGCACCTAATTAAAGAAAACGTTTTTCCCCTTTGCCCAAATCATCAGTCAAATGGTCCAATCAAGCCAGTTGCTTGGTTACTTCGCTCCTCCTTTCCCAGCCACCTGTTGGAATGACCTTGGTTCCCACAGGAAAATCTTTTGTTTGACTGCAAAACCCCAGTTAACTATTTTCCTCCCCTTCCCATCTAGTGGCAACCCTGAAGCCTCAAAGATGGCCCCAGCCAGGTTCGCTTCAGGGTTGACAGTCAATTTACAACTTTCTGCATTTCCATTACAAGTGTACCAACTTTCTATGGATTAGTTTTGTCTAAACTGCATCTTTAATCCTGAATTCTGTATCCATTTTGTCCCTGTATACAAATGGGTGGAAGACAATTCTTGCTTAGGCGTCTATTTTCTGGCCTTTCTGCTGACCAATTAACCTAACATAACTGGTAATGCTGGTACCACAAACAGAGAAAGGAAGGCAATAACAATATTTAAGTCAATGCCTCTGAAGAGCAACTATATCAGTATATAGCCTATTTTTTTTAATTAGGCTCCAGGATCATTGAAATAACATAATAGTACTCTGGGAGTTGAAGTCCACAGGTTTTAAAGTTGCCAAGGTTGGAGACAGAGGTGGGTTCCTACCAGTACGCACCTATTCGGTAGAACCGGTTCATCAAATCTACCGAACCTGTTAGAAGAGGTTCCACCAATGGACCCGGAAAGCAGGCCACACCTACAGAAGAGGTTCCACAATTTTTTGAAACCCACCACTCGTCCTTGGATGTGATTATTCTACACTATCATGCTCATATTTATAAAACTCAGTGCCTCTGTGAAAGGTAAGGATGACTACTGTGTTTGTGGTGCAATCAGAACATTGCGTGTGTTGAAGTTGTTTTAACTCAAACTAAAGATGCCTTTTAAAAAACAAGTTTATATCATATTCTTATGCATGCCAATGCTGTGTGTGAGGTAATTTAAGGTGGTTCTGACAAGTGTCATCGGCATCTTCATATCTGATCACATGGGCGGCAAGCCACTCCCATCCGGTCACATGGGTGGCAAGCCACTCCCACAAAGGAGGCCATACCCACAGAGTAGATTCGAACAATTTTTGGAACCCACTACTGGTTGGAGACCACTGTTCTAGTCAACCCCCCCCCCTCAAGCAGGAGATCATTTCAGAAAAATGGCTGTCCAATCTCTTCTTTAAAACTTTCAATGATGGAATATACACAACTTCCGAAGACAAACTGTTGCACCAGTGAATGGTTTTCACTGTCAGGAAATTTCTCTTAGTTCTAAGTTGTTTCTCTCCTTAATGAGTTTTCATCCATTGCTTTTTGTCCTGCCTTCTAATGCTTTGGAGAATAGGTTGACCTCCATCTTTTTTGTGGCAGCCCTCAAATATTGGAACACTGCTATTATGTCACTCCTAGTACTTCTTTTCACTAGATTAAACATACCTAATTCCTGTAACCATTCTTCATATGTTTTATCCTCCATAACCCTAATCGTCTTTCTCTTCTCTGCACTCTTTCCAGAGACTCAATATCTTTTTTTTAATATTGTGGTGACCAAAACTGGATGCAATATTCGAAGGGCATTACCTTAACTTACCAAGGCATTATAAAATGGTACTAATACTTCATGTGATCTTGATTCTATCCCTCTGTTAATGCAGCCTAGGACTGCATGGGCTGTTTTATTGGCTGCAGCACGCTGCTGGCTCATATTTAAGAGGTTGTCTACTAGAACTAATAGATCTCTCTCTGAGTTACTGTTATTGAGCCAGGTTCTACCTATTCTATACCTGTACATTTGGTTTTTCTTTGCTAAGTGAGAAATCTTACTTTTCTCTGCATCAAATTCCATTGTAGGGAATTCCAGGGCCCAGTGTTTAAGTCTGTCGAGATCCTGCTGGAACTTGACCCTATCATTTGGGGTGTTGGCTATTCCTGCCAGCTTGGTGTTGTTGGCAAATTTGATGAGTTCCTCTTCTATTTCCTCATCCAAATCGTTTATGAAGATATTGATGAGTTCTGGGCCTAAGGCAGAATCTTGAGTACCCCACTGCTTACTTCCCTCCATGTAGATGTAGTTCCATTAATGATTACATGTTAAGTGCAATTTTATAGCGAGAAATCCATCTGGTGGTGATGTTGTCTATCCCACATTTTTCTAACTAACTTATCAAGAATAGGTTCTACGATCTACTTTGACAAATGCCTTCCTGAAATCCAAGTATACTATGTCCACAAGCATTTCGCTGGTCCACTAATTGAATCACTTTGTCAAAGAATGAAATAAGATTTGTTTGGCGTGATCTGTTTTTGGACAAACTCATGTTGACTTCTGGTTATAATTTGCTTGCTTCTAGGTATTCACAGATCTATTGCTTGATTAACTTTTCCAAGATCTTCCAGGTATTGATGGCAGGCTGATTGGTCTGTAGTTTCCTGGATCCATGTTGTTCCCTTTTTTGGATGGGAACCATGTCAGCTCTTTTCCAGTCTTCTGGTAGTTCCCTGGTGCTCTGGGATCTTTGTAAGATATGATTCCATAGTTCCAAGATCATGTCTACCAGCTCCTTAGGAACTCTGGAATGCAATCCATCTGCTCCTGGTGATTTGAACTCATTTAGGGTGGACAGGTGTAATGTGTGGACCCATCCAAGTAGATTGCAGGTTTGGATTTACCAGTCTGGGTCCAATGTGAACTAACTTTCTCTGTCCCTCTCTCTGTGTCTCTCTTTCTGTTGACCCACACGTCTCGCTCCCTCTGTTGACCCACACGTCTCTCTCTTTCTCTCTTGTTCTCTCTTGTTCTCTCTTGTTCTGTCTCTCTGTTTCTCTGTTTCTCTGTTTCTGTCTCTGTCTCTGTCTCTCTCTCACACAAACACACACACAGAGACACACACACAGAGAGAGAGAGACACACACACCACATCCTTTCCCCAATGGCAGTCATATGTGAACTGGAATACTAAAGGGGCCAGAGAGTCATGTTGCAAAAAGAGAAGACTATTGAGAATATGAAAGTTGACAGGTGAATTCAGGGTGCTAGGCTAGGCAACCAACCCTAAACAATTCATATGAGGAGGTGGGGCAAAGTTACCAAGGCAGCAATCCACCTGGTGGCAGACATAGGAGATCTAAGTGATCACTCTGATCCTCAAATTGCTCAAAGAGCTGTGTACCCGCACCCATCCGAAAGGGACACTGTGTTTCCATTAAGCCTCCGCATGGATGCAGACAATGTATTTTTTAAAAAAATTTCAAAATTTGGATTTGTTTGTTTGTTTAATGTAGTGCTTCCTGTTATGCTCTCTCCTCCTTCCCAAAGAAAGGGAGAGAGGCAAAGAGAGAGAGAGAGATTTACTGAAAAGGAATGCAATTTGATGCAATATCTTAGACTCTGCCTGCCGCGTTGCCAGGATTGGAATAAAGAATCCATTAAAATAACAAAGCACAAAGCAAAAAAGGGAGAGAGAAAGAAAAATAGACCTACGTGCAGAACAAACAATGGTCAATTTGGATTCTAGATAGCAACAAGCATGAAGGCGGGAGGGCTTGGGATACATCAAGACAGCGATGAACGGGGGTGCAATAGGGATAGGTGAAATAAGGTGGAGGAGCCATTTCTTTCCGGCTATTGTGACTATCAGGCCTGGCTTCAAATTTAAAGATAACAGAAAAACAGAGTTAAAAGGGACCTTGAAGGTCTTCTAGTCCAACCCCATGCTTAGCTGGAAAACCCTATACCATTTCACACAAATGGGTGTCCAATCTCTTCTTTAAAACCTCCAGTGTTGAAGAATCCACAACTTCCGGAGGCCAGTTGTTCCACTGATTCATTGGTCTAACTGTCAGGAAATTTCTCCTTAGTTCTAGGTTGCTTCTCTTCTTTTAATAATTTCCATCTTTTGCTTGTTGTTCTGCCAATAGCTTGACTCCCTCTTCTGTGGCAAACATTGGAAGACTGCTACCATGTCACCCCTCATCCTTCTTTTCATTTAAACTAGACATACCCAATTCCAGGAACAGTTCTTTATACGTTTTAGCCTCCAGTCTCCTAATCATCTTTGTTGCCCTTCTCTGCATTCTTTCTAGAGTGTCAACATCTTCATTATATCGTGGTGACCAAAACTGGATTCAGTATTACCAAGGCATTATAAAGTGGTATTAACACTTCACATAATCTTGTTCTGTACCTCAGTACAATTGCTCCAGGGATAAAAAGCAGCATCTTTGATCTATTGTATTATACACGTGCATGGATGGATGGATGGATGGATGGATGGATGGATGGATGGATGGACAGGAGCAGGTTATAAGTAGGACTGCCTTTCCCAAAGATCAATTACCTGTTCTACCAGATCAGTTAGGGTAGACATGTTCCTAGTCTCTTCCCTTAAAAAATAACATCTGATGGGACCTAGGAAACATGGCTTTTTGTGGCAGCTCCTGCTTCCCCTTGAAGTTCAGCAGGCGTCTACCAGTGGTGGGATTCAAAAATTTTTACTACCAGTTCTGTAGGTGTGGCTTGGTGGGTATGGCATGACTTGGTAGGCGTGGCTTGGTGGTCATGGCGGGGGAAGGATATTGTAAAATCTCCATTCCCTCCCAATCAGCTGGGACTCGGGAGGCAGATAATAGATGGGGGCGGGGCCAGTCAGAGATGGTATTTACCAGTTCTCCAAATTACTCAAAATTTATGCTACCAGTTCTCCAAAACTGGTCAGAATCTGCTGAATACCACCTCTGGCGTCTACCGCCCTAGCTGTCATTTTTTTTTTAACTTAAGATCTGAATTTTCCCCAAAGTGTTGGGATAAGGTGAGAGGGATTTAATGATGGACTGCATGTGAAAGCTTTGGTGCTAGGTTTTTAATGTTTATAATTTTAATAGATGTATGAATCATGTTCTTTTATTATTTATGTTGTTTTAATTGCTGGTTAGGGGCTGCTCAGAGTTCAACATAAGATCGGCAGCTGTATAAATATTTTAAATAAATAAATAACTGGGTTACTTAGTGTGATTAATGCAGAGTTTTAAAATGACAGGCTCTTTTGCACATGTATAATTCTCTTCTTTCTTCCCCATTTTTTTCTCCTTCGTCTTGTCCAAGCAAAACGCCTGAAACAAAGAGCAGGTTTTTAAAAGTCTGCCTGAGGCTCAAAAATTGAAAGAACAAAACAGGTGCTAAATGTTTCTTGCCCCGTCATCACAGATCTCTACTGTAGCTGAATGAAAAGAGCACTAGGACAGAAAGAGTCTCAGATCTGACTTTGGGGATCATTAGGAACAAGAGATTCCATTATTTGGGAATGCATCACTAAGATCTGTCTGCATTCTGATGATGCAGAGAGAAACCAGCATTCTTGAAATAATGGTTTGGAATGATTCAGACATCCATCAACTATATCAAATCCATACATGAACAAAGAAACAGTCCATCTGATGTGTAATTTTGATGTCAGCATCAACTGTCATAAATAGTCCAGTTTGGTCTAAAAAGTTAAAGTTCCTAGCCTAGAAACCAGGAGACTGTGAGTTCTAATCCTGTTTTAAAGCCGACTAGGTGACATTGGGCTAGTAATTTTCTCTTGGTCCAACCCAGCTCAGAATGTTGTTATTCCAGGTAGAATAACAGGAGGAAGTAGTTCATCACCTTGAGTTATTTATAAAATTACTAAAGGTGGGATATAATTTCTTTTTCTTTTTATGACCTTGTAATCCCTTAATTTGGGGTAGAGTTTGGGGGACAGAATGGAGCTGAGTATTTACTGGCCGGATGCTCTTCTTAATGCCTATGTGGAGTTCACAGCATGTATTTTCTCTTTGCGCCCTGAGGGAGAAGCATCTGCCACTACCTAGGATTGAACTTTCAACCTTCCAAGTGGGAGGCGAGTGTCTTCACCACTAAGCCACTACGCCGCTCTATGGGACATAAATAAATGCATATATTAAATAAATAAACGGCTTTATATTTGTCATTTGGTATTTTTATGTCACCTGTTTGTTTTGAGGGGCATTTTTCTTTTTAGCGTATCTGTCAGCGTTCCAAGTGTCATGCAGAATTAAATCAGAGTCCAAGGCAAAGCGATCCTTTTTGTTCCAATTTAATACGACATACATCTTAGGGACATCTGTGTTAATCCCAATACTGGAAATGACATCAGAATTCCAGCCAGTTAAAAGTTCATGATCTTGTCCCCACACCCACAATCCATCACATGGTCCAATCTTCTTCTTCCACGCTGGTGTCCATGTCCAGCTTCTTCCGGTCAGATGTGAAAGTGCAGAGACAAAGGATGACCTTGATTTCTAGCAAAGAATGAAAACAATACATTCCACAATCTCACTCCTGTCTATTCCCCCCTCCCATTGACTATACTTAAAGAAACAGCATAATGAAATAAGAGAAAGTGTGGCAGGCCAAAATTCTAAAAGGAATATAAATGCAGGCCTGACAGTATCTTTTAACCAGTGGTGGGATTCAAATAATATAACAACTGGTTCTCTGCCTTAATGACCAGCTGGGTAGGCATGGCTGGGTGGTCATGTGACTGGATGGGCATGGCAGCTCAATGCCATTCATGTCGAGCAGCGCTTCACCTCGGCTGGCCTCTCATGACCGTGGAGCAATGGTCATAAGTGTGAAAAATAATCCTAAGTCACTTTTTTCAGTACCATTGTAACTTTGAATGGTCACTGAATGAACTGTTTTAAGGCAATCCTGTACAAAAACGCAAATAGCTTCTTTGCTTTCAAAAAGCTGCCCTAAATATTAATCATTAGATTAGAAATGGGGGAATACATACTTAAGATCAATGATAGCCACAGCCATCATGGAAACCTAAACCTTTCTGTCTGAATACCTTTCTGTAAAGTGGGGGGGGGGAACAAGGGCTGTTGGAAGGAGATTTCTTCCAACAACTGGTTTGCTGAACTGCTCAGAAAGTTAATGAACGGTTCTCCTGAATAGGTTCAAACTGGCTGAATCCCACCACTGCTTTCAACCAAATTCTAATTATTCATTTTTTTAAAGCAGGGGTCGGCAAACTTAAACACTTAAACAGCCATTTGGACCCGTTTCCCACAGAAAAGAAAACACTGGGAGCCACAAAGGTCCTAACCGGAAGCCCCCTGTTCAATTCTGGAGCTGACCGGAAGTTCAGTTCCCCCACCATAGAGTCTCCTCCTAGCGTGGCGTACCTCTTCCTCTACCTGTCCTAACCGAAAGCCCTATCAATTGTGGAGACAACTGGAAAACCCTCCCCTTGCCATAGAGTCTTCTCCTGGCACACTGTGCTCCCCCCCCCCCGGAAGCTCCTCTCAAAATTGTGGCTTTGACCAGTGACAGAGCTGCAGCAGAGGGAGGAAAGAGCCACATGCGGCTCCAGAGCCACAGTTTGTTTACCCCTGGCTTAAAAAATAGGATGGTGGCAAATTATTGCCACTTTAAATAAGGGAGTAGGATTAGGCATAAAGCAATGCTGCCATAAAAATGGCCTTTGCTTTTACCTACCTTCCTTCATGGCTGATAAAGTTTAACAGAAATTTATCCACATTAAGGCTAACCTTGGGAATTGTTAAACTAAGGAGACAACATAACTTTAGCTTTGGCATTGTTAAAGATGACTTAAGTGTGCCTCACATATGGGCTGAGGTTGAGACAGAGAAGACTTCATGGAAATACATTAGAAAAAAGAGATTTCCAGGGCAAGCTTTGGCCATAGTTAGGTATAAGTGGAGAATAACTCTATGCAGTGAATAAATTATTCCTCCCCAATAATAAATTTGGAACAAAAATAGGGCATGAGATACAAATCTCAGTAATTGACTCTAAAAAGCCCATAGCGAAATAGCTATCTCATTGGAAGCAAATGGTGATGCTCAGAGAAACATTTGAACTGTCTGGATATAAAACACATGCCACCATCACTGAAAAAATTAGGCAATACATATAGGTAGCCTATGGAGGAGTGGTGCGGTGGCCTAGAGGTGGAGCTCTTGCCTCACAATCAGAAAGCTGTGAGTTTGATCCTAGGTAGAGGCTGATATTTCAGCACAATGGGAATATATCTGCTGGGGGGGGGGGACTCCACATTGGCAATAGGAAGGGCATCCGGCCAGTAAACACTCAGCTCCATTCAGTTTCCCAGACTCCACCCCGCAAGGGATTATGGGGTCATTAAAAGATGATGATGATGAACAAAAAAGCCTATGGACAAAAATGGACAAACACAATCATACAAAACAAAACTAAACCAATTACCACATGTATCAGGAGTGGGTTCCTGCCAGTTCTAACCTCTTCTATGGAAGAGGTTCCACAAATCTACAGTGCCGTTTAAAACCGGTTCCAGTTCCCTCCCCCCACCCGTCCGCACATCATCAAGATGAAGAGCGAGAGGAGGAATTCTGGGAGTTGAAGTCCACAAGTCTTAAAGCTGTCAAGTTTGAACACCCCTGGGGTTTTTTTCTAAAAGGTTAGGGGGTGCAAGGGTTTTGTAACTTGACAGCTTTAAGACTTGCATGCTTCAATGCCAGAGTTCCTGAGCCAACATGACTGAAGGAGGAATTCTGGGAGTTGAAGTTGACCACGCCCACCTGGTCACATAGCCAGCAAGCCACTCCCACAAAGCAGGCCACACCTACAGAAGAAGTTCTAAAAAAATTTGAAACCCACCACTGACATGTATGTATGTATGTATGTATGTATGTATGTATGTATGTATGTATGTATGTATGTATAGATAGATAGATAGATAGATAGATAGATAGATAGATAGATAGATAGATAGATAGATAGATAGATATGTAAAGGTTCCCCTCACACATATGTGCTAAGGGGCAGTGTTCATCTCCATTTCAAAGCCAAAGAGCCAGCACTCCGTCTCCGTGGTCATGTGGCCGGCATGACTAAACAGCAAAGGCGCACAGAACGCTGTTCCCTTCCCACCAAAGGTGGTTCCTATTTTTCTTCCTGCATTTTTATGTGCTTTCGAACAGCTAGGTTGGCAGAAGCTGGGACAAGTAATGGGAGTTCACTCCGTTACACGGCGCTAGGGATTCAAACCGCCAAACTGCCGATCTTCCTGATCGACAAGCTCAGCATCTTAGCCACTGAGCCACCATGTCCCTCTACATGTATGTAACATATATACAGACACAATTCATTTAGTGGCCATTCAAAGTTACAACAGCACTGGAAAAAAAGTGACGTGACTGGTTCCCATGCTTACTATCATTGTGCCGTCATGTGACCTAAATTCTAAAATCTAAAAGACCTCCAAAAATTCTTACGTTATCAAGGACATGACAAATGATGGGATGTTCACATCTGTGGCAGGGCTATCTTGCAATTAAGTAGGTCAGTTTGCATCTATGAGCATTTCATTGAAATACGCCTTCTGTTTGAAACAAAAATTTAAAAGCATATTGTCTTACCTCAATTTCAATGAGGGTTGGTCTTTTAACGACCCCATAATCCCTTTTGGGTGGAGTCTGGGCAACTGAATGGAGCTAGCAGAGTGTTTTAATGGCCAGATGCCCTCCCTGTCGCCAATGAAGAGTTTTGCCCTGCAGATATATTCTCAGTATGTCCAGAGGGAGAAATATCTGCCTCTACCTAGGATTGAACTCACAGCCTCCTGATTGTGAGGCGAGAGCCCCACCTCTAGGCCACTGCACCACTGCCAATGAGGGCTGGTAAGGGAGGAAAATGTTTGTTCCATCACTTGAACAGACAGGGACACCAGTGTCTGCAACAAACCACAATCACATTATCATGGTGAACTGTGTGTGATGGCATCATTCAATGAACAACGAAGTTATTTGTTTGCAATTAATGATAGATGCAAGTAGATCAGGGGGATGATATCATCACAAGCGTGTTGTCCTTTTCCCCTCCCCCTGACCTGCCCACAGACATCCATGCTAATTAAAGTTGAAATTCTGCAGTAAAATGCACTGATTAAGTCCCTTTAAAGTCAGTGAGATTTCAACAGTGCACTTGACTGTACAAGAGCATTTTTGATTACGTGACATCAAGTAGCCACGAAGATAGACCCTCTCTAGGATAAGAACAAGCGCTAATCTTCCTTAATGTTGTCTTTAGTCGTGTTTGTTTTGAAGAAGTCAAAACTAAATGACTACCCTTGGACAAACTAGTCAAACAAATGATTGTAGAAAATTGAAGAGTGAATAGGCAAATATTGAATATTTAAGCCTACCTTAGAATGACTACTCCGTTAAAGCAATGGCTGATATGAATGAAATAAATCATTCAAATCTATAATGAATCATAAATTAATTAAACAAATGTCACTGATGAATATACTCCCTGAGCTAATGAATGCAAAATAACAAACTTTTGGAATTACTAAAGTTGGACTGAACAGAGTTTAGTGAAAAAAATCTCTCCCAATGTAATCTGCGGCGTAACTGAGATGCCGACATAGGGACAGTTCCCACTGCTGATTGCTCTCCTAGAGATTTGGTTTCTTTTATTCTGTTTTAGTATGAGATTTTTCAACACCTCCACTCCCAAGGCTCTAGGCAACATGCAAAATAAAGTCAGAGTGTAATACGTCATCATAATAATGCTACAATCAATCATCATAAGTTATAATTTGAAATTTTAAAAAAGTCTTCTCCAGATTAGTGTTAGAGATTTTCCAGCTCAACATCTTCAGCCTGAGCAGGCAGGCAGTCAGGCAGAGAGAGAGTGAAAGGGAAGGAGGAAGGAAGGAAGGAAGGAAGGAAGGAGAGAGAGAAAGAGAGAGAAAGAAAGAAAGAAAGAGAGAGAGAGAGAAAGAGAAAGAAGAAAGAAAGAGAAAGAAAGCAAAGGACAGGAAGGAAGGAAGGAAGGAAGGAAGGAAGGAAGGAAGGAAGGAAGGAAGGAAGGAAGGAAGGAAGGAAGGAAAAAGAAAGATCAAAGTCAGAATTCACTTTTTGACCAAATGGGATCTGGTGATGCTTCTTACGAGCAAAAAGATCCAAGTATGTCAGGCCCAAGCCCAGAGATGATGCCAAGAAATCCAAATGAGTTTGATTCTTTGTTTGCTTACATCTAATGGAATTAAAGAACTTTGCCAAGCTAAAGCTTACAGTAACCTTCTAACCTATCAAATATATCCTGAAAGATACTAGAGGGCTACTCTAAACCAGCAGTGGGATTCACTTTCCTTCCCTACCGGTTCACAAATGTGAGCACACACACCGCCTTCTGTGCATGCACAGTGCTCACACATTATGTCGAGGGTGGGGGAGCTCCCTGCAGCCACCACTACCAGTTCACCCGAACTGGAGCAAACCTGCTAAATACCACCTCTGCTCTGAACCTCTTCCCCCTCCCCCATCTAACCTCTGAATCTGGCTGTCAGCGTTCCAAATATCATTCAGAATTAAACCAGAGTTCAAGGCATAGCTTTCATCAAAGTTCCAATTTAATGAGACAGACATGTTGGTACAAACTGTGGAAACCCGAATCTGAAAGCTTACTGGGTTCCCACCCAGTTGAAAGTTCAAAACCTTGCCCCCACACCCACAAGTCCATCACATGGTCCAATGTTCCTCTGCCACGCTGGCATTTCCACCCATCTAGTTCCGGTCAGGTGCAGAGGTGAGGAAACAAAAGATGACCTTGGGCTTCTAGAAAGGAATGTTTTATTTTGAAAACAAACACATTCTACTCCTTACTATTCCCCCCTCCTTATCCCCCACTAGCATAGAAAAAATAATAGAAAGTGTGGCAGACCAAAGATCCTAAAAGGAATATGACTGCAGGCCTGACACTGGGCCTCTCTCTGAAAAAGTTCTGTGTTGCCTCCCCCCCCCAAAAAAAACCTTCCCTATGATCCTCCAGATGCACAATCCATCACAAAGTGTTCCCCCAATCTATACTGCTCTAGAAGCTCATGATCACTGCCATTTTGATTATAAACTTTGGCCAGATCCTAGAACTGTCCTCGATCAGTGCTGTTCTAGGTTCAGAGAGGAGGAAGAGTGTGAGAGGTCTTTGTTCTCCAAAGACAGGACACAACAGCATAGCAAATATGTGCACAGTACTTTATTGCAGCACACACCTTCTAGCATTTTGCAAGGTGGTGTTTCCACTTTGTCTCTTTATACTTAGTCCTTTATACTCAGTCTGTCACTACAAATAGAATAGAATTCAATTCTTTATTGGCCAAGTGTGACTGCACACACAAGGACTTTGTTGTTGGGGCATAAGCTCTCAGTGTACATAAAAGATATGTGATAAATTAGATTATAGTCATCATAAATATATTCATCATGGATCATAAGATAAAACACTTAGTGATAGTGAGTGCACTTACAATTGTGAACCAGTAGGGAAGGTAAGTGAATCCCACCTCTGCTACAGTTCATCCACTATCATAGTAATATGTAGGAACCAGTGGTGGGTTTCAAAAATTGTTTGAACCTACTCTGTGGCTGTGGCCTCCTTTGTGGGAGTGGCTTGCTGCCCATGTGACCGGATATGAAGATGCTGACGACACTTGTCAGAACCATCTTAAATTACTTCACACACAGCACTGGCATGCATAAGAATATGATGTAAACTTGTTTTTTAAAAGGCATCTTTGGTTTGCGTTAAAACAACTTCAACACACGCAATGTTCTGATTGCACCACAAACGCAGTAGTCATCCTTACCTTTCACAGAGGCACTGAGTTTTATAAATATGAGCATGATAGTGTAGAATAATCATATCCAAGGACCAGTGGTGGGTTTCAAAAAATTTTGGAACCTCTTCTGTAGGTGTGGCCTGCTTTCCGGGTCCACTGGTGGAACCTCTTCTAACCGGTTCGGTAGATTTGACGAACCGGTTCTGCCGAATAGGTGTGAACTGGTAGGAACCCACCCGAGGGAAGGGGGATGGGTAGCTTGTCTTCATGACTGCAGCTACTTCTGAAACAAGCAGGTAGACCCCAATTTCATTCCCTCGCATAGAAAAAGCTTGAATAGCAATAAATTCGGAGAGTGATAGAGATGTGAAAATTGTGAAGTTTTCTTCAACTCATATTTTAAACTGCATAATGCAAGAAAACAGGCTATCATGTTCTCCCTCAGATGCAGGATGAACATTACCAGCTTTATCAATATTCCCTGCAACATAAAACAAAGAATATTTTGAGGAAAACCTACTCTTGGTAACTACATGGGTGTAGAAGAAGAGCAGGCAGAGCTAGGGTGGAGGCAGAGTTAAGTGTGTCATCAGCTTAGAGTCGTTATGTTCCCATAAATGAAGTCCGATCCCTCTTGAATTCCATTTATCTTAACTGCACCAATTTAGTATTGAACTTTTGTTGGCTAGATTCCTTATAAATAGGCATGAGCAGTAAATTTCCTGAACACAACTTAATGTATGGTCCTGATTCTTTGAACCTTGGTGCCAAAATAGTCATCTTGGCAATCAAACTGAAATGTTTTTCTATTAGTATCTTCTGGAATATTTTTTTCAATTTCCTAATCTAACTGGGAAGAACAAGGGTACTTATAGACATCCATACTCAAGCAGGGCTGTTGGCTTTTATATGTTCTCTGGGCAACCGAGCGACAGGGCAGGCAGGGGCGGGGCCAGCCAGAGGTTGTATTTACCGGTTCGGTGAACTAGGTAATATTTCTGCTACTGGTTCACCCAAACCTGTCAGAATCAGCTGAATACAACATCTGGTTCTCCAAGGAGGAACAGCTACACCTCTTCTCTTCCCCCATCACTCCATGGGGATTTGGCATAATCTATTTCCTGCCTTTCTTCAGCTACATTAGTTTGCATGCAGAAGCATCTTTTGTATCTGTCTTAAAATAAATAAACTACCGACTCAGATGCTCCCTTGGCTAGCATGCCAATAAATATCTTTCTTTATTCTCTCTCCCCACCCGCCTATTCCTTTCCTAAACAATTAGCCTGAAGAAATATTTGAAGCAATTCAAAAAGCTTGCTCACTTTAATTGGTCTTAATGAAAGGGATTACTCCCAGGATGGAGAATTTGTAGCCCTCCAGGCATTAAGAATCTCTCTCTCCCATCTGCTTCAATCAGCTTGGCCAACGGTCAAGAATTGGTGGGAATTTCTCGTAACGAGCTTCTAAACCTGGATTACACGCCCAGCCTAGCGAGCGTTTTCTCCCTGTTTGGTCTCTGATTTTCAGACTAACAGGCGTAATTTCCTGGTGCATTTCTCCAAATCCTTTTCAAATTGCTGGTAGGGTGGAAAATCAATTCCACATGAGGTCACCTGCCTGCCAGGCCTGTTCATACCTTCTCGATATCTTAGGGCCTCCTTTCCTCTCCCTCTCCGCGAAGTCCTTTGGGAAGCTTTGCTGAATGAATCTGCCTCCAACACAAGCTCATTTCTCTCGCCCAAGAGCTGGTGGCAGCTTAGGAATGAAGCACAATCGCCCAGCAAGGAAAGACTCATCAAAAGGGCCATAATACAGACAGGGGGAAGTGAGAAAGAAAGATGGGGAAGAGGGAAGAAAAATCAAAGAAATGTTAGTGCAATGTAATAGCCAATACACAATGTGAAATAGGAAACCGGGAAGCGTGGCTTTATGAGCTCTTAGCTGCAATGAGAAAAAAAGAGAGAAAGATAAAGAAAAAAGCAACTTTTAAGGCAGGTGTGCAAAAGGAAGGCCACATCTCCATCTTCTAGATGAGACTTCTAGATGAGACACGACCTCCCATTAATCAGAAGCATCAGAGATGTTCTTGTTCTTATTCTAAAGTCAGAGCAGTTAATAGACTGAGTATAACCAGGGCAAGTGGAGGAAGAATTACACACTCTTGAGCTTCTCTCCTTTGCAACGGGATCAGGAAGATGAGGGCCCTTCCAGGCACTTGGGTCACAGCCTGCAGTAAGACAACTGGGCCACACCCCACAACCGGCCTTTGTTGAAATATGGTGTCAACCCTGAAGCTGACTTAGCTGAAGCCATTTTGAGGCTTCAGTGTTGCCACACTGGAGCTGAGGGGATAGGGAGTTGGGGGATTAGAGATATCTGGGGTTTTGCACAGAGGTGGGCTTCAAAATTTTTAGCAAGGGGTTCTCTGCCCGGCTGCTGAGTAGGCATGGCCATAGTAGGCATGGCTTAGTCAGCCTTCTGCAACACGGCAGGGGGGGGGGGTTGAGAGATTTCCCCCCCGGGCTTTAGGGGGTGAAAACTGCCTCCCCAGGCTCTGGAGGCTCTCTGGAGGCCAGAAACAGGCCTGTTTCTGGCCTTCCTGAGCTTCCAGTGGGCCTGTTTTTCGCCCTCTCTGAGCCTCCACATGCACCCTGCACTTACTTGCATCCAAAACAGGCCACGTGGGGACTCCTGGGAGGGGCAGGATGTGTGGGGCAGGGCCAGCCAGGAGTGGGAATTGGGGGTTCTCTGAACTGCACAAAATCTTAGCTAGAGGTTGTCCCCAACCCCTGCGAACCCCCAGCAGCCCACCCCTGGTTTTGTAGCCAAAACAAAATATTTTCTCTTGGGAACCAAGGACATTTCTGCAAGTGGCCGGAGAGAGGAGGAGTGAAGTTACCAGGAAACCAGATGACACCTTGATTGGAGCATGTGACTGATTGTTTGGGAAAGAGGGGGAACTCTTACTTTTAATTTGGTGAAAACTGTGGGAACATTCAAGTCAATTTTCACCAGCCTGTGCCAATATGATATGACCAACAAAACTATTCTTTCAGGAACCTACCTGCCTCAGAGTTCTTTTTGCTTTGAAACCCTGACATACAGATCTTGAAAGGAAGCAGGTGTGTACATGTGTCTCCTAGGTGAGCCCGTGGGAGGAGTCATTGATGGGATATTCTCAGACCCCATTTGCCTTGAGACTGAGGTTAAATTGAGGCCACTCCCCTCTGCCTCACTTCCTGGCTCCCAGTTAATCTCAGTCTTTCGGCCTAATAGGAGACTTTTTTCTTGGCTCCTGACTTTATTCAATTTGGTGTGAGAATTTTCCATCCTTGCCTTCCCCACCTCCTCCCTTGTCTTCCCTGAGTGATTGTGGCTGTGCTGGGCAATAGCTGGGCTTTGCAGGAGTGCCTCAGGCACCAAGACTGTTTGCAGTCTCTGGGGAGCCTCCGAAGCCGGCCTCCAGAAGATCAGAAGAGGCACTGCATTTTCACCCCATTGGGGGCTGCTGGAGCTCCTCCAGGCCACTGGGTGGCACTATTGAGGCAGAACTCCTGGAGGAATCAGGCCCCATGGTCGGCGGCTGCCATCTTGGATCTCTGTCAGCTTCTGGGAAGATGCACGTGGCCAGAGGAGCCATTAGAGCTCTGCAGAGGCCACATGCAGAGGCACTCTCCCTGTGAATCGGGGAATCAACTCCAGCTGCCCCTTCCAGCATTCCACAATCGAGCCACGGATCAGTGGCATTGGGGCTACGTGCACAGAGGCAAGGGGTCCTTCAAGATCGCTGGCAGCATTCTTTATCTTCTGTGAGGAGCAGAGGAGGCTGCAGAGAGCCTGGTGAGCCATCTGAGGAGCTGTGAGTACCTGAGGCTTTTGGGGAAGCTGTTCTTAATGGCGGATGCCACAAGGCGACCAGGGGGGGCAGCACCGGATTCCCCTGTGGATCCTGAGTCTGGCGAGGGGACCTCCAGAGGCCCCTCCACATCCAGGGAGAGGGAACGCTCCTGGCATCGACTAGATGTGAAGAGGGCATTACGCATCTACCTTAAATGTACCTCTCCCCTTCGGAGGTCGGAGGTGTTGTTTGTCTCCTTCCAGCCTTCCAGCCTTGGGGCTAGGATATCCTCAGCTACCATTGGTAGATGGATCAGGTCAGCTATTACTAGAGCCTATGAGGCTCGCAGTCTTACGGTGCCGGGTGGAATTACGGCCCACTCCACCAGGAGCGCAGCCATGTCGGCAGCCTGGTCAACCCAGGCACCCATAGAGGATATTAGCAGGGCAGCAGCCTGGGCTTCCCCTACGCCTTTCATCAGACATTACCAGGTGGACACTTACACTTTGGCGGAGGCTTCATTCAGTAGGCAGGTTCTGTAGAGAGTGTTAGAGATTTTAGAGATTTAGAGATTTTATTGTCATTTATAGGCCGCCCTTTTCCCTGAGGGGACTCAGGGCGGCTTACAATTCGTGGGAAAGGAGTGCAAGACAAAACATGAAATAATATGTGAATAAAATAAAACAATAAAACACAACATTCATTCAACATTCGGGTGGGGCGGATGAAAATCTTATCCCCAGGCCTGACGGGATAGCCAGATCTTAAGGGCTGCGCGGAAGGTCTGGACGGTGGTGAGGGTGCGAATCTCTACGGGGAGATCGTTCCAAAGGGTCGGAGCTGCTACTGAGAAGGCTCTCCTCCGCGTAGTCGCCAGTCGGCACTGAGGCTCTCCTCCGCGTAGTCGCCAGTTAGCACCTCGGGCAGCTCAGGCTTCCAATTCCCTCCTTAGGACATCTAGCATTGGTATGTCCCATCAATGACTCCTCCCACGGGATCACCTAGGAGACTGTCAGTTGGTCTTACCTGAATTGCAGGTCTCTAGGTTCCCATGGGAGGAGTCACTTCCCATCCCAATTGGGCGCTGACGTGGGAAGTACCTGAGCATTCTTGTTGTATTAGGTCGGTTCGGTTCTTGATTGGTTTGATCGTTGTTCTTATGTTCCGTTTTCTGTTCCTTACCATTCCTACCAGAATGGAGTGGTCTCAATTTAACCTCAGTCTCAAGGCAAAGGGGGTCTGAGAATATCCCATCAATGACTCCTCCCATGGGATCACTTAGACACCTGCAGTTCAGGTGAGACCTACTGACATTCTCAAAGACCGATCACTGGATTTCAAATTTAAGAGATGCTGCCTGGGTACAACATCTTCTTTCCAATGTCAATAGCCAGTGTGGCAAACCAGAATTGGGAAGCAGAGCCAGTTTGAGGGCATGGATAGGGGGCAGCAGGTGGATTCTCAAATGAAGAGTACAGACAGTCCTCAAGTTACAGATTCATTTAGTGACTGTTCAAAGTTACAATGGCATTGAAAAAAGTGAGTTTATGACCACTTTTCATGTTTACGACTGTTGCAACATCCCCATGGTCACATGATCAAAATTCAGACGGTTGGCAACTGGCTCATATTTATGACGGTCGCAGTGTTCTGCGGTCATGTGGTCTCTTTTTACAGGCTTCTGACAAGCAAAGTCAATGGGGAATCCAGGTTCACTTAACAACCATATTACTAACTTAACAAATACAATGATTCACTTAACAACCATGGCAAGAAAACTTGTAAAATGGGGCAAACTCACTTTAAAAATGTTTCACAACAACATACATTTTGGGCTCAATTGTGGTTGTAACTCGAGGACTATTTGTAGTTCTCCTGGCTCTCATCCAAAGATTTTTTTAAAATAGAAGTTTAAATGGGGGGTTTCAAGTCTGCTGTTCTAACCAGCTAAGCAAAATATACTTTTTCACCAGTTGGTTAGTTCGCTTCGTTTTATTTCCTTGAGTTTTTTCTTGCCTTTGTTTTCAGACATCTCAAGACAACATGCATACCTGGCATAGATATTTTACAATCCTCTCTCCTATTTTCCCCACAGCAGCCACCCTGTGTCATGGGTTGAACTCAGAGAGAATGACAGGTCCAACACACACACACACGCACACACACACACACATACACACATTTAGTCATTGCTAGCCACATGACCATGGAGACGTCTTTGGAAAGTGCTGGCTCTGCTTTAAAACAGAGATGAACACTGTCCCCTAGAATCAGGAAGGACCAGCACATAGCCTTTACATTTATATAAACCGTATTTCTCAGAGTATAAGACGCACCCTTTTCCCTCAAAAAAGAGGGTGAAAATCTGGGTGCGTCTTATACATTGAATACAGCATTTTTGGTCACCCAAAACCCCTCCCACTTCACCAAAATGGCCATGAATAGCCTTTAGGAGGCTTCTAGCGTGCCCCTGGGGGCTGGGGAGGGGGAAATGAGCAAACACAGGCCGTTTTTTGCTTGTTTTTGCCTTCCCCCCCCCCCAGCCTCCAGAACACTCTACAAGCCTCCTAAAGGCTATTCGTGCCTTTTTTTGACAAAAAAAACGGGCCGTTTTTGGGAGGTCTGCAGAGTGCAAAACCTTTTTTTAAAAATTGCCTCTTCAAAATCTTGGTGCATCTTATACTCTGAAAAATATGGTATATACAGTAATTTCTAGTGAGCATCTGGTATTGTACCAAACTGGTTTATAGATTTCCAAATACATATATGTACACTTACTGTAAATATTTTTTTATGGGATTTTATTATGATTTTTAAAGAAACTTAATTCTGAAATTGGGCAGAATGGGTCTGCATATAAAGCCTGAATGCAATAGAAAGTAGTATGAAAAAAGAATTGGTTTTCTATTTCTACTTCCCGGTGACAAGAAGAGAAATGCATCTGGCTGCTTCTTTGTAGTGTCTGAAAGGTCTCACCAACTAAAAAAACATTGCTGTGTGCAAAAATCAGCCAAACAGTGAGGCTGTGAGGAACAATTCTGCCCTGGAGTTCCTATATACCTACTAAAAAGTGGCTTCTGTAGATAGAATAGGTTGTGTGCTTCCTCCAGCCTTCAGCTACTAGGCGTTCGGGTACGAAGAGACGGATTTTTCTCTCCACTCATCCCATCTCTCAGCCCAAGTCATCAATGGAAATAAATCCTGTTAATTCACTGTTTAATTATTGCCCGCTGCTTTATTGTTTGTTTGTATTAGTTCATATGAATTTTTTATTATCGTGAGACAGAAAATAAGCCGCTAAGATTTACAGCGCTAGGGATCCCATTCTGGAGCAAGCCGAACTAAATAACAGAAGAGACAATAGGTGATTTGTTACACAGAGGGAGAAAGAAAGAAATAATCATGAAACAGAAGCTGATGGCACCCTCTCTGAAATATATAAATGGAAACTCTGAAATGCCAGGACATTGTTTATAGGGTTACAGCAAACTCCATCATGTTGTGGGTTTTGATTCATTCAAGTCAGAATGCCCTAAATCTCATTGTGGCTCCTGACTGCCATTTCTAACTGTTCTTTATACACTGAATGGTCTGTCAAGGGACATGAACATATTTGCCATTGAACCAGAGGTGGGTTGTTCTCAGTTCGGCCTGGATTGGATGAACCAGTAGTGGCGGCAGCAGGAGGCTCCGACCACCCGCTTGGATGCTTCTGCGTATGCGCAGAAGCATTGCGGGTGCACACAAGCACGCACGAGTGAACCGGTAGTAAAACAAGTGGAAACCCACCACTGCATTGAACCCATGGGTATCTGAATGAGGGGATTGATTCTTACTTAAGCTGTGAGACTGGGTTTGAGATCTTCCCTAGATGTACACTGCCTGCAGATGAGAACATCTTGAAACAGAATCTTTATCTCCTGAGGATCAATCACAAATGCCACTAAGCAGCCTTGGACCAAGCCTGGAGCTCCTGAGACCACATCCCGAAACCTAGATCAATCCATAAACATGCCTGTTCCTGGCATAATCCCAGCTTTGCTGTCTGTTGGACTACAAAACCCATTCCCTTCAGCCAGCACAGTCTTGTTCAGAAATGATGTTGTAAATATAATAATAGAGTTGGAAGGGACTTTGGGGGTCTTCTAGTCCAACCCCCTGTTTAGGCAGGAAACCCTACACCATTTCAGACAAATGATCCAACATCTTCTTAAAAACTTCCAGTGTTGAAGCATTCACAGCTTCTGGAGGCAAGTTGTTCCACTGATTAATTGTTCTAACTGTCAGGAAATTTCTCCTTAATTCTAAGTTGCTTCTCTCCTTGATTAGTTTCCACCCATTGCTTCTTGTCCTACCCTCAGGTGCTTTGGAGAATAGCTTGACTCCTTTTCTTTGTGGCAATCCTTGAGACATTGGAACACTGCTATCATGTCTCCCTTAGTCCTTCTTTTCATCAGACTAGACATACCCAGTTCCTGCAACCTCCAGTTTTAGCCTCCAGTCCCCTAATCATCTTTGTTGTTCTTCTCTGCATTCTTTCTTAGAGTCTCCACATCCTTTTTACATCGTGGTGGTGACCAAAACTGAATTCAGTATTCCAAGTGCTCGTAAGCATTTTATAGAAGCCATTACCTTCCCCCTGTGAATTGACTCTGTCTTCTGGTACTTCTGAAGATGGAAGTACTGTTTAGCATTTTAATATTTGATTAAAATATTTGGCAACTATTTATATCCTGACCATAGGCGATCCCTAAGATAGTAAAAGGCAGAGTTAAAAACAATATATTATTCCAGAATCAAAATTAAAATAAGAGAACGGTATGAATCAGAGCTAGGCAGCACATCAACAGAGAAAATTCATTCAAAGAAATACCCTGTAAGGAAAATGAAACTTTTGAGTTTGGCAAAATGATGATGATCAGGAGCTTGCAAGGAAGCAGCATTAAAGGTATCCCATAAACTGGGAACCTAATGATGGAAAACCTATCTCCGCTATGTCCAACAGCAACAGGGTTACTTAGCATGCAGTGTGCAAAACCATAAGCATCCTGACCATATTCTAAAGATGATGTTTGAAGGCATCTTTTACTTCTTTTTTCCTAGCCTCGTGTTTACATCAGGACAATTCACAGCCAAAAAATCATGGAAGAATGATACAACTGAAGACCATCGAAGGCCTTGAAGTTGTCAGTCAAGACTTAGCACCAGGAAGCAGGTTAAAATAGAAACATGCCCTTTATCTGGTCATCATCTATGAAAAGACACTTCAAATTTATGATAATACTTTGTAAATTTGCATTGAGCAAATAGAAACCATGGACATTTCTCTGGAATTTAACTTCAACTCATTAATTCATTTTTACTTTCCCACAACTGCTTATGAAAACAGCTTACATGCTAAATTATACTACAAATCAATGGAATGCAGTTTTGATCTCCCTGGAAGCTCTAACCACCTCCTAACTTGAGAACACAGAATAACAATGCAGGTGTTCATTTCATTGACAGCAAGGTCATCACTTTGGGACACACACGTGTCTCTCCCTGATGTTAAATTCAGGTCACATGGCTAAGAAATGTGTGAATTTGGAGTCATGCAGCATAAAGAACGGCACCTTTATTTTGCTTCTATACTCAACTATATTACCCAGAAATGAAAAGTCAGAGAGCAGCTTGGTCTCAGCAGCAATTCCCATAGTCTCTCTGAGGCTGGGAAAAACTACCAGTGTGATTGGAAATGTTACTGTTGAGTATCCACAATCTCTTAACTCCCTGTTGGCATTCCAGTAGAAGTTAATGTAAGGAAAGTTTGATAATGATTCCAGGATACTAATTTGGAGGTTCCTTAGCTGGACATTCATGTCAGCCTACATACAAGGTAGTCCTCAATTTACAACCATTTGTTTATTCGCCATTTGAAATCACAATGGCACTGAAAAAGGTGACTTATAACCATTATTTCCACCTTCAAAATTTGGATGTTTGGCAACTGGCTCATAAAAGTAAAGGTTCCCGTTGCACATATGTGCTAGTCATTCCCGACCCTAGGGGGCGATGCTCATCTCTGTTTCAAAGCTAAAGAGCCAGTGCTGCTTGAAGTTGCCTCTGTGGTCATGTGGCTAGCATGACTAAACACCGAAGGCGCATGGAACGCTGTTACCTTCCCACCAAAGGTGGTCCTTATTTTTCTACTTGCATTTTTAACGTGCTTTCAAACTGCTAGGTTGGCATGAGCTGGGACAAGTAACGGGAGCTCACTCCATTATGCGGTGTTAGGGATCTGAACTGCCAAACTGCTGATCTTTCTGATTGATAACCTCAGCGACTTAGCCACTGAGTCACAGCATCCCTTAACTGGCTCATATTTATGACAATTACAGTGTCCCAGGGTCATGTGATGACCTGCCGTGAACTTCTGACAAGCAAAGTCAATGGGAAAGCTAGATTCATCTAACCACTGTGTTACTAACTTAACAACTGCCGTGATTTACTTAACAGCTGTGGCAAGGAAGGTCATAAAA
Source organism: Thamnophis elegans (assembly GCF_009769535.1). Classification (NCBI taxonomy): domain Eukaryota; kingdom Metazoa; phylum Chordata; class Lepidosauria; order Squamata; family Natricidae; genus Thamnophis; species Thamnophis elegans. The sequence goes on along the minus strand of NC_045542.1, from coordinate 17,973,202 downwards.
TGGGGCGAAATTCAGTCTTGCTTAGCAACAGAAATGTGGGGCTCAATTCCTGGCTGTAGGTTGAGAACTACTATAACCATCTTCCCTACTACCTATATGTCCCCCAAATGGGTTCAGACCTGAATTAAGAATTGTAATCCAACATGTCTGATGGGCAACAACAGATTAAAGGATCCTGAGGTATGATGAAAAGTCCCCCTTTGGATTTAATAGCACTGGATATTTCACAGTATTTTCACAATGGATTTATGAATGTATTGTTTAAACAAGGATTATGGACATCTACAGAAAAAGCAAACACACAACAGGCTGTTCTAGTCGCTAAGCAGCATTTAGTATCCTACATTTTTTCCCCCTAATAGTTCATCTCCTGAAACCTCTCAGCAATACTGTCAGATAACATTTGCCTGAGTCACCAACAAATGCGCGCCGACAAAACCGCAGCGACAAAACTGCGACGTCGAAATCGCACCCACAAAAGCGCTTCGACAAATGCACGCCAACAAAAGCGCACCATCAACAAACAATATAGTGGGACGCTAAAACAACGTTATAACCCTAACCCTAACCCTAACCTAAAAACCCTAATTGTGCTTTTGTGGGCGCGGTTTTGTCGGCGCGCCTTTGTGGGCGCACTTTTGACGTCGTGGTGTTGTCGCTGCAGTTTTGTCGGTGCGCATTTGTCGGGTCACGCATTCGCCTAACTAATGAGGTTTTCCACAGAAACCTAGAAGGAAATTGTTATGTCCCCTCCATTTGCTACCTGCTACTACCCAGGAGTACCCATTTCTGCCACCGGCTGTACCAAAACCATTTTTCTGAGACTGGACAGTATGATTCTAAGCATTTTTTTTTCTTAGGAATGAGCCCCTAGTACTATAATCTTTCTGTGTAACTCTTCCCTACTAGCAAATCACTATGCTATATGAATTCAGTTTAATAGCCTCTTGGGAATGAGAGGCAGATGTGAGCTCCTATAAGGATATGGAGGAAGGGGGGGTTGGGGAAAAATGGATGTATGGGCATGTCAGGTGTCAGGGAAGCTGTTGAATCAGGCAGCACCTGAGCTGTTGCATCTCCCATTAATGAAGCATTTTATCACGGTGCAGAGAGAGGAATCCCAATTCGGGATGATATATGCCCAGTGATGGCTAGCTGCCTCCACAAGCTATGATTCTCCTTCAACTTGAATAATATTTTTGGAGAGGCCATAAAACATGCCATTCAAAAGTGGTTCGATGGAGAACACCAACACTCTTAAGACTTAGCAGCCTTAATGGTGGGGCTTAGCCAGCAAAACACTCAAGAGTTTGTTGGAAGGATGTTGTTGAAGGGAGCAGCTCAGTTACACTTATAATAAGCCCAAACTCTCATGAAGAACATTTAGCTAAGGTCTGTTCCTAGAATAATATATAAGGTCTTTATTTCATCCTGTGGTGTTTGCAATTTAGCAATAGCAATAGCACTTAGACTTATATACTGCTTCACAGTGCTTTTTACAGCCTTCTCTAAGTGGTTTACAGAGTCAGCCTATTGCCCCCAACAATCTGGGTCCTCATTTTACCCACTTCAGAAAAATGGAAGGCTGAGACAACTTTGAACCAGTGAGATTTGAACTGATGAACTGCAGCTAGAAGTCAGCTGAAGTAGGCTGCAGTACTGCACTCTAACCACTGCACCACTTCAGCTAACCTTTACCTGTGTTTAAAGATTATGCTAATCTGCAGTTTGTTTACCATACATTATAACTGGTCAGCTCCAGATAATATATTAGGCTTGATTCTTAGATTACTCTAAGCCAAAATGACACAAATCCTCTTATAGAAAATAGAATATGTGACCCAAGCAACTTTGAGGTCCATTTAACTGGTTTAATTCCTCCAATTGTTCCCTGTTTTAAGAATCCAGCATTGAAGCTAGTCTAGGAACTTGGCAATTCAGCCATCACAGCAGTGAACGGTCAAGGGACCTGGATTGACACAGTCTCCTGAAGCAGGTTTAATGCAAAGAAAAAAAAATAGTTGGGTTGCAGAATCTTGAAAATCAGAGAAGTCATATCCTTATTTATTGGTGAATATATTAAGGTGGTGTCTCTATGACCCCTTTGATCTCTTTTTCACAGACTCCTTAAGGGATAGACTAACTACTTACGTTGGAATGTCCATCTGGCCCTCATTTACTACATTTCCAAAATTTCCTTTTTCTTTCCCATATAATTCCATTACAACTCCTCTCATTAAAATCCCATACTGGGGATTTTGCAGGAGAAATATTATCAAAGGGCACGTGATACAATAGCAAGCAATAACAACTCCTATCCTCAAAATGACGCTATAGAGCACTGCACACCAAGACAACTAGACACAAGAACAGTTTTTCCCTGAGCACTATCACTCTGCTAAACAAATAATTCCCTTACCACTGTCAAACTATTAACTAAGGCTGCATTACTATTACTATTACTCTTCTCATCATTCCTATCATCCATCTCCTCCCACTTATGACTGCAGGACTGTAACTTTGTTGCTTGTATCCTTACAATTTATATTGATATTGATTGTTTCCTGCTTATTTGTACCCTATGACTATCATTAGGTGTTGTATCTTATGATTCTTGACAAATGTATCTTGCCTTTTTATGTACACTGAGCGCATATGCACCAAAGACAAATTCCTTGTGTGTCCAATCACAATTGGCCAATAAAGAATTCTATTCTATTCTATTCGCCAGCAGAGTTCTATCTTAGATGTACCTCAAATTTGAAAAAGGATTTCAAATAACTAGTAAAGTGAAAGATTCTTGCATTCAAATCTTGCCGAATACCAAGTAAATAAGAATCAGGGTCTCTGACCCCCATCTATACTACTTGGAACAGCCCTCAGGGAAAGGAAGAGGACCTTCATGCCTCCTACTGATAAACATTGCAGTTGGTCCAGAAGGTACTATGATTAATGATATCAATGGTGTGGAAATGTCAAGGAGAACTGGGACAGTTGCACTACTGCTATCCTGTTCTGCCAGAGATTAACAAATTTGATCAATATGTCTCATACTACATCCCAGTCTGACTTTTGTTCCAGATACTCTGCTTTCCTCCAGAGAGCTTTAAAGCTGCAATTCAATCACCTTGGATCCAACAAACTTCCTTATAATGGGAAAAAGTGTTATTTTTATATATATATATATATATTCTATGAAGATTCTGAAAAAGCATCTTTGGACAACCATGACTTGGATGACTGAGAATCTCCATGAACCTTTAGCTCTGCACTTTGGGATGAACACCTTTGAATGATGTGAGAGTATGAACGGATTTCCAGAAAAATTGCAGACTACAGGAACCATTTGAACTTCAGTTTGAGATGCAGCCAACACAGACTCATCATCAACAGTCTGTGCCTATCTTCAACTGTGAAGGGACACAGGGCAGGAAACATCCAGCAGCCAAGAGGTCTCCACAGCCATTTGCACTACTAAGGTGACCCTGAGGACATAGATAAACTTCCAAGTGGCCTCAAGGATTCTCTAAAAGAATGCAAATGACCAACATGTCTGCAAGGAGTATAAATCCTTCCATTCTCCACCATCCAGTCAGAGTTGAACTGGATTCTTGAATGAGAAGCGAAACATCTTCAAAAAAACAAGGAAGGAAGTCCCGTTGCCTCCTGAAAAAAACACCTTTGAGACTATTTTTTATATTGTGTTCCGGTTGTTTGTAAGCCACCTAGAGACGCTGTGAACAAGTAGGCAGCCATATAAATTTACTAACCAGAGGTGGGTTCCTACCAGTTCGCACCTATTCGGTAGAACCGGTTCGTCAAATTTACTGAACCGGTTAGAAGAGGCTCCACCTGTGGACCCGGAAAGCAGGCCACACCTACAGAAGAGGTTCCAAAATTTTTTGAAACCCACCGCTGGTCCTTGGATATGATTATTCTACACTATCATGCTCATATTTATAAAACTCAGTGCCTCTGTGAAAGGTAAGGATGACTACTGCGTTTGTGGTGCAATCAGAACATTGGGTGTGTTGAAGTTGTTTTAACGCAAACCAAAGATGCCTTTTAAAAAACAAGTTTATATCATATTCTTATGCATGCCAGTGCTGTGTGTGAGGTAATTTAAGGTGGTTCTGACAAATGTCGTCACCATCTTCATATCCGGTCACATGGGCAGCAAGCCACTCCCATCCGGTCACATGGGCAGCAAGCCACTCCCACAAAGGAGGCCACAGCCACAGAGTAGGTTCAAACAATTTTTGAAACCCACCCCTGTTACTAAATAAATAAATAAATAAAAATTGAAGATTGGACAAAAGTAATTCAGTATCACTGAGTACAGCAATAGGTATTTTTTAATTTGTTGCTTTGAGAATGTGTGTGTGAATCTGTCTTGTACTGTGCCTAGATATAAGCGCATATGAAATGAAAATGCTAATACTGTAACTCATTACGTAGTAATCAGAAGGTGGCTTTGAAATCTGGCTTTTGAAGACAGGCAAGATGCTGAATGAATACAACAGTACTTCAATGCCCCATTACATGCTACATATATATCAACCAACTCTATATGGACCTCCCAAAGGTGCTTTTTCAAGAGGCACCTGGACTTTCTGGTTTTTCTTTGAAGAGCAGACACTTCTTGGATGAGAAGCAAAACATCTTAAAAAAAAAAAACCAGAAAGTCCAATTGCCTCTTCAAAAAGCACCTTTGGGACAACCATGAACTGGATGACTGAGAATCTCCATAGACATCTGTATGGATTTGTATTATAGCCATGAAGACTGCAAAATTATAGGAGGTGCAGCCAGACAGATCTGGAGAAAGACTTTCCTCCAATCAAAAACAGTTATTAACTCTGTTGGAAATATTCCAAGGACTTGGGGATCTGAAATATGTATTCAGTTTTGTGAGGTTTGCCAAATGTTGAGGAGGGTTTTTGAAACAATTGATGCTTTTACCTCAGAATGGCAAATCATTTTTTTTTTGGTCCCTATTTTTAGGAATTCCTCGTGCGCCGTTTCATGTTTTACGTACAAATGATGGCCTCCAGCGAGGAAGAGGGGCAATGATCACCCAACCAGTTTTGTAATTCTAATTTTGTAGCCCCCAGCCCCACCCTTTCGTTTCCCTCGCTTGACAAATGTCCGCCTGTGAAAAAAGAGACCATGCGAGAGAAGGAACCCTGCTGTCTTCCCCGAAAAGGGCCATAAGGGAAACCTCTGGGTGCAGAATGATGGAAATATCATGAAGTCAGCTCACATTGCCTCAGCCCCAACACCTCTCCATCACCAGTGTGCTTGGGTGTGTGCGTGTATGTGTGTGGGTGTGTTTGTGTGTGAGGAGAAGCAGGTACATGCACCTGTTTCACGTCATTATTTTCTCTGTCAGTTCCCTCACTACTCTCACCCCTCCAAAGCATTTCCTGGGAAGTGTATATTTTACCTTGACACCTCTTTTTTATTTATTAGCCTGCGGCTGGTGGTAGTAATAACATCCCTTGGCTGTGTATGGATCAGGAGAATGGAGAGAAAGCAAACGCAGTTTCCCCCTCCTCTCCCCTCTTTTCTTTTCTCTTTTTTCATCCACATCTGCTCGGGCACTTGAGAGGGGTGGGGGAGAGGAAGGATTGGATCTTATTTTGAATGGTAAAATTAACATAAAAAGAAACATTCATGCAAGCTTCCATTCCAGAGTTGTGGAGAGGTCCAAAACAAAGGAATGCCACTTGGAGTAATTCCCTTTTAAGCGTGTTCTTTGGTGTAAATGTGCAGGTCAGAGAGCCACATGCATCATTCCATGTTCACTCTGTGTAGGGAACGAACACTGAACAAAATAAATAAATAATTGGTAAAATAGATGGACAGCTTGCTTAAATATAACGCAATTGCACATGCCCATAGAAATCAAAGGGATTGTGAGAATCTACCCTTTGGGCAACCCAGGGCAGGGGTGAAATGCTACTGATTCAGACTGGTTTGCCTGAACCAATAGTAAGAAATGCTACCGGTTCGGGCAAACCGGTATTCTTGACCATTAGCTGGCCGATGATCAACTGTGATGTGCAATTTACATTAGTTAGAATTGTCAGATTTCCTGCTTTCTAGCTAACCTAAATTGTGTGGCACAGCGTATTCCGCCCCCCCCCCCCCGCTGTTCTACTTACCTTTACAGACTCAGAAGACTTCAAAACATTCCCTTTTTAGCGCTGTGTGGGCGTGTCCAGTGGTGGGATTCAAATAATTTACCAACCGGTTCTCTGCCCTAATAACCCACTGGGTAGGCGGGGCTCAGTGGTCATGTGGTCATGTGGTCATGTGGTCATGTGGGCGTGGCCAAGTCAATGTCACTCAGGTTGGTGGGCACTTCGCCTTAGTTGTTACAATGGTAATAAGGGTTAACTGGAGAGGCAGTTTCTGTAAGCAGGACAATAAAGATTAGGCTAGAAACAACACCAGAATGTTTCCTTCCTTCCTGCCTTCCTTACAGGATTATCCCTGTAAAGTGGGAAAAAACAAAAGATTTCTTCCCAAAACCGGTTCTCTGAACTGCTTAGAAAGTTACCAACTGGTTCTCCCAAATAGGTGCGAACTGGCTGAATCCCACCACTGGGCGTGTCTGAGGCGCGTATGCGCACAAAGCTCACGCTCGGTATCAGACTCATCGAACCAGTAGCAAACTTCAAAGGATTTCACTGCTGCCCAGGGTGTGTGCTTCTTACTTGTCACATGCCCTGCCCTAAAATCAGAACTATGAGAAAGGATTGTGGCAAAGAATAACAACTATACAGGTAGTCCTCGACTTACAACAGTTCGTTTAGCGACCGTTCAAAATTACAACGGCACTGAAGAATGTCCATTTGGCCCCCATCTGCCACATTTCCAAAATGTCCTTTCTTGTTTCATAGTTTTGTTTTCACAGTTACCACCTCTGCAGCATCCCCATGATGATGTGATCAAAATTCAGATGCTTGGCAACTGGTTCATATTTATGACCGTTGCTGTGTCCCAAGGTCAGGTGATCCCCTTTTGTGACCTTCTCACAAAAGCAAAATCAATGGGGAAGCCAGGTTCACTTATCAATCGGGTTACTCACTTAACAACTGCAATGATTCACTTAACCACTGTGGCAAAAAAAAAGTTCTAAAATGGGGCAACTCACTTAACAAATGTGTCACTTAACAGCAGAAATGTTGGGCTCAATTGTGGTCATAAGTTGAGGACTATCTGCATTGTTAGCGGAATCTCTGCTTGTTTATTCCACTTTCAAACCCATATTTTGAATTGGGGTAACCGATCAGGAGAGCCCCATGGCCCAGGCTAAAGGAAATTATCTAGCGGGAAGAGATTCAGCTCAGGAATTCTAAGGAAGCTGAAGGGTGCAAGTACCTAATTTAAGCAGAGGACATGTGTTTTATAGCTACCCCACCTGTTTCATAAATGGTTGTAAACACCACTTGAAGCAGTCTAGTTTGTCACGTCAACTAAATTATTCAGCCTGCCAAAGGGAGAAAACCTCATAATCTTGGCAATAAAAATAATACAGTAGTAATAATATACACTATATTGCCAAAAGTATTCATTCATAACTGAATCTGATTATTTGGATGGGTGAGCGAATACTTTTGGCAATATGGTGTATTAATAATTATGAATTTTCTGCTTTTCCATGAAACCAAAAATTGGCAGGAAGGGTGTGCCCTTTTCCCTCCATCCTATTTCTCCATTGCTACCTTTTCCTTACAGAACCGACTTGTAAAGGTAAAGGTCCCCCTCACACATATGTGCTAGTCATTCCTGACTGTAGGGGGCGGTGCTCATTTCTGTTTCAAAGCTAAAGAGCCAGCGCTCTCCGAATACATCTCCATTGTCATGTGGCTAGCATGACTAAATGCCAAAGGCACACGGAACGTTGTTATCTTCCCACCAAAGGTGGTTCCTATTCTTCTACTTTATTTGGACATGCTTTCAAAGTGCTAGGCTGGCAGAAGCTGGGACAAGTAATGGGAGCTCACTCTGTTATACGGTGCTAGGGATTCGAACGGTCAAACTGCCGACCTTTCTGATCGACAAGCTCAGCGTCTTAGCCACTGAGCCACCATGTCCCTGAACTGACTTGTAGGGTTATCTAAATCCTTCAGAAGGAATGCTTTGCAAAGTATGGGAACATATAAAAATGCACCTCTCTTCAAGTCAATGAAGAAACTGCTGCTTTTTTTAAGCTGACGTAGCTGTTTTATAAGCCTTTCCTGGTTCCCTCCACATGTTTGCACAGCTACTGGGGGAAAAGTTAGACTCATCAGAGACTGTTAGGCCATTTCTATTATAAGATATAGACATGCATGCACAATGCATATGTTTCTTGATTTATGCTTTTATTGTACTTTTCAAAAAAAGAACAATTTGATATTAGTAAAAATCACAAATCTCAGTACTTATAAAAATAAGCATAGCTGGATAATAAAATAACAATTGAAATAATAGCTAACAATACTACACACTGACACAGCAACACAAACACAGATACTTCAGTTATCTTTGCTTACCGCTTGTTTGTCTTTCAAACAGTAATCTGAGCCAACTAGCAATCATTTAGTAAAAGTGATGTTACACCGACACTACACAGACAATCAGATTTGATTACATCCTTACAGCTAACTGAGAACAAGTACATTTAATTAAGGTAGAAACTTGATGTTACAAAAAGCTCTGATCTTCTGGCTTAACAACAACAAGACAAAATCTCCCAGTCATGATAAAGAAAGAGAGATGCTTAACTTCTTCCCTTTGATTATTTTTCAAGTGTTTTCTATTCACAAGAGGAAAAATAATATTCCTTGTATTATTATTTTTTACTCTGCAGACTAATTTCTCAGGAGGAGGAGGAGGAGGAGGAGGAGGAGGAGGAGGATGACATTAGTTGAAGGATATCTCTTCTTAGGCTGATGATCTATTCTACATCTTGCTCACTGCCCATCAATTTTTACTTTTTTAGAATCTTCTGCTCTGAAGCAAAACAAATGAGAAGCTAACTTGTGGCAAAGCAAGGCATCACTTCTAGCATAACTTGCATTTTCAGCAATGACTTTAGGTCCTACATTGACCCCAGAGATGGGCTACACAGGATTGGAATCTGAAACCGCAGATGATACAGATCTGGTTGAAGGCACTTTTTATGTACCCATCAATAGCCTAAGAAAGGATGCAGTACCCGTGCCCAATACATGTCAGAACACTACATAGCTCTATTCAGAGTTCTTCTTAGAAGATAACATAGTGGATGGCTGGAGCCCAGGAGATTGGCTTCTGTCAGCCAGGTGTTTTATTCCCAGATTCTACCAGCAAAACCATGCCTTTGAAAGAATGACCCTACATGTTCTCAACATTTCAGATGTGGCCAATAGCTGGGGGGGAAGTTGCAAACTCTGAAAGGACATGCAGAAATGCAGGTATTTTTATTGCCTTTGCAATAGGTCTCATCAGAACTCTCAAAATGAAAGATGCCTTTTAATTAGAATAAAAACATTCCCAAATATACCCGCACCATGTGTAAATAAATGGTGTTCTCTGTTATGTTTCCCTTTTGAATGGCAAGAGGCCAGTTTGCCCAAGGCTAGCCATGCAAATTCTGGGTCATGATAGGGTTTAAAATGTGTAATAAATAATAAAATATGAGGGGAGTGTGAGGGCTCAGTGGTTCAAGATGCTGAGCTTGTCATCTGGAGAGCTGACAGCCCAGGTTCCAGACTGAGCACCACATGACAAAGTGAGCTCCCATTCTTACCCCAGGTCCTGCCCGCCTAGCAGTTTGAAAGCATGTAAATGTGAGTAGACAAATAGGTACCACTTCAGTGGGAAGGTTACAACATTCCATGCGCCTTTTGCATATAGCCATGCTGGCCACATGACCTCAGAAAATGTCTTTGGACAATGCTGACTCCCTTGGGCCAAGAAACGGAGATGAGCACCATGCCCTAGAGTCAAACATGACTGACAGGGAAATCTTTACCTCTTACCTTCCAATATGTGTGTTCTTCATGTATTTATATTCACTGAGCAGACTATATTGACTCTATTAGTTCTTTTGTCCCAGAAGACTTATTTTGAATAACCAAATTGGCCCGTCTCCCTAATTTATCCGTTTGCTTGCCCACAAACTGCAGTGTGATCCAGCCAAGGTTTATGGAAATGTAAAGACGATATTTCCTTTTCAACTTGCTTTCTCCTTACAGGTGGCATGAAGAAAAGCATCGTGATTACCATTGTTCTTATCAAAGAAAGACATTAGAAAGGAAGGAAGGAAGGGGAGGAATAAGTATTTCAACACAATTGATGGCAGAAATAAAATTAAACATCATAGTCAAGTGGCTCACAATTGAAATCCCATTGTTCAGTGCTATTATTGAAGGGGAGTTTTATTTTTATTTTTTGGGCTCATTGGTTCAATATCAAAACAGCAAAAGGAAAAAAAAAACCAACCCAATCTATTTTTTTTCCTCCAGCTTCTGTATTTTTATTTGTGTGTGCAGATGTGTGCTGCTGAGGTCAGGCACAATAATTCTTTCATCTCTGGAGAAAGATTCTCAACGTATCTCTCGCCTTTTTTTTTCTTTTCAAACTGCTGAGCCATCAGATCTCAAAGGTAACTCGGAGCGGAGAAAGGAATATATAAAAGAATAGGAAATTCAAACAATTCCATTTTGCCTGATATTTATTGCACTCCATATTGAAGGCGGGGGGGGAGAGAAGGTGGGGGAGGTTTGTGTGTGTTTTTGCTTATTTTCCATTCCGCCATTTCAAAATTGAACTGTAAAAGTTGCTCTTCAAATATTTCCCTTCCAAGAAACAGAAGAAACCACCTGGCTTCCCACCTGTAATTAACAAAAAAAGGAGGAAGTGACTAGGCTAAACTGAAGCGGATCTTAATTATAATAATTAACAATGGAGGTACAGCTGCCTGAGGTTGTGAGTAGCACCTAGGAATTAAAGATTTCCATATGCCTGCGGTGGGCGACGACATAACTGATTTGGTACTTTCTCACTACTACCACCCGGTGTCCACCCCCTCCTGTGTCCAAGCATTTTCTGAGGGTACATTAAGCAACACAACTAACATCTGTCATGTGTGATCTGCAGCCTTGTTATGAGAAGGCCAGCCGGTTTGGGCAGTGGGCCACAAGACGGGAAGATCTGGGCTCAGCTCCAATATCTGCCATTGGCGTGCAGAGCACATGACCTCAAGCTGGATTTCCAAGGACATTAAAAAGTTTCAAAGGCCTGTTCTGAACTGCCCAGCATCTGAAAATCTGCTTTTATTCTTCTAAAAAAAAATTCCAATATTCATAACAGAAGGGTGAGCCTAAAGGGACGATGTATGCTAGGCAGCCTTTTCAGGGCCCAAACAGTGTCCATCTTCTCAATTATTCTCTCCCTCCCAGTCCACCTCCATCTGAGTGTGTTGTTGTAGGATAACCAGGCTGCCAGACTGTAGAGAAAACAGCCCTGCCTTTCAAACCCTCGCAATACATTCTCCTGGGAATCAATATTCTGTCTAAGTGCGTTCAACGCCAGGCATTTCTTAGCAAGATCCACTTTTATTCATTTGCTGCTATTTTCCCCATTTCTGATTCAAGGGGAAAGTGCAGCAAAATGTGGCTACATGTAAGGCACCTGTTCACGATGCCAGGTGACTGGCTATTCGCCGTCTTTTCTAGAATATCCAATTCTCCGCTACCACTCCTTCACTGAAAAATAAAAACAGCAACTTATAATGATACCTTCTCCTTCAGCAATCAGCAAGCATTCAATGCCACTCATCTTGAGCAGTTCCCAGTTGGCTCAGATGGATGATCCACTCTGATCTTTCCCCCACTCTTTGCTAAAAATGTTTTTGAACTTCTGTCAATCTTTGGGCTACAGATACCTTCTTCTTTTGTGTGGATGTTGCTGGGAAAAACATTTAAACAACGTCTTTTAGCCAGTGGCGGGATTCAAATAATTTAACAATCAGTTCTCTACCCTAATGAACCAGCTGGATAGGCATGGCTCGGTGGTCATGTGACTGGGTGGGTGTGGCCAACTCAACGTCACTCACATCAATAGGCGCTTCGCCTTAGCTATTACAATGTAATAAGGGTTAACTGAAGAGTCAGTTTCTGTAAGCAGGGCAATAAAGAGTAGGCTAGAAACAACACCAGAAGGTTTTCTTCCTGTCCTTTCTTACAGGATTAGCCCTGTAAAGTGGGGGGAAAAAAGATTTCTTCCAACAATCGGTTCTCCGAACTGCTTAGAAAGTTAACAACCGGTTCTCCCGAATAGATGTAAACTGGCTGAATCCCACCACTGCCTTTAGCTCAATAATTGATACATATATTTTTTGCAACAGTCATTCACCTTTAAAATAGGAGAGTGATCTTAAAATCACAAAAGTATTGTGATAGATGCCAATGAGGGTTTTTTTGGTCTGTCAAATTTCCTTTAATGGCAGGGAACAACATAAATTCAGAGCCTCTTCCTTTTACGTAAATATAGTTTAGCCTTCTAGGTGCAGCTGAATTATAACTTCCAGCTTCCATCACTATTGACAAACAGGCTTGATACTTCAGTCACATCTGGAGAACCAGCAGTTCTCTTTGTCCGGCATATTGAATGTCAAATTGGGGACTTGGGGAAAGAACTTATGGAGTCAAATACCATGTTTTTTCTGAAAGCCAAAAAGCAAACATTTATTTATTTATTTGATTTTTTTTTATTTTGACATTTATAACTTGCTTAATCCACTATGCACTATGCACTATCCACTATGCACCACAATCATTCTCAGACTTTACTCCATTAGCCTCTGCCTTTGCCTCCGCCTTGGCTTCCCAACATTCAGCCACCCTTCTCCTGTTGCTACCACTGCCACCAAAATTCCCTTTGAAAGTGGGAGAAATGAGGAGAAGTGGGAACATTTTTGGTGGATGTTGAATACTAGCGCGGGAAATACAAGCGCGCGAACAAGGACTCTTCCTGATTGGCTCCCGGGCAGAGCCGGCTCAATCCTCGCCCTGATTGGTCGAGCTACAAAGGACTCCTCCTGATTGGTTCCCGGGCAGAGCCGGTCCAATCCTCGCCCTGATTGGTCGAGCTACAAAGGACTCGTCCTGATTGGTTCCCGGGCAGAGCCGGTCCAATCCTCGCCCTGATTGGTCGAGCTACTCGACGCCCCATTGGTCCCTCGCTCAAACCTGGGGGTATAAATGTAGGGCGCGAAATACGCCTCGTTGAATCGTTTCCACTATGAGCTGAATAAAAGTCACTTTCCTCATACTTCTTGTCGCGTCCTTCCCTTCGCTCCAAGATGTAAAACTGGCGACGAGGATGGGATCCCGATTCCCGCGACCACGAAGAAGAACAGCCAGCTGCCACCGCGTCTGAACCAGCCAGAACGCTATCGTCAGACCGAGAACTCCGGCAGCGAACGCGAATTTTTCTTCGTCCTGCCTCTCCCCTCTCCGGCCCCACACCACGATGGCGTCATCGCTTCCTCCTTTCGCGCCATTCGGCGGAGCCACCGGAGAATCATGGGACGGATTCATGGAGCGGTTCGAGTGTTACCTGATCGCTTCGAAAAACCAGGCTCAGACCGATGAGGAGAAATGCAGCTTCTTCCTGTCCTGCTGTGAGCCGTCCATGTTCGCCTCTGCGAGAGCCCTGGCCGCCCCGAGGCCAGCATACAAACTTGGGTGGGCCGAGCTGATGTCCAGGCTGAGGAACCACTACGCTCCCTCACCCTCTTTATTTGCACGCCGTTTCGCTTTCCGCCGCCGAGTACAAAGGGCTAATGAATCCATTAGCCATTTTCTGGAGGCCTTGCGCACTGTGGCCGCCCAGTGCGATTTTGCAGACCTGGAGGAAAACCTTGCGGAGCAGTTTGTGTGCGGGGTCCGCGACGCACACTTACGCGGCCGATTGCTCCGGAATCACAAGATTACCCTGATGCAAGCCGTGGAAATAGCGCGAGCCGCCGAACTCTCCGAGCAATCCACGGCCGACATGGAACGCCTCCAGCTAAACCCCCCCGCACAAACCGTCGCGGGGCCGCTCGCCCAGACGAACCTCGTCGACGATCTCTCCCCTGCCGAAAACGAGGAGGAGGAGGAGGAGGAAATCGTCGGCCAGATGAGGCTGCAGCCCAAACGGAGGCCACCCCAGCAACCACCGGCACCCGTTCAGCCGGCCTCAAACGCACCTTGCCGCGGATGCGGCGGCCGCCACAGCCGCACAGCCTGCCCGTACCGTTCTGCCGTCTGCCGCCGTTGCCAAGGAGAAGGACACCTCGCCAGAGTATGCCGGGCTCCCCTGCCAGCCCCGTCGTTTATGCAGCCCAGCGACCAGCGCCCGGCACCACCACGCCGCCAGCAGCCACGTCCCGCGAGGCGCACTGAGGACTGCCACTCAACCTACCAGCCCCCCAGCGCCGACTGCGTGGTCTACCAGGCATCCCCCGTTCCCGCCGGCCACCGGAAAATAAGCACCGCCGTCCGTCTCGAAGGTCAGCTTTGCCAAATGGAGGTGGACTCCGGTTCATCCCGTTCTCTCCTATCTTGGGCTTTGTTCTCCCGCCTTTGCCCCGGGGTCCCCCAGAGAAAGCTGCGCCCCGCCAGGGTCTCCCTCCTAGATTACCAGGGAAATGGGATTCCCACAGCTGGGTTATACCACATCCGGGTGGAATATGGAAATTTTAAAGGGAAACTCCCAGTTTTAGTCGTAAGGAACAACCTGCCCGCCCTCCTGGGGTTAGAATGGTTCTCCGCTTTGGGCCTCACCATAGAAGGGGTACACAGGGTAGTTTCCCTCCCCGTAGATAGCGTCCTAGACGAGTTCTCAGATGTGTTCGACGGGAAATTGGGTTGTTACAAGGGTACCCCCATTTCTCTCTGCCTCGATCCTCAGGTCGCCCCCGTTAGGCTAAAGGCACGCAGGGTCCCTTTCGCATTGAGAGCAAAGGTAGATGCGGAACTCGATAAGTTAATTGAACAAGGGGTACTCGAGCCCGTAGATCACGCCCGCTGGGAAACCCCCATAGTCCTCCCGGTCAAACCCGACGGATCGGTGAGAATATGTGCCGACTACAAGTCGACCATCAATTTGGCCCTACAGGCAAACCCGTATCCGGTTCCCGTAGTACAGCACCTACTCCACTCCTTAGGACAGGGCCGCATTTTCGCTAAGCTAGACATGGCACAGGCCTACCAGCAGCTTCCCGTAGACGACGATGCGGCTACAGCCCAGACTATCGTCACCCACCGCGGAGCTTTCCGTTGCCGCCGTCTGCAATTCGGCGTCTCGGTCGCCCCTGGGATTTTCCAGAGCCTCATGGAGCGGTTGCTCCACGGGCTCCCAGGCGTCGTTCCCTACTTCGACGACGTCCTGGTCGCAGCCCCCAGCCACTCGGAGCTCCTGAAAACGCTGCGGGAGGTCCTCACACGTTTCAGGGAGGCGGGACTGAAATTAAAGCGCAGCAAATGCGAAATTGCAGTTCCCAAAGTTGAATTCCTGGGGTTCCTCATTGATGCCCAAGGCATCCACCCCACTCCTTCCAAAGTTGCCGCCATCAAAAACGCACCCGCACCCACCTCTAGGGCGGAGTTACAAGCATTCCTGGGGCTCTTAAACTTCTACGCCCCTTTTATCCCCCACAAGGCGTCACTAGCTGAGCCGCTACACCGTCTACTTGACCGGTCAGCAGCCTGGAAATGGGGTAGCCGTGAAGCGCACGCGTTCGCGGCTATAAAGGATATTTTAACTTCATCGGCAGTCCTAATCCAGTACAGCGATAGGATGCCTCTAATTCTGACTTGCGATGCCTCCCCCTATGGCGTAGGGGCGGTGCTGAGCCACGTCCTCCCAAACGGCTCAGAAGCCCCCATAGCCTTCTATTCCCGGACACTCTCCTCCACGGAGCGGAACTACAGCCAAATCGATAAAGAAGCCCTGGCTGCAGTGTCCGGCATTAAGCGTTTCCATGACTACCTTTATGGTAGAAAGTTCACCCTAGTCACGGATCACAAGCCCCTCCTGGGGCTACTGGCGGGTGACAAGCCGACTCCCCCCATCTTGTCCCCCCGCATGACACGCTGGACAGAGTTCCTAACGGCGTACTCGTATACGCTGTTATACCGTCCGGGCAAACAGCTAGGACACGCAGACGCCCTGAGCCGCTGCCCCCTGCCAGAGACGGACACAGCCCACGTGCCCGCGCTCTCTATTCTGTCCATTGCCGAATCCGACCTCCCCGTTTCTGCCACGGACGTGGCAGCCTGCACAAAGGCTGACCCCGTCCTATCTCAGGTCGCTTCATGGGTTTTGAGGGGGTGGCCCACGGAAAAGGTAGCGGAACACTTCCGCCCATTCAAAGTGCGACAGGCCGAACTCGCCCTTCACGGGGGTTGCCTTGTCTGGGGGGATAGGGTAGTGATCCCTACAGCCCTACGAGCACGAATCCTGCCCGCACTCCACAAAAACCACCCAGGCATAGCACGAATGAAAGCCTTAGCCCGTAGCTACGTATGGTGGCCCTTGTTAGACACAGAAATCGCAGACTACGTAGGCCGATGCAGGATCTGCCAAAACTCTAGGCCGAATCCCCCCGTAGCCGCCCCTCGAGAGTGGGAGATCCCTAGAGGCCCATGGTCCCGTTTACACATCGACTTTGCCGGCCCCTTCCACGGCCGGAACTTCATGATAGTGGTCGATGCTTACTCCAAGTGGGTGGAGCTAGTAATCATGACCTCCACCACAGCAGAGAGTACAGTAAGGGCCCTCCGTAAGATGTTCGCTACCCATGGGTTACCGGATGTGATAGTCTCCGATAACGGGCCCCAGTTTACCTCCACCACGTTCCAAGAATTCCTGGCCGAACAGGGGATCAGACACGCGGCCACAGCCCCCTATCACCCAGCTAGCAACGGCCGGGCGGAGCGCGCAGTTCGCTCAGCAAAAGAAGCCTTGGGCCGCATGGACCAGGGCGACTGGCAAGAAAGAGTAGCGGCCTATCTCTTGAGCCAGCACTCCATACCCTGCCCAACGACCAACAAAAGTCCCGCGGAGCTCTTGATGGGTAGGAGATTGCGAACCCCCCTAGACAGGCTCCATCCACTTTACGCAGGAGATCCGCCAAGCAACCTGGGGGCCCTTCCGTCCCACGCGTTTAAGTTAGGGAATCCTGTATGGGCCCGTTCCTTTTCCGGGGATCCACGGTGGGTTCCCGCAACCATCACAGCTCTGACCGGCCCCTGTTCCTTCAGGGTCGGCCTGGCCGACGGGACACAATGGAGGCGACACGTGGACCAGTTAAGGCGTCGCCTTCCTGCGGAAAGAGACGGCCCCAGCTCCCCAGAAATCTGCTCTCAACAGGAGCCACCCCCATTGACTCCTTTCCCCACGGACCGTTTCCACCCGGCGAACGGGGGTCAAGCCGTCGCGAACCTTCCGGGCAGGCGCACCCCAGCTGGCTACTCCTTTCCGCGGAGCCCTTCTCGAGACTCTGAACCTACACCCCAACCGGACTGCACGGGGCCCCTACCAGACACCCCGTTGGCCACAGAGACGCCACCCCAGGCGGACGGACATCGGGCACGGGACCCGGAGCCAATGCCCTCTCGCGGGGCCGCGCCGTCGGCTCAAGCCCCCACCACGGACACGCCTCCGCCAGCGGTTCCCCCCCCGTCGACGACCGCCGGGGAACCACGGAGATCGGGACGAGAACGCCACCGTCCCGCCTACCTACAAGACTATGTTTGCCCCTCCTAAAGGAACTCTATGACTGGGGGGGGAGGGGTGTTGAATACTAGCGCGGGAAATACAAGCGCGCGAACAAGGACTCTTCCTGATTGGCTCCCGGGCAGAGCCGGCTCAATCCTCGCCCTGATTGGTCGAGCTACAAAGGACTCCTCCTGATTGGTTCCCGGGCAGAGCCGGTCCAATCCTCGCCCTGATTGGTCGAGCTACAAAGGACTCGTCCTGATTGGTTCCCGGGCAGAGCCGGTCCAATCCTCGCCCTGATTGGTCGAGCTACTCGACGCCCCATTGGTCCCTCGCTCAAACCTGGGGGTATAAATGTAGGGCGCGAAATACGCCTCGTTGAATCGTTTCCACTATGAGCTGAATAAAAGTCACTTTCCTCATACTTCTTGTCGCGTCCTTCCCTTCGCTCCAAGATGTAAAAGTGGATACTTCAAACCACGATCACATCTCCATTCCAAAAACTCACACAACCAGAACACTCAGTTCCAGATTTCTGCAAACACAGTCCTTTCGCTTGCCATCTTGCCATGAATGGCAGAGAATAACTTTTAGCATGAAGCATCCTTAATACATTCAGATATTTGGCTAACTTTCAGCATCCTGGGAATTCTGTTCAACACAGGAAGGCAGTAGACAATACAGTATACTCATCCCACTTTTAGAGAGAAAACCTAAATCCAAGGACATAGAGAGAGGCTGCCACCATAATAATAACTATTGTCATTTTCTCTATGGTAGTGTAATTGAGCCACCTTTCAGATGAGGCCATGCAGAGCAGAGTTAACATTGCGGGGAGCAAGAACAGTTGTGCCACTACCTTGTCTGATACTTCAGTGAGAGGTCAATTTCATGATAGTTTAATCAATAGATTAATCAACTAAAGATGTAATTAAAGAATTGAGGACCAGCTTGAATGAGCTGCAAGTTAAAAGTATCCATATTAGCTTTTTCAGAGGTAATTTGGATCACCCCCTATGTGACTAACATAGGGAATGAAAAAAAATATAATAAAGATGGCCTCGCCTTTTAATATTGAGCAGTAGCTTTTGTTTATTAAGTTATCTCAAACTTTCTTCAGTATCTCAGAAAAATGCTATATTGGATATAGATGCAATTTGGTGATATTGAAGGAAATGTGAAATAGCTTAAATACAGCAAGGCTAGGCTGGCATGCAAGTGTATTTAAATTTCAATCTATGGAAAGGTGGAAAGACAGATGAGTTGCCAACTAAAAAAATCTTTACTTATTAAAAAAAAATACTATATAAATTATTTTTCCTGGTCTTTCTGCTTGACACCTAATCACTTCTCTTTCTCTTTTTCAAGCTCAGTAACTGTTACTTGACTGTTATCACAGTTCGTGCAGAAAAACTAGAAACAGAATTAAAGTTTGGGTCAGCGTGAGAGATATTTAAAAAGCTGATGTCATTTCGCTGAGAACTGCCCAATGCATTCAAGGCCTTTTCCTCACAAATAAAACAATACGTACTCCAATCAATGTCCTTGGCCACTGAAGGCCACCATTTTAATATTCCACAATTGTCAGTGGTGAGAAATGCTGGGAATTGTGGTTCAGCAACATCCATCCCTCTCCTGAAGTGATACTAAGGTTCACTATCAAACCCCAGCTAGTTAGTTGGCTCTGTTGTATCTCACTTGTATCACCTGAAAGAGTAGGCACTCACCTATCTTAAAAAATTTCCTTATCTTCACATAAACATTCCATAAAGAAAATTGTTACCTGTGGGGAGAAAAGTATGGGAGTCATGTCTAAATTATTCTGGTGGGAATCTGCCATTCCTGTAGTTTATGTCAACTCGCAGAGCATTCTTGGTCTGCTCTCAAGTTGCCATGGGCAGGAGGGGGGAGAACTAATGGAGCAACTCAGAAGCACATCCCACGCATACCTTTCTCAAGGTTGGATCTCAGATTACCAGAGCCAGCCTGGGAGGCCTGCTTTTACATCCCGCGAAAGTGCCTCATTGGACAATGTGATTTATGATACACTCTGGGAGGAGGAGGGAAACAGGGTCATAGTTAAACTGTAAATCATGTGCAGCAGAGTTGACTACACTCGGGAATGTGCTGACATGTTGCTCCTAATAAATAACTGGATTTCTTTTTAAACTTGGCTCAAGGCTCATGAGTTAATTAGGATATTCGTCGGAACCCTGGCAGTTTAGGTATATCAAAAGTCAAGTGTTTATTCTTCAAGTGAAGCTCAACACCTGGCAACTACATAGACTCCATACAGTTTTCTTGAAAACAATATAGACATACTCACTGCCTACTTCTGAGATGCAGCTCAAATGATTACGTAGAGAAAGCCAGATCTTTGTTAGAATGTAGGTTCATCCACAGAACTGGTTAAAAAGGATGTTTTAAAGGAAAGACTGTTTAACACAGCATAATATCAAATTATGAAACATCCTCTCACTACATGCCTGTGGATGGATCATATTAATTGATTAATAATTTAATCCTCCTTTGGCTAAATTTGGAGTATAAGAACTAGGAACAATAGAATACTGCATCTTTTCAGCATGTACAGTAGATATCATTTTGTTCATTATTAACTACAGGATAGGTAAAGAATTTGTGGTCTGTCAGATGTTGGAGGTATCCAATTTGGTTAATCCCAATGCAGTATGTCCAATAGACAGGAATGTCCAATAAATAGGAATTACGGGAATATAGGCATTGCAACCACATGTGGAAATTCCTCACTCCTGAGCTAGAAACTCTGACACATAATCTTTTGAAGGAGATTCTATCCCTGAATTGAACACTATAATAAATGTGTTAGTCTTTAATGTGCTCTAAGATTCCTTTTCTTTGACAGAAAACAAACTGACACATTCCTACATGTTGCCCCCACACATCAGTACTTAAAGGAAAGGATTTCAGGTGAAAGAATGTTGTTTTCAAACAGTTTTGAGCTTGGACATTTTCCCCCTGGAAATTAAACATAGGAGCCATCTATCTTTGCATCATGTTTAGGGTGATAATCATAATGAAAAAAATGTATGCATGGCCACATTCTAAACTGGTGTTCACTGTGCTGCAGTAGAATTTTTAAAAAAAATAAACGTTCATTATGAAGTTATCTTGTATATAAAGTGATCTAAAGTTGCACTGATTTGTTTCTGATTTACACTGATCTTTTCTTGTCGGGATCCTTTTCTGGAGAAGAAAGTATGTATAATGATGCTAATGAATGTAACAGCATATGAAGGTGATATGTACTTATCTACACGGTTATTGGCCTTACAAGAAAGAAGACATAAAAGGACTATAAATATATAGAAAGGCAGCTATTTAAGAGATGCAAAAAAAAGATTCTGTGATGCACAGGTTGTTATCTTTCCTGTTGAATTTCTGCTAGCTGTGTTTAATGGCCCACAAGTCTCACCCAAAAATAAAAATGGCAACCTATAATGGTTTCCCGAAGGACTTAAGTAACAATGTGATTCTACTCTGCTTTACACCTTTAGAAAAAGTGCCCATCAGGACTCATCTATAGCATTTTAGATATAAAGCCAAAAAGTACTTCATGGCACTTTTAGGCAGCATGTGCTTGCAACATGTTTCCCCCCCTGGATCATGTGACAACTACAAACAGTAATCACATAATCCTGGTGAAAAATACACTGCACAACCATAGTCCTCCTCACATCAATTTCTCTGATTTTGTATGGAAATTATTACACAGGTGATAAGATAGATCAGCCTTCCTAAGAATAGAATGGAATGGAATGGAATGGAATAGAATAGAATAGAATAGAATAGAATAGAATAGAATAGAATAGAATAGAATAGAATAGAATAGAATAGAATAGAATAGAATAGAATAGAATTCTTTATTGGTCAAGTGTGATTGGACACACAAGGAGTTTGTCTTTGGTGCATATGCTCTCAGCTTAGGACTTCTCCAGAATTGTAAGCCACTCTGGACATTAGTTCCACTTGTATCCATGCTAAATAAGCATTGATTCATATGCAGATACTTGTTTCTAGATGAACGGGTCCTCATCAATACTTCATGACAATATAAAGCAATCAACAAAAATAGTAGAACCATTTTATTTTTTAAAAAAATACCTAGGTATCAAAAGTGGGAGCATATCAGGGGTGGGTTCCTGTCATTTCTAACCTCTTCTATAGAAGAGGTTCCACAAAACTACCATGCCGTTTAGAACCGGTTCCAGTTCCCCCACCCGCCCATCCGCACCGTGCCCACCGGTTGCCCTGCCCACTGCTTACTGATTGGCTGGCTCACCAATCGCCCCGCCCGCTTCTAATAGTCCTATCTAAACCTTAAAGTCTTAAAGCTGTCAAGTTTGAACATCCCTGGGGTTTTTTTTTCTAAAGGGTTAGGGGTGCAAGGATCTTGTAACTTGACAGCTTTAAGACTTGCGTGCTTCAAATGCCAGAGTTTCTGAGCCAACATTTTGGTTGCTAAGCAAGAGCGTTGTTAAGTGAGTTTCACCACATTTTACAAGTTGGCCATGCCCACCCAGTCACATGACTGCCAAGCTACTCCCACTCGGTCACATGGCTGGCAAGCCACTCCCACCCAGTCACATGCCCAGCAAGCCACTCCCACAAAGCAGGCCACACCTACAGAAGAGGTTCTAAAAAAATTTGAAACCCACCACTGGAGCATATGATCTTCCACACAATTCCTCAATTCTGTGGCAATCTGTGGTCAGAGATTGCCCCATGTGCTCCTGGAGAAGATGAGCATGTGAGCATAGTTAAAATGAGGCAAAACCTGGTCTCATAGTGAGGAAGAGGCCTTAGCTTTATGGTTACAGGCAATATTGATCTTCTCACACACAAGTTCTTGGTTAGTAGGATCACATTTAGTAGAAAATGAATAGCTCTTTCAGATCCACAAATCAAATCCAAATATTTACTTCTGCCAGCAAGCATTTTAAGTCCCAGGTCTTGTACTGCAGAATAATGCACTTTGCTTTAGGTTGCTTTCTAAGCTTGGGGCTGTTTAGGCCAGACCTGGTCCTTTGCACGTCCCATTTTTGCACACTGGATATCCTCATCAGTTCCAGGATAGTGAATACCTGAAGCAAGTGCACCTTATTCTTCTCCCCTCTAATTGGAGACTTTTAGTTGTAATTATTCTAGTCATGGTAATCATCGCTTGTCTCACAGCAACGATTGACAGATGGGAAATGTAAAGGATCAACAACTTCCACAAGCAAGCCATCACAGTTATAGTTCTGTCTATTTGTTAGTTATAATATCTGTTATTTTACACAGAGAAAATATAGCACTTCATACAAATTCATCCCAATGGGTTCAGAGATCACTGTCAAGATGTTCAAGCAGAAGCTGTGAAAAATGTTCTCAGTGTTTTTGAGGTCACCATTTTTTTTAGCCCTGTATGATTACAAGACCTTTGCTTATGACCTCCAATCATTTTATCTTAATCATACTTGCACCTTGATTGCCTATCACTTATCCACACCTCTCCACATTCTTATAGCATCACTTGAAAGAAGACTAAAATAATAAAAGAGGACGGGGGTGGGGGGGTGGGGGAGAAAGAAAGTCCAGCTTCAAAAACTGGGCTAGGAATAATGCATACAAATGAAAGGCATTTATGTGAAATAAACAATTGTGCGCATATTGTACTGGTCTGAATAATTCATTCTGCAGAAACTCATCTGCTAGGGAGCTCCGTCCTTTCACTACCTGCCATCTTCACTGCCTCCTGGCTCCAAGCCTATGTTTGAAACAACAACAACAGAATATGAGAGAGAAAGAGAGAGAAAAATCCAGAAAACACAACCATCTTCCAGCTTCCACAGATATCTGGTCAGTCATTTCATTTCATTTCATTTTACTTTATTTGTATGCCGCCCTTTTCCCTGAAGGGACTCAGGGCGGCTCACAACTCAAGGGAGGGGAAAAACAGACAAAGTTACAAAACATAAAAACCATACACAGTTAAAAAAAAAAAAAAGCACAACAATCATACCATTCGAAGTGGGGCTGCAAGTCTTTAGCCCCAGGCCTGTCGGAACAGCCAGGTTTTAAGGGCTACGCGGAAGGTCTGGAGGGTGGTGAGGGTACGAATCTCCACAGGGAGTTCGTTCCAGAGGGTCGGAGCAGCCACAGAGAAGGCCCTCTTCCGGGTAGTTGCCAGTCGACACTGGCCGGCTGATGGAATTCGGAGGAGGCCTAGTCTGTGGGATCTTATTGGTCTAGTGGAGGTAATTGGCAGTAGGCGGTCTCTCAAGTACCCAGATCCAATACCATGAAGGGCTTTGTAGGTGACGACTAGCACCTTGAAGTCCTGATATTAAGCCAGCTACAAATTTGTTCTTCCTTTGTTACAAGAAGCAAACAGGGACAAGTAAGTGGTGAGCAGTTTCTGTGTGTTGAGGGCTAAACAGGACTGCGAATAGATCTGATCCTAATTGTCCATGCCTAAACCTATTGGTATTTCTAATGGCTATTTATTTAAATTCAGTTTAATGACTGGAGAAGTGTCTTTATATATAGAGCCGAGGTGGCACAGTGGTTAAATGCAGCACTGCAGGCTACTTCAGCTGACTCCAGTTCTGCAGTTCAGCTGTTCAAATCTCACCGGCTCAGGGTTGACTCAGCCTTCCATCCTTCCGAGGTGGGTAAAATGAGGATCCGGATTGTTGTTGGGGGCAATATGCTGACTCTGTAAACTGCTTAGAGAGGGCTGAAAGCCCTATGAAGCGGTATATAAGTCTAACTGCTATTGCTATTGCTATACAGGGGCCCTATGTGCAGGGGCCCTGAGGTAAGCTGGTGCGGGGTGCATGGGGCAGGTCCACCTTCCCCTGCCCTTCAGCAGTGGCATTGGCGCACCATGTGGCCTCCTGCCCTGCCACAAGCAAGCAGAAGAAGTGGGCCTCCCACACATGGGGGAGGGAAATAAGACACCCCTCAAAAATAAGCCCTAGTGCTTATTTTGGGACTCAAAAGAAAATAAGACCCAGTCTTATTTTGGAGGGGAAATGGTATTCTCAAGCCAAGTAAAGTTGCTATTATGCACCTGTTGCATACCTGTGGCCCACCAGCGGCCTGCGGAGCTAATAGCATATTTGGAAAGTGAGGAGGTTGGGGAGGAACATGGGCCAGTCCTGGAGTCTGGGAAAAGCTCTGATGAGGGCTCTTTGTCAGAGGCAGAGAGGGGGCCAGAGCCATATGCCAGTTAACAGCTGCCTTCAGAGTCAGACATCAATGAGGCAGAGGAACAGCTGGAGCCTGTTCCCAGTGTGCGCATGCACAGAGTTGCCAGGTGAAGGGAACAACTAAAGAACAAGGGTCGACTTGGGAGTAAAGCCAGAGGTGGATGATGAATGGCCCCTCCCAGAGGAAATAAAAGAGGAACAAAAGGGGAATGGAGTTTGCAGGAGATAATTAGTTTGCTTAAATGGTTCATGAGTCTCCGAGACTCCTTGCCAAGTTTTGCAGATTTCAGCCTGGCAGCCCCCCAAGCCAGATAAGGTCTGTGACTGTAAATCCTCCCTGGAAAGACTTTGCTGGATGTGCATGAGCAGAATTCACAGTAAATTAATAAAAGGGTTTTTTGTCATGGGGCTACCCTTGAAGGCTACACCCAGCTGATTGGAAATGCAGTTGCATGAGCAGTAATGGGCACCTCTCATTGTGCCATGTGTCACCACTTCTACACGAGCTGCCTTGGCTGCCAGTTGGCTTGCAAATGCAATTCAAGGCATTGGTTATTACTTATAAAGCTCTATATGGCATAAACCGTGATGGTGAACCTATGGCACGCATGCCAGAAGTGCCGTTCCATTTCCCAGTTTCGTCAAGACTGCATGTGTGCCAGTAACTGGAAGACTAACTGGTGAGTACGCATGCCCACGGAGGAAACTGTAAGTTCATTTTCCAGCATGCGCATGCCCCCTGGGCAGCTCCTCTTCTGGGTTGTGGCCCAGACAAGTGGGTGCACACTCCCTTTTCAGCATTCAGTGCCGAAAACGTTCGCCATCACTGGCATAAGGCCTGAATACCCAGGAGATAGCTTGTCCCCAATAATTTCTGCCTCTCCAGTGCATTCCAGCAGAATGGCTGGACTTCAGATCACTTCCATTAATTTTTGTCACCTTGGGGACCTAGGAAGGGTGCCTTCTCTGTTGCGGCCCCCACCCTCCGGAACCGCATCCCCTTAGAGTTAAGGATGACTCCCTCTCTCCTGAGATTTGGGAACATTTTAAAAATCTGGCTTTGGCCCAAGCCTGGAATGGCCATTTGCTATTTGTTTAATGGCCCTTGTTTTGTTTTGTGGGTTTTGTCATTAGAGCATGTGAGTCTGTCCTGTCTGTTGATTTCATATTTTCAGCTGTCTTTATGTCTCTTTTAGTTTTGTGTGCCACCCAGAGTCCCCTGGAGAGAGAGAGAGAGAGCCAATAAATTTACATAAATAAATAAATTTATTTCCAGATAATACCAATTATCTAAAGAAAACCAATTTTGACAACGTAGTGGCCTTCAGAGGCATCAATTCAGATTTAAACAAATTAAATCTCAGGAAAGGATGCCAGCACCAACTGGTGAATTAGAGTAGTTAAACAGTTCTGTATTAGAATATATTAGCTAATTATCTGCATATATTAGCTTTTGTGATTATATTCCCATTTTTCTTATTGTTAGGTAAAGTGGCTTAAATGCAAATAATTCACTTACACCATGTGGTTAATATATTTATTTGTTTATTTATTTATTTATTTATTTATTTTGTTTGTCAGATATGTACAAGATAGCAGTTATAGGTATAAAGAAACATAAACAAAGATAGTAAGTACAGATAAATGGGGACAGAAAGACAGGGATGGTAGGCACACTGGTGCACTTATGCATGCCGCCTTTACGGATCTCTTAGGAATAGGGTGAGGTCCACAGTAGACAGTTTAAGGTTGAAGCTGTGAGGGTTCGAGGATGTAACAACGAGCCAGGTAGAGCATTCCAGGCATTGGCCACTCTGTTGCTGAAGTCGTATTTTCTGCAATCGAGTTTGGAGCGGTTTACCTTGAGTTTCTATCTATTGTTTGCCCGGGTATTATTGCAGTTGAAGCTGAAGTAGTCATTGACAGGTAGGACATTGTAGCAGACAATTTTGTGTACTGTGCTTAGGTCAGACTGTAGGCGGAGTAGTTCTAGGTTGTCCAAGCCCAGAATTTCAAGCCTGGTTGGCATAAGGGATTCTATTGTGAGTAGAGGAGTGGAGTACTCTTCTCGTGAAATACCTCTGGACCCGCTCAATCGTGTTAATGTCCGATATATAGTGTGGATTGCCAAATTTAATGTCAAATGACAAGCATAAATGAAGAAAAAGGATGGTTTGACTGAAGTCTCTTCTGACCATGGCGATGTTCCTCCCCACAACCACCTCATTTGTTTTAATCATTCACTTCCTCATGACTTATCTGGAAGCACCATCTCCCTAAACCACCACTCTCAGCAGGGAACCCCTTTGAAAAATGTATATTCTCGTTCAGACAGAAAGCAAGGAAATTCAATTCTAGAATTTCTAGCATTTCCCAACACTATTTCCTAACATTGGGGTAGAAATCACTATCTGATGTTTTCCCCCCACAGGTCATCAGAAATATGTTTTTTTTTAAAAAAAAATCAAAATTGCATGTTGATTTGTGGAAAGTTGAAACTCAATTCTTCTGAAGAGTTGAGGAGGCTGATGCTTATGAGGAGAACAGGGGTGTTGAATAAACTAGGACTAGATCCAATTGCATCATATGGATTTGTCCTATGATCAAGATGCCTCATCTGGAAGAGCTCATTCATATGTGGACTGGAAACCTCAATGAATGAAGACAACATAACTCTCTTTAACTTCACTGAAATGTTTCCAGCAACCTATCTTAACTAAATAAAAGAACTGTCATATCACCTGGTGAATGATAAAGTAGGCAGTTTTTACCTTTGCCTCTCCCCTCCATTCTTAGTCAGCTTGAACCATGAGATGGGCAGCAAATAAATTTGATAATATTGGCATTGACAAAATCACCTCCGGTTAATTGCAAAAGACAGCTTTACTCGGAAAAGCTTACACTCTGTGACGATACCTTTAAACACCATCAAACATTCACATCTGCCTTAGGAGGGTCTCAATAGGTGGACAAACATGCCACGTCTACTCTGAACACCTGGCTCTCTGTGCAAGGAACCATTAAATAATAACACAAAACCCTGCAAAATAGAAATAGAACGACTGTGGCAAAAGAAAGCAAGGATAATACCAATAGTGATAGGCACCTTAGGTGCAGTCTCAGAATAGCTGAAAAACATCATTGGCATTGACAAACTCACCATCAGTCAATTGCAAAGGGCAGCTTTACTTGGAACAGCTTACATCTTGTGACAATACCTTTAACACCAAACAACAACAACAATAACATCTTCCTATCCCAGGTCCTTGGGAAGGACCTGACAGGTGGATAAAAATGCCAAGTCCAAGCTGAATATCTGGCTGACTGTAAGACTAACCATAATAATAATTTATAGCACCATCCCTAAACATTATGCTTGATCTGACACTTCGGTTTCTGTTCCTGGTTATAACCAGCTCATAACAATTTATACCCAATCCTGTTTCTTGCATGGCAGGCACTTGGTTCTGTTTCATTGGATGTAGTGAATGTTGAGAATTTATTTACCCCAGTTGCTGAATAGATAGATTCCCTACGAATATGTTGGTAGAACAGGTGGCAGATCAATGAGTTTTCCTGGCACACTTTCTTTTGTTATTTTGCAGTGTTGGATTTCCAAAAGAGATGGAAGCTGGTGATGCTTCAGAAAGGTTCTTCTGATGTCAGATTTTCCTCTCCAGGAGGAGCTTTCAAAATATTGGCACCTCCAACCCACAGCACACTGCCCATCAAGTAGGATCCCCTACCCAATTATTGCTATTGTTAAGCAATTCAATACCAGAACTCTATTGGCAAAATCACCCAGAAATCTAGCAGTGCCAATCTATCAAGCTACTTCATTCACACAGTACAGCAAATCTCCTTTGTTAACTTTCTTGCTTTTCTTGCTCACTAGGAATTCGCAGCGAGGTGTATATGATAGGGTGAAAGGCTAGATTTTGCCAGATGCCAAGGAGCGAGGATTGATTCAAGTCAATTCATCTGGAAGGGTAGCTAAATATGGGGAAATCCAGTGTCTGACAAAGGGCGTGCAAACTATATTATCAGCCTGAATGAAATGTTTGTGGGAGGGGGCTGTGCGCAATAAAAATGTTATTTTGGGGGCTTCTATGTGTTACCAGACACAGATGGGCTGAAATCTCTTTTATCTCAGACAACATGTAAGAAAATAAATCTTCAGCATAATAGACATTTATGGGTAAATAATTATATTAGAGACAGCTAGTGATAAGCTTATGCTCGGAGCAAGCAAACTGTATGGTGTGTAGGCTGCCATTTTGGGGGCACCTAAGTAAAAAAAGAAGATGGCAGGCCAAATACAAATGGGTCTCATAAACTAATTGGTTACATA